>NC_053024.1:396745129-397096267 GCF_003073215.2 Triticum urartu
TTTATATTTATTGTTTCTTCCCCCTCTTCTCTCCGGTAGACCCCGAGACCGATGATGATGCCCTTGTGATCGACTACGTCGACGACGACACTTCTTCCTTTTCAACAGAGCTTCCAGGCAAGCAAACCCCCCTTGAGCATTCCGATATCGCCCATTTCTTTCCCTCTCATGCTTGCATTAGAACTGCTACTGCTTTCTGTATGATCCTACTCTGATGCATAGCCTGTTTTTGTTACCTGCTTTCATACCTTACCTGCTTATTATAAAATGCTTAGTATAGGTTGGTTAGATATCCATCAGTGACCCCCACCTTGTCCCAGTTGCCCCTCTTTATGTTCGATGCCTCAATCAACGTGATCGACGTCCAGGCCCCAACACCGCACATCACACCCCCTTAGTTGTATGACTCTGCAGAGTTACTATCGAGTGCCGAGGATGACACCTCATCAGCACTTCTGATGTTAGTACTATAGGGTAGCTATTTGGCCGTGGTCATCGAGGGTGGTTCCTCCTTAACCACTTCCGACACGGCTCTGTCGTGCAACCGCTCAAGTCTGAACCTCGAGGGTGGTTCCTCCTATGTTCACCTTGATGATTATAGCGAGTGGAATCCACTAAGGGTGGTTCCTCAGAGTTTCCCCTTGATGTTTGGACACACGGATACATTGACTTTACAACTGTTACTTGGAAAGGCGGGTCGACCCTGAGGGGTACCCGCGAGTGATGTGGAGATGGGTTGACCTAGAGGGTACCCGAGAGTTGAATAGGAGGCGTGGCCGAGCATTCTTATCCCTTGCTGCAAGTCCTCGAGACGAGGCGACGGGGTCACCTCTTTCGTGAGTCTCTGCTCGTGACCGCACTAACAACACACTAACGGTTTGGATATTTTATCCGAGTAGGCCTATGGCCTTTTCGCACTGACCACCATGCGGGAATATGTATGGGCACTCTCTGTCATATGTATCAGCCGAAAGCTCACTGACGTCAGCAATGGAGCGGCGCGCGCCGGGTTGGACCGCGTAAGCACCTGCCTTTTTAAGGAGGCTACCAGGTCTGCTCACCGGCCGCCCTCGCAACCTGCAGGATTGCAAAGGGCGATTGGCCCATGACCCCTTCGCATTTAGGATGTAGACCGCTGTGCTAGCCTCTCTGTTGAGCCTAGGTAGGACTACGGTGTGTTGATTGGCCGAGGTCGGTCATGACCTGATGGTGTGTCCGACCGGAGTTAATCGAGCTAGTGGGTAAGTTGGTGCACCCCTGCAGGCAAGAAAACATCTATCGATAGCCTGCCCTATGGTAACGGACACTTGGAGTTGTATCCCGATCGATACAACTAGAACTAGATACTTGAGGTGATAACTGGATAGTATGGCTCTGGGATTGCTTTCTCGCAGGGAGTCGAGAAAGGATCTCTGGACGAGGTTGATAACACTACTACTACTTTACATTATGTTGATTTGTACTCTTCTAAATGTTGCAAGATGCTTGAAGATGCTCGTCTTCGATAGGCTAGGCTTTCCCCTTCTCTTCTGGCATTCTGCAGTCTATTTGTGGCGACCCGACCCGAATGGATCAAGTCTACTGTGCTCGGGTGTCATCCCTGGATCAGTAATGCTGACACCACACAGTACATCGAAGGATTTATAGCAGAGTGGCAATCACACACTTATTACATCGTTGTCTCAAAGAGAACTTATCACAATAAATATGGCTTAAGGCCATCTAATAACGATAACAGCGGAGGACTCGGAAGATAAATGGGTCCATCAACTCCAACGGCATCACTGAGTATAGAACCACGACCTAAAAGCACCTTACTCGTCGTCTAAAAATTCTGCAACATGAGAAGTTGCAGCCCGAAAACGGGTCAACACATGGAATATGCTGGCAATGTAACACATAGAGAGTAGTGGAATGAAACAGCTATACTATATGCATATATGGCTGGTGGAAAGCTCTATGGTTACAGTTTTTGCGTAAAGCCAGTTTTTCCCTACTGCAAAGGAATAAATTTATTTAACTATCATGGTGGTTGTGAAACATCGAGAATGGTTGACAGCATTCCGATCCCAATTAAGTGAACAATTAAAACCCAACAACATTAATTAGAAGTAACATGATGAGATTCACATGATATTCAAGTACTAGATACTCAAGATGTCCATGATCTTGGACACGACTAATCATGATTAGTTTGTACACTCTGCAGAGGTTTGCGCACTTTTCCCCACAAGACTCGATCGCCTCTGTTGGATTTCTCGCACTACATGGTGTTTGAGAAACGGATGACCGAGACATAGACTTTCAGAAGCGCTAGCACCTTACGATCGGGTAGACCGGTACACCTACATCCCCTACATCTGCTAGTCTACCACTGTAAGAGTTCGCACAACTTAGTCAACTATGCCAGAGCCCATAATGGCTTGTGGCTGCACACGGAAGTTTCTAGCATGAAAGATCTTATGATCCCTTTGAGCCTGGGTGGCGGTCCAAAATAAAAACAGGCAAGTCCTGATAGACATCAGGTGCCTCAATCCACCCAGATGTGTGTTTAAGTTGCCACCTTAGATAAACCATTAATTAACAATACTCACATCTGTCATGGATATCACTCACCCAATCCAATGTCTACTAGCATAGCATGGCATAATAAGCAAACGTAGAAGTAACTCCCAAAGGTTTGATAATAGACAGGTAATAGGTACTACCTCAACTACTTCCCATCCCACAATTTAATTAGATCCTAATCATGCAATGTGTGAGGATTGATCTAATGCAGTAAAACTGGGTAGTAGGAAAGGTATGATCAAAGTGTTACTTGCCTTGCTGATGATCTGGGAAACCTAGTGATTCGAAGTAACAAGCGGCGCACTCCGGGTACTCTATCGCAAACAAACAAACAAGCATACAATAAGTACTCATCTAATGCACAGGTAAAACTCAAATAAGAGATCTAACCAGAAGGTTCAATTTAAGAACTCCGGTTTGCAAAAAGAATCAAATCGAACGAAGCAACAAAAGTCAAACAGCGAAAGTAAACAACTTCGTTCTACTAATCTGGATCTAGGGCAAATTTTACAGTAGCAAAAACTTGTTTAAGTTGGTTAAACGGATAGAGGGTTTCGAGACGAAACTCCAGGCGCTTGAATCGCCTGATTCCGATTAACGAGCGAAAAGTTATACTAAAAAGAAAATCGGATCAGGAATCGCGATCGGAAAAATCACGGATTAAATCCGAGAAAAAGAAAAAAAAATGACGAACGTTCGCTAGAATAAACGAACGGACGAACGCTCGCTAATTAAATAAACCAGAAAAACAGATCTATTTAAAAAAACCGAAACTAAAAAAACGACGGAAAAACTGACGGAAAAAACGAACGGTTTTTTTTTCGAAGAAAAAAAACAGGTGCTGAAAACGAGGCGGCGAACCTCAGGCGGCGTGCGGCAGCGGCGGCGCTGGGGCGGCTTCGGGCGGCTTGGGGCGGGGCTAGGGTTCGGCTTGGGCTTTTAATAATTATGCGCAGAAGAAAAAAAAACCGATCAATAATTGATGATAGAAATAAATAAATCAAATGATCCTCTTTTCCGACATTTGAGAGAACTCAAATATGAAAATAACGAAATCTCCAACTCTCTCCGTGGGTCCTTGAGTTGCATGAAATTTCTAGGATCAACCAAAAATGCAAGAAAATATGCTATGCATGATGATCTAGTGTATAACATTCCAAATTGAAAATTTGGGATGTTACAAACCTACCCCCCTTAAGATGAATCTCGCCCTCGAGATTCGGGTTGGCTAGAAAATAGGTGAGGGTGGTCCTTGAGCAAATCTTCTTCTCTTTCCCAGGTGGCTTCATCCTCTGAGTGGTGGTTCCACTAAACTTTGCAAAACTTGATAACCTTGCTGCGGGTAACTCTGCTGGCATAATCGAGAATCTTGACTGGCTTCTCCTCATACGTTAAGTCGTTCTTCAACTGTATCGCTTCGAGTGGCACGGTACCTTTTAGTGGTACCTCCGCCATCTCGGCGTGACATCTCTTCAGCTGAGAAACATGGAATACATCATGAACTCCTGACATCTCCTCTGGTAATTCCAACTTATAAGCGACTTCTCCCATACGTTGCAAGATCTTGTACGGTCCAACAAAACACGGTGCTAATTTTCCCTTAACTCCAAAGCGCTTAACTCCTCGAAGTGGGGATACTCGAAGATAAACTCTGTCTTCGGTTTCGTAGACTGTCTCCTTGCGTTTTGAATCTGCGTAGCTCTTCTGCCTGGACTGGGCTACCTTGAGCCTATCGCGAATCAACTTAACTTTCCGTTCAGACTCCTTAATCAAATCTGGTCCAAAGAATTGACGGTCTCCAACTTCGTCCCATGACAACGGTGTCCTGCACCTCCTTCCGTATAAAGCTTCGAAAGGTGCCATCTTCAAACTGGTCTGATAGCTGTTGTTATAAGAAAACTCCGCATATGGCAAGTTATCGTCCCAGCTAGATCCATAATCTAGTGCACAAGCTCTCAGCATATCTTCCAAAATCTGATTGACTCTCTCGGTCTGTCCATCTGTCTGCGGATGAAAAGCTGTGCTGAACTCTAGTCTGGTTCCTAAAGTTTCATGAAACTGATTCCAAAACTTTGAGGTAAATTGGGTTCCTCTATCTGATACGATACTCCTCGGAACTCCATGCAAACAAATGATCCTAGTCATGTATATCTTTGCCAACTTAGCACTGGTGTAAGTGGTCTTAACTGGAATAAAATGTGCTAACTTTGTCAAACGATCAACTACTACCCATATCGAGTCATAGCCTGCTTTCGTCCTGGGTAGTCCTGTGATAAAATCCATGCCTATCTTATCCCACTTCCATTCGGGTATCGGCAATGGTTGTAACAATCCTGCTGGCTTCTGATGCTCTGCCTTTACTCTCTGACATACGTCACAAACTGCTACATATGCTGCAATATCCTTCTTCATTCCGGTCCACCAGAATGTTTCCTTCAAATCCAAATACATCTTGGTATTCCCTGGGTGAATCGAATATGGTGAATCATGTGCCTCTTGCAAAATCAACTTCCTGATCTCCGGGTCATTTGGCACATAAACACGGTCCTCAAACCATAAGGTATCGTGCTCATCCTCACGAAATCCCTTTGCTTTTCCTTCGCTCAATTTCTCTTTTATAGCAGCAATCTCCTTGTCAGATTTCTGGGCTTGTCTGATCTTATCCATCAATGTTGACTGAATCTCCAATGTTGCTACATAGCCTCTCAGAACTATTTCCAAACATAGCTCACGAAGGTTTTCTGCTAACTCCTTTGGTACTTCTCCCGTCACTAGGGTGTTGACATGGCTCTTACGGCTCAATGCGTCAGCCACCACATTGGCCTTTCCGGGATGGTAATGCAATCTCATGTCATAATCCTTGATGAGCTCCAACCATCTCCTTTGTCTGAGGTTCAACTCCTTCTGCGTGAAAATGTACTTCAAACTCTTGTGATCCGTGTACACCTCACAATGATTTCCAATGAGAAAATGTCTCCACGTTTTCAATGCATGCACTACGGCTGCTAACTCCAAATCATGCGTGGCATAATTCAACTCATGTGGCTTCAGTTGCCGTGAAGCATACGAAACAACTCTCCCTTCCTGCATAAGCACTGCTCCAAGTCCTCGACGTGAAGCGTCGCAATACACCTCATAATCCTTGGTCTGATCTGGCAAAATCAATACTGGTGAGGTAACCAAGCATTTCTTCAACTCCTGGAAACTAGCCTCACACTCCTCAGTCCATTTGAACTTAGTATCCTTCTTCAACAATTCAGTCATAGGCTTTGCAATCTTTGAAAAGTTCTCAATGAACCTCCGGTAGTATCCTGCGAGTCCAAGAAAACTCCGGATCTCTCCAACTGTCGTTGGTGATTCCCATTCGGTTACGGTCTCAACCTTAGTGGGGTCAACTGCTATACCTTCTCCGGATATAACGTGTCCGAGGAATCCAACTTCCTTCAACCAAAACTCACATTTGCTGAATTTGGCATATAACTGATGTTCCCTTAGTATCTCCAAAACCAAACGCAAATGTTCCTTATGCTCCTCTTCATTCTTTGAATAAACCAGGATGTCATCAATGAACACTACGACGAACTTATCCAAAAACTCCATAAACACTTTGGTCATCAGGTTCATAAAATAGGCAGGTGTGTTGGTCAATCCAAATGACATAACGGTATACTCATACAGTCCATATCTCGTGGTGAATGCTGTCTTAGGTATGTCCTGCTCCCGAATCTTCAATTGATGGTACCTGATCGCAAATCGATCTTGGAAAACACTTTAGCTCCTTGCAACCGATCAAACAGATCGTTGATCATTGGCAGTGGGTACTTGTTCTTGATAGTTACTTCATTCAATCCCCGATAATCTACAACCATCCTTAATGATCCATCCTTCTTTTCCACTAGAAGTACGGGTGATCCCCAAGGCGAAGAACTTGGGCGAATGTAACCTTTATCCAATAACTCCTTAATCTGATTCTTAATTTCCACCAAATCCTTTGCTGGCATCCGGTACGGTCGCTTCGATATTGGGCCTGTACCTGGCAATAACTCAATCAAAAACTCAATGTCTCTATCCGGTGGCATGCCTGGCAATTCCTCAGGAAATACATCAGGAAAATCCTTTACCACTGGTACTTCTTCTTGCACAACTCCTGTTAGGCAGTTTACTTGTGTCCTGTTTGGCACATGCCGGGATACATACTTGATCCTTCTTCCTTCTGGTGTGGTAAGCAAAATTGTCTTACTGGCGCAATCGATGTTTCCTCCATACATCGATAGCCAATCCATACCAAGAATCACATCCAGACCTTGGGACTCCAGAATAATTAAATCCGTTGGGAAAACATGCCTTCCTATACTTAATGGCACTTGAAAACATCCTTGTCTGGCCATGTACTCTGCTCCTGGCGAGCTTACTAACATAGGTGTTTTAAGAATCCTAGTGGGCAGGCTATACTTTTCCACAAATCCCCTTGATATGTATGAATGCGATGCACCAGTATCAAAAAGAACGAGTGCAGTAAATGACTTAACCAAAAACTTACCTATTACTGCATCGGGCTGATCTTCAACCTCCTCCACATTAACGTGGTTCACCTGTCCCCTATTGAAAGTGTTCGGCTTCTTCCCAGAGCTTCCATTGCCATTTCCATTCTGGCCTTCAGGACATTCATTTGCATAATGCCCTGGCTTCGAACACTTATAGCAAGTGACGTGGCTCAAGTCCTTTTTGGCTGGGGTGGATGGGGTGGTTCGGTTCTGGCCGTTGCTTCCTCCATTCCCATTACCATTCTTGTGGCCATTATGGTTGTGCGAGCTACCTCCTCCATGGGTGTGCTGAAACTGAAATCCCGGTTTAGGGGCAAAACGGGGCTTCTGCTGGGCTCCAGAGTTATACTTCCCCTATCCATATTTCCTCTTGCGGTTCTCAATCTGCTGTTGCTTCCCTTCAATCATGATGGCACGATCTACCAACTCCTGGTAGTTGTTGAAACTTGCTACCATCAACTGCATGCTTAGTTCATCATTCAATCCTTCCAGAAACTTCTCCTGCTTAGCTGCATCCGTAGCAACGTCATCTGGGGCATAACGTGCTAACTTGCTGAAGTCGTCAACGTACTGGCCAACTGTCCTTCCTCCTTGGCGTAAGTTGCGAAACTCACGCTTCTTTATGGCCATAGCTCCTGCTGAAACATGGGCAGTGCGGAAAGCTTGCTGAAACTGATCCCATGTGACAGTGTCAACTGGGTAAGTGGCTGCGAAATTTTCCCACCATGCTGCCGCGGGTCCGTCAAGCTGGTGAGCGGCAAACTTCACTTTCTCACCATCCGTGCATCCTGCAGTGGTCAACTCCCTTCCTATCTTGCGGAGCCAATCGTCTGCTACTATTGGCTCGGTGCTACTGGAAAACACCGGCAGATTCAGCCTAAGGAAACGGGCTAAGTGGTCAACAGGTGGTGGTGGTGGTGGGTTGTTGTTGTTGTTCTGCTGGTTCTGGACTAACATCTGCATCAATTGATTCTGCTGCTGGATCAACTGAGTGAGCTCCGGTGGAAATCCATTGTCACGTCTCGGAGGCATCTGAGGGTTTAGAAAAGACGAGAATTGAGAATAGAGTGAGGTCTAAAGAGAAAACACTACCCCAATGCACATGAGCAAATGCACACAAAATCACTTCATTCAATCAAACAAGGGCTTACAAACGGTCTAACTATCTCAAAAGTGCTTGACTATAATGTTTACATGGGGGAATACTACTACTACTATCGGGTGGTCATCTAGAAATTTGAACCGGTGGAAGACTCCATGATGTCTGCTCCAGTTTCGTCTTCAAAGTCGGGTTCACTTGGATCCGAATCAGTGTCATCGATGATGATGTAGTTGTCCGGACATGCGACGTACTTGTCTTCCTTCCTGGATGCTAACTTCTCCTTGAGTTCTTCAATCTCCTGCTTAAGATCGCCATTGTGTCTTGCTAGAGCTACGATCTCGTCCATGTAGTCCTTGCGTGTAGACTTCAGTTCTCCTTCTAGCTAGATGATCCTTGCCTTCGCATTCTTCAACTTTATCATATCATTGCACATCTGGTTCTCGTGGCGTCGAATGTGCTGGTTTAACTCCTGGATGAAAGATGCAATGGATCTATCCTTCTTGGTGCTGACTAACTCCCATTGTTCTTCTCGGCGTCCGCAAATCTGGTAGATAGTGTCCTTGAGGTCTTCTTGGTAGACTTCTCCAATGCGTCCTATGGTGATATGAGCTGCCATGCTCCTTCCTAGACTCCAGGTTGGTGCATTGAAAACACTATCTATAGGCTTCGTGATTGGCGCGAATGTCCTTCCCGGAATGTGAGCTTGAATCTTCCAGCGCTCCTCTTCAGGCAGAGTGGCGTTGAAGGTTCCCGTGAAGCTTGGTAATCCAATGTTCAGGTACTTGGTGACTTCCTTCAGGTGAAATCCAAATGGTGTGCCTTCATCCGGTTGAGCGTACTTAATCTTCGCGTGTGTCATCCTAAAAGAGTAGAAAAGATGAGGAGTTAGAAAATGAGAAGAGAATGGTGATCTATGGCTTTAACTTAGTGGTCGTGTCCTACAGTCAGCGTGTGCTCTGATACCATCTCTGTGGCGACCCGACCCGAATGGATCAAGTCTACTATGCTCGGGTGTCATCCCTGGATCAGTAATGCTGACACCACACAGTACATAGAAGGATTTATAGCAGAGTGGCAATCACACACTTATTACATCGTTGTCTCAAAGAGAACTTATCACAATAAATATGGCTTAAGGCCATCTAATAACGATAACAGCGGAAGACTCGGAAGATAAATGGGTCCATCAACTCCAACGGCATCACTAAGTATAGAACCACGACCTAAAAGCACCTTACTCATCGTCTGAAAAGTCTGCAACATGAGAAGTTGCAGCCCGAAAACGGGTCAGCACATGGAATATGCTGGCAATGTAACACATAGAGAGTAATGGAATGAAACAGCTATACTATATGCATATATGGCTGGTGGAAAGCTCTATGGTTACAGTTGTTGCGTAAAGCCAGTTTTTCCCTACTGCAAAGGAATAAATTTATTTAACTATCATGGTGGTTGTGAAACATCGAGAATGGTTGACAGCATTCCGATCCCAATTAAGTGAACAATTAAAACCCAACAACATTAATTAGAAGTAACATGATGAGATTCACATGATATTCAAGTACTAGATACTCAAGATGTCCATGACCGGGGACACGGCTAATCATGATTAGTTTGTACACTCTGCAGAGGTTTGCGCACTTTTCCCCACAAGACTCGATCACCTCCGTTGGATTTCTCGCACTACATGGTGTTTGAGAAACGGATGACCGAGACATAGTCTTTCAGAAGCGCTAGCACCTTACGATCGGGTAGACCGGTACACCTACATCCCCTACATCTGCTAGTCTACCACTGTAAGAGTTCGCACAACTTAGTGAACTATGCCAGAGCCCATAATGGCTTGTGGCTGCACACGGAAGTTTCTAGCATGAAAGATCTTATGATCCCTTTGAGCCTGGGTGGCGGTCCAAAATAAAAACAGGCAAGTCCTGATAGACATCAGGTGCCTCAATCCACCCAGATGTGTGTTTAAGTTGCCACCTTAGATAAACCATTAATTAACAATACTCACATTTGTCATGGATATCACTCACCCAATCCACGTCTACTAGCATAGCATGGCATAATAAGCAAACGTAGAAGTAACTCCCAAGGTTTCATAGTAATTCAGGTAATAGGTACTACCTCATCTACTTCCCATCCCACAATTTAATTAGATCCTAATCATGCAATGTGAGAGGATTGATCTAATGCAATAAAACATGGGTTGTAGAAAAGGTATGGTCAAAGTGTTACTTGCCTTGCTGATGATCCGCGAGACCTAGGGAATCGAAGTAACAAGCGGCGCAATCCGGGTGATCTATCGCAGACAAACAACAAGCATACAATAAGTACTCATTTAATGCACAGGTAAAACTCGAACAAGAGAACGAACCAGAAAGTTCAACTTAAGAACTCCGGTTGCAAAGAAAGAACGAACCGAACAAAGAAACGGAAAACAAACAGCGAAAGAAAACAACTCGGTTCTAGCAAGTTGAAACTAGGTCAAATTTTACCGGGGCAAAAACTTGTTCAAGTTGATTAGACGGAACGGCGGTTTCGGGACGAAACTCCAGGCGCTTGAATCACCTGATTCCGATAAACGAGCGGGAAGAAAGACTAGAACGAAGATCGGATCTGAGATCGCGATCGCGGAATAAATCCGATGAAAAGAAAGAGATGAACGGTTAAACGAACGGACGTTCGTTAACCGAGAAAAATCGGTGATCACGTTCGTTAAGACGAACGGTCCGAAAGAAGAACGAAAACCAATCTAGGGTTTCGGAAAAGAAAACCGAAACAAAGAACCGGAAAAGAAATCAGAAAATAAAACCGGAACGGTTTCAAAAATAAAACCGAACCGAGGCGAGGGGTTGCGCGGCTACCTCCGGCGAGGTTCCGACGAGGGCTCCGGCGGCGGCGGGGCAAGGCGGCGGCGGCCTGGAGTCCTACTAGGACTCGGCGCGCGCAGGGAGGAGGCCGGCTGGGCCTTGGCCCAGGCGGGGCGCTGCTCTTTTTTTTTTAAATCGGTTACGTGCGCAGAAAAACACAGAAAAAGAAAACTAAACGAACTCCGAAAAATCTAAAGTAAATTTTCCCCGACTCCTAAAAATGAGCCGAAAAAATGAACTTTACTCCGGACCTAGAATGCAATTTTTGAAAACACGCATTTTTCCCTATCCAAATAAAATGCAAATAAACACCGGAAAACAAAAATTGATTTATCCATTAGATCTTCATTTTCCTAAATTTTGGGAAAGTCATATTATTCCCTCTCTCATTTTTGATATAGGAAAATAATTGAAGATGAAATAAATAAATCAAATGATCCTCTTTTCCGACATTTGAGAGAACTCAAATATGAAAATAACGAAATCTCCAACTCTCTCCGTGGGTCCTTGAGTTGCGTGAAATATCTAGGATCAACCAAAAATGCAAGAAAATATGCTATGCATGATGATCTAGTGTATAACATTCCAAATTGAAAATTTGGGATGTTACACTAGTCCACAAATACAGCCCATTTCATTGACATCGATGCATATGTAATGTAGATCCTCGCTTGCGAGTACTTTGGATGAGTACTCATGGTTGCTTTGCTCCCTCTTTTTCCCCTTTTCCATTATTTTCGTATGTCGCAACCAGATGGTGGAGCTCAGGAGCCAGACGACACCACCGATGATTACTACTATACCGAGGGTGCCTACTACTACGTGGAGGCCGCCGACGACCAGGAGTAGTTAGGAGGCTCCCAGGCAGGAGGCCTTGCCTTTTCAATCATTGTTGCCTTTGTGCTAGCCTTCTTAAGGCAAACTTGTTTAACTTATGTATGTACTCAGATATTGTTGCTTCCGCTGACTCTTGTGTATTTGAGCTGATGTATTCGAGCCCCCGAGGCCCCTGGCTTGTAATATAAAGCTTGCATTATTTTAATTTGTGTCTAGAGTTGTGTTGTGATATCTTCCAGCGAGTCCTTAATCTTGATCGTACACATTTGCGTGTATGTTTAGTGTACAATTCAATCGAGGGAGTCATAGAAAACATGATGCAAAATGGACGTACCACTGGGCCAGTCAGATGTGGCGTCCAGACGACCCCATTTTCGCGCAAATTTGGGTTGAGTTTGGAGGGTGTGTTAGATAGCTTGAACATATGAATGGGAAATGTGGATCTGATTGAGAGGGTTTTTGTGTGTACATATGTCCGGCCAAACTAATGGGAAAAATTAAGGGGTCTAGTTGAAGATAGTCTTATGAGGTGTTTGGTTGCTTGCATCATTTTTTACTTTTTAGGCACTTTGCATACTTGTCCCATGATACGTCTCCAACGTATCTATAATTTTTATTGTTCCATGCTGTTATATTATAATTCTTGGATGCTTTATAATAATTTTAGAGTCATTTTATATCCTTTTTTGGTACTAACCTGTTGACATAGTGCCAAGTGCCAGTTGCTGTTTTTTGCATGTTTTTTACATCGCAGGAAATCAATACCAAACAGAGTCCAAATGCAGCGGAACTTTTTGTGATTTTTTTTGGACCAGAAGACATCCAATGGGCCGGAGAAGCGCCTGGAGGGTGCTCCGAGGGGAGCACAACCCACCAGGGCATGCCTGGACGCCCAGGCACGCCCTGATGGGTTGTGCCCACATCGGGTGCCCCTCGGACCGCCTCTTTACTCTATAAATACCCCAATATTCCAGAAACCCTAGGGAAGTCGACGAAAATCAATTCCAGTCGTCGCAAGTTCCAGAAACACCAGATCCAATCTAGACACCATCACGGAGGGGTTCATCATATCCATTGGTGCCTCTCTGATGATGCGTGAGTAGTTCTTTGTAGACCTTCGGGTCCGTAGTTAGTAGCTAGATGGCTTCCTCTCTCTCGTTTGATTCTCAATACAATGGTCTCTTGGAGATCCATATGATGTAACTCTTTTTGCGGTGTGTTTCTTGGGATCCGATGAACTTTGAGTTTATGATCAGATCTATCTTTTTATCCATGAAAGTTATTTGAGTCTTTTTTGATCTTTTATATGCATGATTTCTTATAGCCTCGGATTTCTTCTCCGGTATTTTGGTTTTGTTTGGCCAACTTTATCTATTTATCTTGCAATGTGAAGAGGTGCTTTGTGATGGGTTCAGTCTTACGGTGCTTGATCCCAGTGACAGAAGGGGAACCGACACGTATGTATCTTTGCTATTAAGGATAACAAGATGGGGTCTATTTCTACATAATTAAATCTTGTCTACATCATGTCATCGTTCTTATTGCATTACTCTGTTTCTCCATGAACTTAATACACTAGATGCATGCTGGATAGCGGTGATGTGTGGAGTAATAGTAGTAGATGCAGGCAAGAGTCGGTCTACTAATATTGGGTGTAATGCCTATATAATGATCATTTCCTGGATGCCGTCATGATTATTTGAAGTTCTATCAATTTCCCAACGGTAATTTGTTCACCCACCATTTGCTATTTTTCTCGAGAGAAGCTACTAGTGAAAACTACGACCCTCGGGTCTCTTCCTTAATATATTTGCCTTTGTGATCTATTTTTGTTTGCTTTTATTTTCAGATATATTAATCCAAAAATACAAAGATACCTTGCTGCAATTTATTTTATTTGGCATTCGATCTATCAAATTATTACAACTCCATCACGCCCGTTTGCTAATTTTCGGCGTCGTTACCCGAAAGGGATTGATAACCCCTTTAACATGTCGGGTTGCGAGTATTTGTTATTTGTGTGCAGGTGTTGTTTATGTAGTGTTGCTTGGTTCTCCTACTGGTTCGACAACCTTGGTCTCATCACTGAGGGAAATACCTACCGTCGATGTGCTACATCGTCCCTTCCTCTTTGGTGAAATACCGATGTAGTTCTAGCAGACATCATCCCACTAGGGCCTAGTTGAGCATATGCATGTGAAAAATCATCATGTACATGTTGATTGGTTGTGTGCATATCCTCTCCCTACATCGTAGCAATGCCTCTACGCATGTGTTTGGTTGCTCACATTGTCTGTGTTCATATGAGTGCATGTTGTTTGGTTACATACGAGCATAGAGTTGTAGTCACCTTGTACCCTACTTGGTGAGCTTACCCGCTACTACTATACCTTACACACAAATGCCACAACATTGTAATGGCAATGAACTAGACAAAGATGAAGTTCTTCAGCCCAAACTGACGATCCATCTTGCCAACTTCAACACTGTTGCATGCCTGCTTTTGCACAAACTTGGAGTAAGCATCCTCTGCCTCTTGCCTACTCTTAAACCATTTGTGGTTGTTGTTCTTGTAACCTGACACTTGTTCATTGCATGCTTCCCATGAACTGTAAAACCCCTATTACCCTCCCTTGGAACACCACATACCACTTGTCCTAGAACTACAGAAGATCAAGAGTTCAAGCAAGAAGCAATGGAGCACACAATCAGCAAGCATTGGAGAAGAAGAGCAATAGTAAGCATGCATGATCATACGGCATAGCAAGTTCAACCTAGCACTACTATGGTGTCATCCTACCACCACATCCAAAGGAGGGTGTAATCCTACCACGCAAGTTCGTCATCACCATGAGGGGTTAATATATACGACCTCACCAAAATATACAGACCATTAGATAGTTTTGAAGCCCTAACTACACAAAATATATGTCGTCATCGTCATCATCGTCATCACCGCCATCGCCATCGAGGATCATGCACGCCGTCACCACCACCTGAAGCAACACTAGTATTTGTTGGGGAACGCAGTAATTTCAAAAAAAATCCTACGCACACGCATGATCATGGTGATGCATAGCAACGAGAGGGGAGAGTGTCCTCCACGTACCCTCGTAGACCGTAAGCGGAAGCGTTATGACAACGCGGTTGATGTAGTCGTACGTCTTCACGATCGACTGATCCTAGTACCGAACGTACGGCACCTCCACGATCTGCACATGTTCAGCTCGGTGACGTCCCATGAAGTCATGATCCAGCAGAGCTTCGAGGGAGAGTTCCGTCAGCATGACGGTGTGATGACGGTGTTGATGAAGCTACCAACGCAGGGCTTCGCCTAAGCACCGCTACGATATGGTCGAGGTGGATTATGGTGGAGGGGGTCACCGCACATGGCTAAAAGATCAATTGATCAACTTGTGTGTCTAGGGGTGCCCCATGGACACGTATATAAAGGAGTGGAGGAGGGGGAGGGCCGGCCCTCCTATGGCGCGCCCCGGAGGAGTCCTACTCCCACCGGGAGTAGGATTCCCCCCCTTCCTTAGTTGGACTAGGAGAGAAGGAAGGGGGAGAAAGGGAGGAAGGAAAGGGGGCGCCCCCCATCCTAGTCCAATTTGGACCAGAGGTAGAGGTGGCACGCGCCCTGCCCTGGTATCCTCTCTCTCTCCACTATGGCCCAATAAGGTCCATACATTTATCGGGAGGGGGGGGGGGGGTTTTTTCGGTAACCTCCCGGTACTCAGGTAAAATCCCGATTTCACCCAGAACTATTCCGATGTCCAAATATAGGCTTCCAATATATCGATCTTTATGTCTCGACCATTTCAAGACTCCTCGTCATGTCCGTGATCATAACCGGGACTCCAAACTACCTTCGATACATAAAAACACATAAACTCATATTACCGATCGTCACCGAACATTAAGCGTGCGGACCCTACGGATTCGAGAACTATGTAGACATGACCGAGACTCATCTCCGGTCAATAACCAATAGCGGAACCTGGATGCTCATATTGGCTCCTACATATTCTACGAAGATCTTTATCGGTCAAACCGCATAACGGTATACGTTGTTCCCTTTGTCATCGGTATGTTACTTGCCCGAGATTCGATCGACGGTATCTCAATACCTAGTTCAATCTCGTTACCGGCAAGTCTCTTTACTCGTTCCATAATGCTACACTCCGTAACCAACTCATTAGCTACATTGCTTGCAAGTCTTATTGTGATGTACATTACCGAGAGGGCCCAGAGATACCTCTCCGACAATCGGAGTGACAAATCCTAATCTTGATCCATGCCAACTCAACAAACACCATCAGAGACACCTGTAGAGCACCTTTATAATCACCCAGTTACGTTGTGACGTTTGGTAGCACACAAAGTGTTCCTCCGGTATTCGTGAGTTGCATGATCTCATAGTCATAGGAACATGTATAGTTATGGAGAAAGCAATAGCAACAAACTAAACGATCATCGTGCTAATCTAACGGATGGGTCAAGTCAATCGCATCATTCTCTAATGATGTGATCCCGTTAATCAAATGACAACTCATGTCTATGGTTAGGAAACATAACCATCATTGATTTAAGGAGCTAGTCAAGTAGAGGCAAACTAGTGACACTCTATTTGTCTATGTATTCACACATGTACTAAGTTTCCGGTTAATACAATTCTAGCATGAATAATAAACATTTATCATGATATAAGGAAATATAAATAACAACTTTATTATTGCCTCTAGGGCATGTTTCCTTCAGTCTCCCACTTGCACTAGAGTCAATAATTCAGATTACATTGTAATGATTCTAACACCCATGGAGTCTTGGTGCTGATCATGTTTTGCTCATGAGAGAACTTAGTCAACGGGTCTGCAACATTCAGATCTGTATGTATCTTGCAAATCTCTGTGTCTCCCTCCTTGACTTGATCGTGGATGGAATTGAAGCGTCTCTTGATGTGCTTGGTTCTTTTGTGAAATCTGGATTCCTTTGCCAAGGCAATTGCACCGGTATTGTCACAAGAGATTTTCATTGGACCCGATGCACTAGGTATGGCACCTAGATCGGATATGAACTCCTTCATCCAGACTCCTTCATTTGCTGCTTCCGAAGCAGCTATGTATTCCGCTTCACACGTAGATCCCGCCACGACGCTCTGCTTGGAAATGCACCAACTGACAGCTCCACCATTTAATAAAAACACATATCCGGTTTGTGACTTAGAGTCATCCGGATCAGTGTCAAAGCTCGCATTGACGTAACCGTTTACGACGAGCTCTTTGTCACCTCCATATACAAGAAACATATCCTTAGTCCTTTTTAGGTATTTCAGGATGTTCTTGACCGCTTTCCAGTGATCCACTCCTGGATTACTTTGGTACCTCCCTGCTAAACTTATAGCAAGGCACACATTAGGTCTGGTACACAACATTGCATATATGATAGAGCCTATGGCTGAAGCATCGGGAACACCTTTCATTTTCTCTCTATCTTCTGCAGTGGTCGGGCATTGAGTCTAACTCAAGTTCACACCTTGTAACACAGGCAAGAACCCTTACTTTGCTTGATCCATTTTGAACTTCTTCAAAACTTTATCAAGGTATGTGCTTTGTGAAAGTCCAATTAAGCGTCTTGATCTATTTCTATAGATCTTGATGCCCAATATATAAGCAGCTTCACTGAGGTCTTTCATTGAAAAACTCTTATTCAAGTATCCTTTTATGCTATCCAGAAATTCTATATCATTTCCAATCAACAATATGTCATCCACGTATAATATTAGAAATGCTATAGAGCTCCCACTCACTTTCTTGTAAATACAGGCTTCTCCAAAAGTTTGTATAAAACCATATGCTTTGATCACACTATCAAAATGTTTATTCCAACTCTGAGATGCTTGCACCAGTCCATAGATGGATCGCTAGAGCTTGCACACTTTGTTAGCACCCTTTGGATCAATAAAACCTTCAGGTTGCATCATATGCAACTCTTCTTCCAGAAATCCATTCAGGAATGCAGTCTTTACATCCATTTGCCAAATTTCATAATCATAAAATGCGGCAGTTGCTAACATGATTCGGACGGACTTAAACATCGCTACGGGTGAGAAGGTCTCATCGTAGTCAACTCCTTAAACTTGTCGAAAACCTTTCGCAACAAGTCGAGCTTTGTAGACAGTAACATTACCGTCAGCGTCAGTCTTCTTCTTGAAGATCCATTTATTCTCGATGGCTTGCCGATCATCGGGCAAGTCAACCAAAGTCCACACTTTGTTCTCATACATGGATCCCATCTCAGATTTCATGGCCTCAAGCCATTTTGCGGAATTTGGGCTCATCATCGCTTCCTCATAGTTCGTAGGTTTGTCATGGTCAAGTAACATGACCTCCAGAACAGGATTACCGTACCACTCTGGTGCGGATCTTACTCTGGTTGACCTACGAGGTTTGGTAGTAACTTGAACAGAAGTTTCATGATCATCATCATTAGCTTCCTCACTTACTGGTGTAGGAATCACTGGATCAGATATCTGTGATGAACTACTTTCCAATAAGGGAGCAGGTATAGTTACCTCATCAAGTTCTACTTGCCTCCCACTCACTTTTTTCGAGAGAAAGTCTTTCTCTAGAAAGGATCCATTCTTAGCAATGAATGTCTTGCCTTCGGATCTGTGATAGAAGGTGTACCCAACAGTCTCCTTTGGGTATCCTATGAAGACACATTTCTCCGATTTGGGTTCGAGCTTATCAGGTTGAAGCTTTTTCACATAAGCATCGCAGCCCCAAACTTGAAGAAACGACAAATTTGGTTTCTTGCTAAAGCACAGTTCATAAGGCGTCATCTCAACGGATTTCGATGGTGCCCTATTTAACGTGAATACAGCCGTCTCTAAAGCATAACCCCAAAACGATAGTGGTAAATCAGTAAGAGACATCATAGATCGCACCATATCTAGTAAAGTACGATTACAATGTTCGGACACACCATTACGTTGTGGTGTTCCGGGTGGCGTGAGTTGCGAAACTATTCTGCATTGTTTCAAATTAAGACCGAACTCGTAACTCCAATATTCTCCTCCACGATCAGATCGTAGAAACTTTATTTTCTTGTTACGGTGATTTTCCACTTCACTCTGAAACTCTTTGAACTTTTCAAATGTTTCAGACGTATGTTTCATCAAGTAGATATACCCATATCTGCTCAAATCATCTATGAAGGTGAGAAAATAACGATACCCGCCGTGAGCCTCTATATTCATCGGACCACATACATCAGTATGTATGATTTCCAACAAATATGTTGCTCGCTCCATTGTTCCGGAGAACGGCTTAGTCATCTTTCCCATGAGGCATGGTTCGCAAGTACCAAGTGATTCATAATCAAGTGATTCCAAAAGTCTATCGGAATGGAGTTTCTTCATGCGCTTTACACCAATATGACCTAAACGGCAGTGCCACAAATAAGTTGCACTATCATTATCAACTCTGCATCTTTTGGCTTCAATATTATGAATATGTGTATCACTACTGTTGAGATTCATCAAGAATAAACCACTCTTCAAGGGTGCATGACCATAAAAGATATAACTCATATAAATAGAACAACCATTATTCTCAGATTTAAATGAATAACCATCTCACATCAAACAAGATCCAGATGTAATGTTCATGCTCAACGCTGGCACCAAATAACAATTATTTAGGTTTAAAACTAACCCCGAAGGTAGATGTAGAGGTAGCGTGCCGACCGCGATAACATCGACTTTGGAACCATTTCCCACATGCATCGTCACCTCATCCTTAGCCAATCTTCGCTTAATCCATAGTCCCTGTTTTGAGTTGCAAATGTTAGCAACTGAACCAGTATCAAATGCCCAGGCACTACTGCGAGCATTAGTAAGGTACACATCAATAACATGTATATCACATATACCTTTGTTCACATTGCCATCCTTCTTATCCGCCAAATACTTGGGGCAGCTCCGCTTCCAGTTACCAGTCCCTTTGCAGTAGAAGCACTCAGTCTCAGGCTTAGGTCCAGACTTGGGCTTCTTCACTTGAGCAGCACCTTGCTTGCCGTTCTTCTTGAAGTTCCCCTTCTTCCCTTTACCCTTTTTCTTGAAACTGGTGGTCTTGTTGACCATCAACACTTGATGCTCCTTCTTGATTTCTACCTCCGCAGCCTTTAGCATTGCAAAGATCTCGGGAATCATCTTATCCATCCCTTGCATATTATAGTTCATCACGAAGCTCTTGTATCTTGGTGGCAGTGATTGAAGAACTCTATCAATGACACTATCATCTGCAAGATTAACTCCCAGTTGAGTCAAGTGGTTGTGGTACCCAGACATTCTGAGTATATGTTCACTGACAGAACTATTCTCCTCCATCTTGCAGTTGTAGAACTTATTGGGGACTTCATATCTCTCAATCCGGGCATTTGCTTGAAATATTAACTTCAACTCCTGGAACATCTCATATGCTCCATGACGTTCAAAACATCGTTGAAGTCCTGATTCTAAGCCGTATAGCATGGCACGCTGAACTATTGAGTAGTCATCAACACGCGACTGTCAGAAATTCACAATGCCTGTAGTTGCCGGCGTGGGTGGTACACCTAGCAGTGCTTCCAGGACGTAATTCTTCTGTGCAGCAATGAGGATAATCCTCAAGTTACGGACCCAGTCCGTGTAGTTGCTACCATCACCTTTCAACTTAGCTTTCTCTAGGAACGCATTAAAATTCAACGGAACAACAGCACGAGCCATCTATCTACAACAACATAGACATGCAAAATACTATCACGTACTAAGTTCATGATAAATTAAAGTTCAATTAATCAAATTACTTAAGAACTCCCACTTAGATAGACATCTCTCTAATCATCTAAGTAATCACGTGATCCATATCAACTAAACCATGTCCGATCATCATGTGAGATGGAGTAGTTTTCAATGGTGAACATCACTATGTTGATCATATCTACTATATGATTCACGCTCGAACTTTCGGTCTCCAGTGTTCTGAGGCCATATCTGCATATGCTAGGCTCGTCAAGTTTAACCCGAGTATTCTGCGTGTGCAAAACTGGCTTGCACCCGTTGTATGTGAATGTAGAGCTTATCACACCCGATCATCACGTGGTGTCTCTGCACGATGAGCTTTCGCAACGGTGCATACTCAGGGAGAACACTTATACCTTGAAATTTAGTGAGAGATCATCTTATAATGCTACCGTCGTTCTAAGCAAAATAAGATGCATAAAAGATAAACATCACATGCAATCAATATAAGTGATATGATATGGCCATCATCATCTTGTGCCTTTGATCTCCATATCCAAAGCACCATCATGATCACCATCGTCACCGGCTTGACACCTTGATCTCCATCGAAGCATCGTTGTCGTCACGCCAACTATTGCCTCCATGACTATCACTACCGCTTAGTGATAAAGTAAAGCAATCACATGGCGATTGCATTTCATACAATAAAGCGACAACCATATGGCTCCTGCCAGGTGCCGATAACTGTGTTACAAAACATGATCATCTCATACAATAAAATTTAGCATCATGTCTTGACCATATCACATCACAACATGCCCTGCAAAAACAAGTTAGACGTCCTCTACTTTGTTGTTGCAAGTTTTACGTGGCTGCTACGGGCTGAGTAAGAACCGTTCTTACCTACGCATCAAAAACCACAACGCGGTATAGTGATTGATTTTTGATCTTCAGAAAGAACCCTGTTCATTGAATCCGATTCAACTAAAGCTGGAGAAATAGACACCCACTAGCCACCTGTGTGCGAAGCACGTCGGTAGAACCAGTCTCGCGTAAGCGTACGCGTCATGTCGATCTGGGCCGCTTCATCCAACAATGCCGCTGAATCAAGAATCAACTACTGACGGCAAGCAATATGTATATACCCATGCCCACAGCTCCTTTGTGTTCTACTCGTGCATATGACATCTACGCATAAACCTGGCTCTGATACCACTGTTGGGGAACGAAGTAATTTTAAAAAAAACTACGCACACGCAAGATCATGATGATGCATAGCAACGAGAGGGGAGAGTGTCGTCCATGTACCCTGGTAGACCATAAGCGGAAGCGTTATGACAACGCGGTTGATGTAGTCGTACGTCTTCACGATCGATCGATCCTAGTACCAAACGTACGCACCTCCGCGATCTGCACACGTTCAGCTCAGTGACGTCCCACGAACTCATGATCCAGCAGAGCTTTGAGGGAGAGTTCCGTCAGCACGACAGCATGGTGACGGTGTTGATGAAGCTACCGACGCAGGGCTTCGCCTAAGCACCGCTACGATATAACCGAGGTGGATTATGGTGGAGGGGGGCACCGCACACGGCTAAAAGATCAATGATCAACTTGTGTGTCTAGGGGTGCCCCTGGCCACGTATATAAAGGAGTGGAGGAGGGGGGAGGGCCGGCTCTCCTATGGCGCGCCCTGGAGGAGTCCTACTCCCATCGGGAGTAGGATTCCCCCCTTCCCTAGTTGGACTAGGAGAGAAGGAAGGGGGAGAGAGGGAGGAAGGAAAGGGGGGCGCCCCCCTCCTAGTCTAATTCAGACCAGAGGGAGAGGGGGCACGCGGCCTGCCCTGGTATCCTCTCTCTCTCCACTATGGCCCAATAAGGCCCATACATTTACCGGGGTTTTTTGGTAACCTCTCGGTACTCCGGTGAAATCCCGATTTCACCCGGAACTATTCCGATGTCCAAATATAGGCTTCCAATATATCGATCTTTATGTATCGACCATTTCGAGACTCCTCGTCATGTCTGTGATCATATCCGGGACTCCGAACTACCTTCGGTACATCAAAACACATAAATTCATATTACCGATCGTCACCGAACGTTAAGCGTGCGGACCCTACGGGTTCGAGAACTATGTAGACATGACCGAGACTCATCTCCGGTCAATAACCAATAGCGGAACCTGGATGCTCATATTATCTCCTACATATTCTACGAAGATCTTTATCGGTCAAACCGCATAACGGTATACGTTGTTCCCTTTGTCATCAGTATGTTACTTGCCCGAGATTCGATCGTCGGTATCTCAATACCTAGTTCAATCTCGTTACCGGCAAGTCTCTTTACTCGTTTCTTAATGCTACATCCCGTAACTAACTCATTAGCTACATTGCTTGCAAGGCTTATTGTGATGTACATTACCGAGAGGGCCCGGAGATACCTCTCCGACAATCGGAGTGACAAATCCTAATCTTGATCCATGCTGTCGGTGTCAAAACCGGCGGATCTCGGGTAGGGGGTCCCGAACTGTGCATCTAAGGCGGATGGTAACAGGAGGCAGGGAACATGCTGTTTTACCCAGGTTCGGGCCCTCTTGATGGAGGTAAAACCCTACATCCTGCTTGATTTATTCTTGATGATATGAGTATTACAAGAGTTGATCTACCACGAGATTGGAGAGGCTAAACCCTAGAAGCTAGCCTATGGTATGATTGTTGTTGTCCTACGGACTAAAACCCTCCGGTTTATATAGACACCGGAGAGGGTTAGGGTTACACAAGGTCGGTTACAAAGGAGGAGATATCCATATCCGTATTGCCTAGCTTGCCTTCCACGCCAAGTAGAGTCCCATCCGGACACGAGACGAAGTCTTCAATCTTGTATCTTCATAGTCTAACAGTCCGGCTGTCTGGAGACCCCCTAATCCAGGACTCCCTCAGTAGCCCCTGAACCAGGCTTCAATGATGATGAGTCCGGCGCGCAGTATTGTCTTCGGCATTGTAAGGCGGGTTCCTCCTCCGAATACACCACGGAAGAATTTGAATACAAGGATAGTGTCCGACTCTGCAAAATAAGTTCCACATACCACCGTAGAGAGAATAATATTTCCACAAATCTAATTTACTGACTTGTTTTGGCAATACGACATTATGCCATGGCCCGGTGATTATTCGAACCATTTCCTTTAACTAGCCCCGCACATAACGCGAGGTAGTTTCTTGACACGTCTTGTCAAAGCAGAGATCATGTTCCCCTCATTACGGGATTCTCATCAATACGGGCGTGGGTAACCCAACCGCGCCATCGATTACGGCGATTGGGGGATAAGCGAGTTTTACCAGGCTAGTGGGGCGCATAGTTTCAGCCGCCCTTATAAAGGGACAAGGTTTAACCCTTTTCTACCCACGTCTTCTTCCTCCTTGCTCATCCATTCTTGCGCACTCGAGCTCCAACGCCCAAGGCCACATCCTTCCCCTCAACCTTCTCCAATCATGTCCGGAGCGGGAGGCAAATGGATGGCTTCCTCCATTACGGAGGGACATATCAAGAAGCTGCGCGGAGCCGGATACTTAGCTGCGAATATCGCGCATCGGCTGCCCGCTGCGGGGCAGATCATTCCTACCCTTGAACCTTATGAGAGGGTTGTTTTCCTCCACCACTTCCTTCGCGGACTGGGGTTTCCCCTCCATCCATTCGTCCGTGGTCTCATGTTCTACTATGGGCTGGACTTCCATGATCTGGCCCCAAATTTCATCCTCAACATTTCAGCGTTCATCGTCGTGTGTGAGGCTTTCCTCCGCATCCGGCCCCACTTCGGCATGTGGCTGAAGACCTTCAATATCAAGCCGAAGGTGGTGGGAGGCCAACAAGAAGAATGTGGCAGAGCCATGGTGGGCAAGATGCCCAATGTCATATGGCTTGAAGGCTCCTTCGTGGAGACCATAATGGGGTGGCAATCGGCGTGGTTCTACATCACCGAGCCGAGTGACACCAACTGGGTGGCTGCCCCCGAATTTTGATCTGGAATCCCCACGTGGCTCACCTCCTGGAAAGAGAAGGGCCTGTCCTGGGGTTCATCGGTGGAGCTGGACGGACTCCAGAAATGTATCCAGAATATGGCGAGCAAGAAGCTCAAGCTTGTCAACATAGTCCAAGTCATGCTCATCCGCCGGATCCTCCCGTGTCAACAACGGGATTTCAACTTGTGGGAGTTCGACCTGGCCCAGCACCAAACTCTGAGCGAGCTCTTCGACACGACACACAAGGACATCTGGAGGGTGCTGTTCAAGGGTGCCGAGGTCCCTCCCTCTCTCACCGAGGACCGCGGGCTAAGCGCAAAGCGCCGAGCACATTCGGTGAGTTCTATACATCCGATAGGATATTTATTTCCCCTAGCTTAACCATGTGCAGGGTCTGATCTCCATGCCTTTGATAGGACTGGGTGGAGACGTCGGGGCAGATTAACTGTCCGGCCCCTCTGCCCGAAGACACTGCGGACGCTCTCCTGAGGGAGATGCTGACTCCGGCTCCTTACAAGGTGCCGGAGAAGACCAAGAAGGCCAAGGGAACCCGAAAGAGCTCCCCGCGCCAGGTGTTATCGGACTCATTGTCCAATAACTCCGCGATGCACTCCTCCCCCGAAGACGAGGAGGAAGATGAAGATGTTCCCCCTCTAGTCGGGGGAGACAAGAAAAGAAAGGCCGCCCTTACTGGGGGGCTGATACGTCTCCAACGTATCTATAATTTTTGATTGCTCCATGCTATATTATCTACTGTTTTGGGCAATATTGGGCTTTATTTTCCACTTTTATATTATTTTTGGGACCAACCTATTAACCAGAGGCCTAGCCCAGATTTGCTGTTTTATGCCTATTTCAGTGTTTCGAAGAAAAGGAATATCAAACGAAGTCAAAACGGAACGAAATCAACTGGAGAAGTTATTTTTGGAAGGAAAGCAACCCAGGGAACTTGGAGTGCACATCAGGGGAGACACGGGCTGCCCAAGAGGGTGGGGGCGCGCCCACCCCCCTAGGGCGCGCCCCCTGCCTCATGGGACCCCCATGGCTCCTCCGACGTACTTCCTGCACTCATATATATCGTCGTATCCTAAAACTTCAAGAACAGAGGTTAGATCGGGAGTTCCACCACCAGAAGCCTCCGTAGCCACCAAAAACCAATCTAGACCCGTTTCGGCACCCTGCCGGAGGGGGCAATCCCTCTTCGGTGGCCATCTTCATCATCCCGGTGCTCTCCATGACGAGGAGGGAGTAGTTCTCCCTCGGGGCTGACGGTATGTACCAGTAGCTATGTATTTCATCTCTCTCTCGTGTTCTTGATTTGGCACGATCTTGATGTATCGTGAGCTTTGCTATTATAGTTGGATCTTATGTTTCTCCTCCCCCTATACTCTCTTGTAATGGATTGAGTTTCCCCTTTGAAGTTATATTATCGAATTGAGTATTTAAAGATTTGAGAACACTTGATGTATGTCTTGCCGTGGATATCTGTGGTGACAATGGGATATCACGTGATTCACTTGATGTATGTTTTGGTGATCAACTTGCGGGTTCCGCCCATGAACTTATGCATAGGGGTTGGCACACGTTTTCATCGTTATTCCCCGGTAGAAACTTTGGGGCACTCTTTGAGGTTCTATGTGTTGGTTGAATAGATGAATCTGAGATTGTGTGATGCATATCATATAATCATACCCACGGATACTTGAGGTGACATTGGAGTATCTAGGTGACATTAGGGTTTTGATTGATTTGTGTCTTAAGGTGTTATTCTAGTACGGACTCTAGGGCTGTTTGTGACACTTATAGGAATAGCCCAACGGATTGATTGGAAAGAATAACTTTGAGGTGGTTTCGTACCCTACCATAATCTCTTCGTTTGTTCTCCGCTATTAGTGACTTTGGAGTGACTCTTTGTTGCATGTTGAGGGATAGTTATGTGATCCAATTATGTTATCATTGTTGAGGGAACTTACACTAGCGAAAGTATGAACCCTAGGCCTTGTTTCAACACATTGCAATACTGTTTACGCTCACTTTTATCATTAGTTACCTTGCTGTTTTTATATTTTCAGATTACAAAAACCATTATCTACTATCCATATTGCACTTGTATCACCATCTCTTCGCCGAACTAGTGCACCTATACAATTTACCATTGTATTGGGTGTGTTGGGGACACAAGAGACTCTTTGTCATTGGGTTGCAGGGTTGCTTGAGAGAGACCATCTTCATCCTACGCCTCCTACGGATTGATAAACCTTAGGTCATCCACTTGAGGGAAATTTGCTACTGTCCTACAAACCTCTGCACTTGGAGGCCCAACAACGTCTACAAGAAGAAGGTTGTGTAGTAGACATCAAGCTCTTTTCTAGCGCCGTTGCCGGGGAGGTTAGCGCTTGAAGGTATATCTTTAGATCTTGCAATCGAGTCTTTTAGTTTCTTGTTTTATCACTAGTTTAGTTTATAAAAGAAAACTATAAAAATGGAATTGAGTTTGTCTCATATGCTTCACCTTTTTAATATCTTTCGTGAGTATGATGGAAAGGATAATTGTGCTCAAGTGCTAGAAGAAGAAATCTATAAAATGTTTGGCACTAAATATTTGAATGATGAGCATGATTGCAATGTTGTTAGTATGAATTTCTTGAATATCCATGATGCTAATGATATGCAAAGCCACAAGCTTGGGGAAGCTATGTTTGATGAAGATGATATTTTTTGTCCCCCAAGTTTTGATGAGCAAATTTATTATGATGAAAGCATGCCTCCTATTTATGATGATTATATTGATGAAAGTAGATTTGGAGAGGTCATGACTTTATTTTGTGATGAATCCACTATTCCGGATGAGGTTCCAATTGATTATGAGAACAAAGTTGCTATCTATGATGATTATTGTGATGACTTGTATGCTATAAATAATAATGATATCCATGAAACTTGTCATCATGATTTTAGTTTTCAATTGGATTATGCCTCACATGATAATTATTTTGTTGAGCTTGCTCCCACTACTATTCATGAGAAGAAATTTGCTTATGTGGAGAGTAATAAAATTTCTATGCTTGTATACCATGAAAAGAATGCTTTATGTGATAGTTATATTGTTGAATTCATTCATGATGCTACTGAAAATTATTATGAGGGAGGAACATATGCTTGTAGGAATTGCAATAATATCAAGTTTCCTCTCTATGTGCTTAAAGTTTTGAAGTTATGCTTGTTTTACCATCCTATGCAAGTTGATTCTTGTTCCCACAAGTTGTTTTCTCACAAAATCCCTATGCATAGGAAGTGGGTTAGGCTTAAATGTGCTAGTCATATTCTTCATGATGCTCTCTCTATATTTCAGTTCTTATCTTTTATGTGAGCATCATTGTCATTATCATGCCTAGCTAGGGGTGTTAAATGATAGCGCTTGTTGGGAGGCAACCCAATTTTATTTTTGTTCATTGCCTTTTGTTCCTGTTTAGTAATAAATAATTCATCAAGCCTCTGTTTATATGTGGTTTTATGCTTTTAGTTAGTGTCTGTGCCAAGTAGAACCTTTGGGACGACTTGGGGAAAGTCTTGTTGATCATGTTGTCAAAAACAGAAACTTTAGCGCTCACGAGAATTGCTGCCATTGTTATTTGGAGAGTGATATTTAGTTAATTATTTTTTCAGATGATTAATAGATAAATTCCTCAGGTCCAGCCATTTATTTGAGAATTTTATGAGTTCCAGAAGTATACGTTTGATCCATATTACTACAGACTGTTCTGTTTTTGACAGATTCTATTTTTCGTGTGTTGTTTGCTTATTTTGATGAATCTATGGCTAGTAAAATAGTTTATAAACCATAGAGAAGTTGGAATACAGTAGGGTTAACACCAATATAAATAAATAATGAGTTCATTACAGTACTTTGAAGTGGTGTTTTGTTTTCTTTCACTAACGGAGCTTACGAGTTTTCTATTAAGTTTTGTGTTGTGAAGTTTTCAAGTTTTGGGTAAGGATTCGATGGACTATGGAATAAGGAGTGGCAAGAGTCTAATCTTGGGGATGCCCATGGCACCCCAAGGTAATATTAAAGGAAAACCAAGAGCCTAAGCTTGGGGATGCCCCGGAAGGCATCCCCTCTTTCGTCTTCGTCCATCGGTAACTTTACTTGGAGCTATATTTTTATTCACCACATGATATGTGTTTTGCTTGGAGCGTCATTTTATTTTGCTTTTCTTGCTGTTTGAATAAATTATCAAGATCTGAAATTATTAAATCAGAGAGAGTCTTCGCATAGTTGCATAATTATTCGACTACTCATTGATCTTCACTTACATCTTTCAGAGTAGTGTGTCATTTGCTGTAGTGCTTCACTTATATCTTTTAGAGCATGGTGGTAGTTTTATTTTGAAAAAATAGATGAACTCTCATGCTTCACTTAGATTATTTTGGGAGTCTTAAATAGCATGGTAATTTGCTTAAAATCCTAGTATGCTAGGTATTCAAGAATAATAAAATTCTCTTATGAGTGTGTTGAATACTGTGAGAAGTTTGATACTTGATAATTGTTTTGAGATATGGAGATGGTGATATTAGAGTCATGCTAGTTGAGTGGTTATGAATTTGAGAAATACTTGTGTTGAAGTTTGTGATTCCCGTAGCATGCACGTATGGTGAACCGTTATGTGATGAAGACGGAGCATGATTTATTTATTGATTGTCTTCCTTATGAGTGGCGGTTGGGGACGAGCGATGGTCTTTTCCTACCAATCTATCCCCCTAGGAGCATGCGCGTAGTACTTTGTTTCGCTAACTAATAGATTTTTGCAATAAGTATGTGAGTTCTTTATGACTAATGTTGAGTCCATGGATTATACGCACTCTCACCCTTCCACCTTTGCTAGCCTCTCTAGTACCGCGCAACTTTCGCCGGTACCATAAACCAACCATATACCTTCCTCAAAACAGCCACCATACCTACCTATTATGGCATTTCCATAGCCATTCTGAGATATATTGCCATGCAACTTTCCACCATCCAGTTTATTATGACACATTCATCATTGTCATATTGCTAGCATGATCATGTAGTTGACATCGTATTTGTGGCAAAGCCACCGTTCATAATTCTTTCATACATGTCACTCATGCATCATTGCACATCCCGGTACACCGTCGAAGGCATTCATATAGAGTCATATCTTGTCTTAAGTATCGAGTTGTAAATCTTGAGTTGTAAGAAAATAAAAGTGTGATGATTATCATTATTAGAGCATTGTCCCAGTGAGTAAAGGATGATGGAGACTATGATTCCCCCACAAGTCGGGATGAGACTCCGGACGAAAAATAAATAAAAGAGGCCAAAGAAGCCCAAATAAAGAAAGAGGCCATAAAAAAAGAGAAAAGGCCCAAATAAAAAAATATAAAAAAATTAATTAAAAAATGAGAGAAAAAGAGAGAAGGGGTAATGCTACTATCCTTTTACCACACTTGTGCTTCAAAGTAGCACCATGATCTTCATAGTAGAGAGTCTCTCATGTTATCACTTTCATATACTAGTGGGAATCTTTCATTATAGAACTTGGCTTGTATATTCCTATGATGGGCTTCCTCAAATTGCCCTAGGTCTTCATGAGCAAGCAAGTTGGATGCGCACCCACTTAGTTTCTTTTTGAGCTTTCATATACTTATAGCTCTAGTGCATCCGTTGCATGGCAATCCCTATTCACTCACATTGATATCTATTGATGGGCATCTCCATAGCCCGTTGATACACCTAGTTGATGTGAGACTATCTTCTCCCTTTTTATCTTCTCCACAACCACCATTCTATTCCACCTATAGTGCTATGTTCATGGCTCACGCTCATGTATTGCGTGAAGATTGAAAAAGTTTGAGAACATCAAAAGTATGAAACAATTGCTTGGCTTGTCATCAGGGTTGTGCATGATTTAAATATTTTGTGTGGTGAAGATAGAGCATAGCCAGACTACATGACTTTGTATGGATAACTTTCTTTGGCCATGTTATTTTGAGAAGACATGATTGCTTAGTTAGTATGCTTGAAGTATTATTATTTTTATGTCAATATGAACTTTTGTCTTGAATCTTTCAGATCTGAATATTCATACCACAAGTAAGAAGAATTACATTGAAATTATGCTAACTAGCATTCCACACCAAAATTATCTTTTTATCATTTACCTACTCGAGGACGAGCAGGAATTAAGCTTGGGGATGCTTGATACGTCTCCAACGTATCTATAATTTTTTATTGCTCCATGCTATATTATCTACTGTTTTGGGCAATATTGGGCTTCATTTTCCACTTTTATATTATTTTTGGGACTAACCTATTAACCGGAGGCCCAGCCCAGATTTGTTGTTTTATGCCTATTTCAGTGTTTTGAAGAAAAGGAATATCAAACGAAGTCGAAACGGAACGAAATCAACTGGAGAAGTTATTTTTGGAAGGAAAGCAACCCAGGGAACTTGGAGTGCACGTCAGGGGAGACACGGGCTGCCCACAAGGGTGGGGGGCGCGCCCACCCCCCTAGGGCGCGCCCCCTGCCTCATGGGACCCCCATGGCTCCTCCGACGTACTTCCTGCACCCATATATATCGTCGTACCCTAAAACTTCAAGAACAGAGATTAGATCGGGAGTTCCGCCGCCAGAAGCCTCCGTAGCCACCAAAAACCAATCTAGACCCGTTCTGGCACCCTGCCGGAGGGGGCAATCCCTCTCCGATGGCCCTCTTCATCATCCCGGTGCTCTCCATGACGAGGAGGGAGTAGTTCTCCCTCGGGGCTGAGGGTATGTACCAGTAGCTATGTGCTTGATCTCTCTCTCTCTCTCTCTCTCGTGTTCTTGATTTGGCACGATCTTGATGTATCGCGAGCTTTGCTATTATAGTTGGATCTTATGTTTCTCCTCCCCCTCTACTCTCTTGTAATGGATTGAGTTTCCCCTTTGAAGTTATATTATCGGATTGAGTCTTTAAAGATTTGAGAACACTTGATGTATGTCTTGTCGTGGATATCTGTGGTGACAATGGGATATCACGTGATTCACTTGATGCATGTTTTGGTGATCAACTTGCGGGTTCCGCCCATGAACCTATGCATAGGGGTTGGCACATGTTTTCGTCGTGATTCTCCGATAGAAACTTTGGGGCACTCTTTGAGGTTCTATGTGTTGGTTGAACAGATGAATCTGAGATTGTGTGATGCATATCGTATAATCATACCCACGGATACTTGAGGTGACATTGGAGTATCTAGGTGACATTAGGGTTTTGATTGATTTGTGTCTTAAGGTGTTATTCTAGTACGAACTCTAGGGCTGTTTGTGACACTTATAGGAATAGCCCAATGGATTGATTAGAAAGAATAACTTTGAGGTGGTTTTTACCCTACCATAATATCTTCGTTTGTTCTCCGCTATTAGTGACTTTGGAGTGACTCTTTGTTGCATGTTGAGGGATAGTTATGTGATCCAATTATGTTATCATTGTTGAGGGAACTTACACTAGCGAAAGTATGAACCCTTGGCCTTGTTTGAACACATTGCAATACCGTTTATGCTCACTTTTATCATTAGTTACCTTGCTGTTTTTATATTTTCAGATTACAAAAACCATTATCTACTATCCATATTGCACTTGTATCACCATATCTTCGCCGAACTAGTGCACCTATACAATTTACCATTGTATTGGGTGTGTTGGGGACACAAGAGACTCTTTTTTATTTGGTTGTAGGGTTGCTTGAGAGAGACCATCTTCATCCTACGCCTCCTACGGATTGATAAACCTTAGGTCATCCACTTGAGGGAAATTTGCTACTGTCCTACAAACCTTTGCACATGGAGGCCCAACAACGTCTACAAGAAGAAGGTTGTGTAGTAGACATCAGGGGTCGAAGGGTCCAAGAAGGGAAGGACTCTCCTTCAGGACTACTCCACCACCTCCGCCGAAGGCGAAGACGAGTGGCTGCTCAGGGCCAAGCCCCTAGCGAAGTTGTAAGTATCCGGATACCAGAGTAACTCATGGCATTCCTTTGTCGCACTGCTTCTCCTAACGCCGAATTACGATTGTGCAGACCGTCCCGAACCCGTATCGACGTATCCTGGTCGGACGGCTCCCTGGGCTCGTCGGATATGGATAGCGATCCACTTCTGACCGCCACCTCCCCTTGCCCTACGGACAACGCCGAGGTGTTGTCTCAAGAGGCACTGGGTCGAGGGGAGGTAGTCCTGGAGGCGCCTCAAAGCGACCTTCCGGACTCCGGGAGCAGGGGGAGCAAAGCCCCCGAGGGCTTCGAGTTCCGCCCTCAGCCAAACACCGCGTCGGAACCTCCAGTGGTTCCGGACTCGGGCAGGCGGCCTCCTTCCAAGAGGGGAAAGACGCCTGTGCCGGTGACCTTTGCCCATCTAGAGGCACCAGACAATCTGCTGGGAGCGCTTCGTAGCGCTTCCATTGACGAAGACCACCGCACTATTATGAGTGCGGTGATCAAGAAGGTTCAGTCCGCTAAGAGCGGACTGACTGAAGCCTGTGCCAGCCTTCTAACAGGCTTTGAGGTAAGTATTTAAAATATAGGAAAAATATTACCGCATAGATAGTAGCCCCTGATGCTTTGTTCGGTGTTCACAAAGAAAAGCCGAATAGAGGATCAAACAATATCGCAGGAGTCTAACATAAGTATGTCTATATGCGTATGCAGGCTTCGCTGCTGGCCTCTGCCGCACAGACTGCGGAGGTTGCCGCATTGAGCAGGACCTCGAGGGGTCCAAGAAAGAGCTCGGCCTTGCCAAGAGGCAGCTCGAGGAGAACAAGGGTAAGTAACACCTTGTCTATAGATATGTATATATAAAAGAAGACGCGATTGCAAAATGACAGGATCATCGTCAATTTGCCAGGGGCCACGACCGAGGTGGCGACCCTGAAGCAAGCGCTATCCGAGGCCGAAGACAAAGCGGCCAAGGAGCGCATCGAGCAGGAAAGGCAGGAGGCACGGGTGGGCGAGGTGCAGCAATAGCTCCAAGCTCTCGTGTCGAAGCATGAGGCGCTGGAGCGTGACTCGAAGACGCGAGGGTCTGAGCTTGCCGCGGCCCTCGAAAGCGCGAAAAATGCCAAGGCTGAAGCCCAAAAAGCCCTCCAGGAGATTGAGGCGATGAAGAAAATAGCGGCGGGTAAGGCATTCTTTATGCAGAGTAAGCATGTGAAAGTAAATTACTTGTTACTTACCCGAATCCGGAGCTCTCCAGGAGCATTCGCAGATTTGCCCCACAGCGTGTCGGATGCCGCACAGTTTTTACCAGGCCGAGGAGGGAAGCTCAACGAAGAAGTTGTTCTGGTCTCAGTATACTGGGGCCGAACACCCGGTGCCCATGAGCGACCAGCTAAAGCAGCTGGTCGAGCTGCACAAGGCGGCCGAACAGGCCATGAAGGGCTTTATAGTCTGGATGTGGCCTAGCGACGCCCTTCCCAACAGCTACTTCGGCCTATTGAGGCGGCTTGTGGATGCCTGCCCATGGCTGGAAGTCATCAAGCGGTCCGTCTGCATCGAAGGTGCACGCCGGGCTTTCGCCCGTGTGATGGTGCAATGGGCCAAGCTGGATGCCATGAAGTTGATTAAGGAAGGGCCGCCGGCGGGCAAGGAGCATCGCCACCCCGAGATGTACTATGAGGGTGTCCTGAAGGGTGCCCGTCTCGTAGCGGATGAGTGTATGAAAGATATGATATTTGAGTAAACTCGCTCGTGTAATCCTGTATTTATGAAACTTGTTCATATGCGCTATGCAACGCTTGTTTGAATTTAAAATATTACCTTCTGTTCGGCTGTTTATCAAATCTGAGAGATGGCTAGTCGTCGGCTTCTGCCCCAATGCCACGAGTGCTGGGGTGTTCGGGATAAACCTGAGCACTCTTGTTCCCATTTTTGGGTCCTTCGAGGGAGGTGCTCGGCACAACGAACAAGGCAATCGGACTAATAGTGCTTTATCACTCTCACTTAGCCATAGAATTCTATAATTTTAAATTTCGGCGAAGCCCCTAGTATTCGGAAGGCCGAATCTGGGGCACGATACACGCCTTAAGCCGGACAGGGCCGACTCCTCGCTCTAAGCGGCATAAGTCTTTAAGGACTCGAAAACCTCTCGAATAGCGACCAGTCTCTCGCCTTATCATGACAGTCAGTCTTAGCTTTCTCTACTAAGGTGCTTAGCCCAGCAGAACCGGGGCACAATCGCAGTAGTTCTCCCAGTGCTACCTTAGCCGATATAGCGGAACGTAAGGTACCAAAACATGGGAACCAGGCAAACCCAACTATTGACCAAAGACATGATTCGGAGCTGATGCATATAATGCTATAAGTTCGGGGTGCCGCACTTGTGAAAGTGTTCGGACTTCTCACACCATATTGTGGTGTACTTAAGCCCCTGGTGTATTGGCCATACCAGAGTGTACGGGTGCTGGATGTCATGAATGAACATACATATATAAAAAAAGAAGAATGCAATAATAGTCTTAATGCTATGCATTGTTTATTCAAAAAGGTGCGTTGAAGCAGAATGATACATGCAGTGCAATAAGCAAAAAGTAGGACTATGTCCCCTCCAAAGGCAAGCTGAGGAATAATATTAAAGCAAGTATGTCACTCGTTATCGTAATCCACCTGGGAGTTACGTGGTGTGATGTAGCTTTCTGCCTCCTTGGGTGCTGCATCATGTGTTTTGCAATCATGCTGCCGGACCGAGTTTCCAGAGATTAATGTCCTGGAGAAGAGAAAAATAACAAAGCGGGAAGCCCCTAGTGCGGTTTAAGCCACGTCTTGGGGCATGCCGTAGTCGTGCCCCCTCCCTACCTGTGCCCATGGTATTTTTAGTGCGTAATTATGTACGCGTGGCACGAGTTTCGCCGTTTGGCTTGGGCCGGGGTGGAGGCCGCATTGCTATGCGAGCTCGGAACGTGCCAGGCGGTCCTGTTGCCGATTACTCCAGGCACGCTTGAAGGTGTTCGGGTCCTTAAACACCGAACTAGTTGATTGCCTTAAGAGGCTGCTTTGCGCTTCCGCTGCGAGGGCCGCAGTGTGCTCCTCCGTTCGGAGAGAGCGCTCTGTGTTTCCATTAACTGTAATGACCCCCTGAGGTCCTGGCATCTTGAGCTTGAGGTATGCATAATGCGGTACTGCATTGAATCTCGCCAATACGGTTCGCCCGAGCACTGCATGATAACCACTGTAGAACGGGACTATATCAAAATTAACTCTTCACTTCGGAAGTTATCCGGGGATCCGAAGACCACTTCCAGTGTGACTGAGCCTGTGCAATAGGCCTCTACACCTGGTATGACGCCTTTAAAGGTTGTTTTTGTGGGTTTGATCCTTGAGGGGTCTATACCCATTTTGCGCACTGTGTCCTGGTAAAGCAGGTTCAGGCTGTTGCCGCCATCCATAAGGACTCGAGTGAGGTGAAATCCGTCAATGATTGGGTCTAGGACTAGTGCGGCGAATCCACCATGACGGATACTAGTGGGGTGGTCCCTGCGATCGAAGGTGATCAGACAGGAGGACCATGGGTTGAACTTTGGGGCGACTGGCTCCAACGCATATACGTCCCTGAGCGCACGCTTCCGCTCCCTCTTGGGGATGTGGGTTGCGTATATCATGTTCACCGTCCGCACTTGTGGGGGGAACCTCTTCTGTCCTCCGGTATTTGGCTGCCGGGGCTCCTCCTCGTCATCGCTATGTGGCCCCTTATCTTTGTTTTCGGCAATTAACTTGTCGGCCTGCTTGAACACCCAAAAATCCCTATTGGTGTGGTTGGCTGGCTTGTCGGGAGTATCGTGTATTTGACACGAGCGATCGAGTATACGGTCCAAACTGGACGGGCCCGGAGTGCTTCTTTTGAATGGCTTTTTCCGCTGACCGGGTTTAGAGCCCTTGAATCCGGCATTGACTGCCGTATCCTCGGTATTGTCGCTGTTAATGCGGCGCTTATGTTTGTTGCGACGTGACCTGCTACTGCCGTCCTTGGTATCCGAAGTACCATGGTTCTTTGATATGTTGTTACTGTGAGCTAGCCAGTTGTCTTCTCCCGCACAAAAGCGGGTCATGAGTGTCGTGAGGGCTGCCATAGATTTCGGCTTTTCCTGACCAAGGTGCCGGGCTAGCCACTCGTCGCGGATGTTGTGCTTGGAAGCTGCTAGAGCCTCAGCATCCGGACAGTCGATGATTTGATTTTTCTTTGTTAGGAACCATGTCCAAAATTGCCTGGCCGATTCCTCTGCTTGCTGAATTATGTGGCTCAAGTCATCGGCATCTAGTGGTCGCACATAAGTGCCCTGAAAGTTGTCGAGGAATGTGGCTTCCAGATCCTCCCAACAGCCAATGGACTCTGCTGGCAAGCTATTGAGCCAATGCCGAGATGGTCCTTTGAGTTTGAGTGGGAGATATTTAATGGCGTGTAGATCATCACTGCGTGCCATGTGGATATGCAGGAGGAAATCCATGATCCATACCGCAGGATATGTTGTGCCGTCGTATGATTCTATATTTACGGGTTTGAAACCCTCTGGGATTTGATGATCCATTACTTCGTGTGTGAAGCATAAGGGGTGTGCGGCACCTCTGTAATAGGCTATATCGCGACGCAGCTCCAATGAGTCTTGCCCGCTGTGTTCGGCCCGGCCGGATTTACTTTTACTGTATCTGGTGTGACGTTTATTGCCTCGCATAGTGGCGCGCCCTCGTGATCCGTAGATCGATCTTGCATGTTTTGCTTTGTCCTCCAATACGTCTTGCAGGTCTGGCGTGTTTCCCCATGCCTTTTTATTTGAATGGCGTCGGGGTGCAGGCTGAGCTTTTGGCTGGAATGTATCTCTATCGCGGCCACGAGGTGGCCGATCAGCCGCGTCATACGCTTCTTCCTCCAGTCGGGGTAGCAACCTGCATTTTGGGTAACTCTTGGAGGGGCGTTCGAGTTTATATTCCTCGGCCGCCAGGACTTCAGTCAATCTGTCAGCTAGCAGATCTTGATCAGCTTGAAGCTGCTGCTGCTTTTTCTTAAGGCTATTTTCCGTGGCTATAAGCCGGCGCTTGAAGTGCTCTTGTTCGACGGGATCCTCTGGCACGATGAATTCGTCATCATCGAGGCTTGGCTCGTCTTCGGAGGGAGGCATGTAATTATCATCCTCTTCCTCTCTATCTGCTGCTCTCTCATGAGGGTTGGCTTCTTCATCCTCCCGTGCTGAATCTTGCTGGAGGGGGTTGTCTTCGGCACTGTCCGGGGTGTTATTATCTCCTGTGCCGGAATCACCGTTTTTGCTTTGGCGGGACATAGAGCGGCGCCGCTGACGCCGGCGCTTAGGTTGCTTCTTGGAGGGGTCATCCTCCGCTGTTCCATCGCCATTGCCTTCTTTGGGTGTGTCCACCGTATATATGTCATACGACGAGGTGGCTTTCCAGTGCCCTATAGGCGCTGGTTCCTGTTCGTCTCCTGCATCGTCGTCCATACTGTCAATGTCTTCGGAGTCGAAGTCGAGCATGTCGGTCAAGTCATCGACAGTGTCTATGAAGTGGGTGGTGGGTGGGCGTTGAATTTCTTCATCGTCCGCATCCCAATCCTGCCGGTCATAATCCGGTCAGGACTCTCCTGACAAAGAGAGAGACCTTAGTGAATTCAGTATGTCACCGAAGGGCGAGTGCTGAAAGATATCTGCGGCAGTGAACTCCATGATCGGCGCCCAATCGGATTCGATTGGCAGGGGCGCGGATGGTCCAGAGTCCGGAGGAGAGTCCGGCGATGGGGAGTCATGGGCCTCGCGAAGGATAAGGTTGGTGTTCGGTTCGATCTCCGTTGAGGCTGCTGCCTCCGCGGCGGGGTCTAACCACCTGCCCTCGGGTGGCGCAGTTGGCTCCGAATTAAAGGTCGGAGTGGCTGTAGGTGCGGTCTCCAGGACACTGTTCGGTGGCAGAGCTAAATCATGCCCATCGTGACAGCGCGGCGCACTCGGTAGGGGCTCGAATCCGTCGAAGATCAAGTCTCCGCGGATATCGGCCGTGTAGTTTAGGCTTCCAAACCAAACCTGATGGCCAGGGGCGTAGCTTTCAATCTGCTCCAGATGGCCAAGCGAATTGGCCCGCAGTGCAAAGCCGCCGAATACAAAAATCTGTCCGGGGAGAAAAGTCTCACCCTGGATTGCATCGCTAACGATGATCGAAGGAGCCATCAAGCCTGATGATGACGACACATAGGAACTCTTAATGAAAGCACCAATGTCGGTGTCAAAACCAGCGGATCTCGAGTAGGGGGTCCTGAACTGTGCGTCTAAGGCGGATGGTAACAGGAGGCAGGGAACACGATGTTTTACCCAGGTTCGGGCCCTCTTGATGGAGGTAAAACCCTATGTCCTGCTTGATTTATTCTTGATGATATGAGTATTACAAGAGTTGATCTACCATGAGATTGGAGAGGCTAAACCCTAGAAGCTAGCCTATGGTATGATTGTTGTTGTCCTACGGACTAAAACCCTCCGGTTTATATAGACACCGAAGAGGGTTAGGGTTACACAAGGTCGGTTACAAAGGAGGAAATATCCATATCCGTATTGCCTAGCTTGCCTTCCACGCCAAGTAGAGTCCCATCCGGACACAAGACGAAGTCTTCAATCTTGTATCTTCATAGTCTAACAGTCCGGCCAAAGGATATAGTCCGGCTGTCCTGAGACCCCCTAATCCAGGACTCCCTCACATGCCAACTCAACAAACACCATCGGAGACACCTGTAGAGCACCTTTATAATCACCCAGTTACGTTGTGACGTTTGGTAGCACACAAAGTGTTCCTCCGGTATTCGTGAGTTGCTTGATCTCATAGTCATAGGAACATGTATAGTTATGGAGAAAGCAATAGCAACAAACTAAACGATCATCATGCTAAGCTAACGGATGGGTCAAGTCAATCACATCATTCTTTAATGATGTGACCCCGTTAATCAAATGACAACTCATGTCTATGGTTAGGAAACATAACCATCATTGATTTAAGGAGCTAGTCAAGTAGAGTCAAACTAGTGACACTCTGTTTGTCTATGTATTCACACATGTACTAAGTTTCCGGTTAATACAATTCTAGCATGAATAATAAACATTTATCATGATATAAGGAAATATAAATAACAACTTTATTATTGCCTCTAGGGCATATTTCCTTCAGTAGTAGTGCTTGCCCAGCCAGGTCCTTAGCCAGATCACCATGTGGATGTCTCCCATGGCAACAAACCCAACACCGTGGGCTTTGTTGTCCGGCGGGTGGCTTAGATCCGCCATGTGAGCCTCTAAGCTGAAGCCACCTTGGTCCGTGATGGTGTAGTAGAGGTCAGGGTGGACATCGACTAGCTTGCTCTCCCGGATGGTGATGTCCACCTCCTTCACTTCCTAAGTCATGTTGTTGAAGATGGTCAGCTCGTCCTCCATCAAGGCTCCCCTCTGCCTCTTCCTATCAAGCACCAAAATGTGTTCACCATCCTTGTCAGGACCATCAACGTTGATGGTGTCTGACTCCAGGGTGTCTAGATACTTGGGCATAGGCGAGCCCAACGGCTAACTGGGCCCAGTGCATGCTTGCCAGTTGCCAGGCCGAAGGAGAAGAACCGCTTCATCTAGTGGTTGTTCTGGATGGGTGTGTTGAGGAATTCTGCGTCCTTGGGGTGAGCCTAAGAAAGAAACAGGGCAGAGTGGTTAGTTATAATGGCAATGGTTCATAGGCTTAAACAACTGTTTAGTTAGAATGGCATGGTTTGTGAGCTAATCGTGATTTGGCCTTGGTAGTGCTTTGCCTCCAAAAGGATTGATTAGGTGTCCTCATCCCATGAAGCACCGCTCAGGTCTCTAAGCTTGGATGCGGTGATCTACCTCACTCTCCACTTCCTGAGGTGGTTGTAGACCTGGGTTGAGCTTACCTCTTGTCCACAAAACTCGAACACCTGCTTTGCAATAGCATTCAAGTGCACCCCCTTGAAGCCCTTGTCAGTCCTCACCCCACTAGTTATGATCTCACGCATCTTGTTAAGCACGAAAGTCGACAGGAACGACTGGCACTTCATGATGTTCCCCCTACCATCCTTCTATGCCTTTGAGGTTATCATTTGTGCAGCGGCATGAGCTGCAACATTGGGTTGAGCCGGCACAAATGGAGGAACCGTAGCCGGCACCTCTAAACGTCTGAATCAGGAGGCATCTGGTCAATGGGAGGCTAGGATTCCTCGACGTAGGACATCGGGGACTGGCTCTGGGATAGGATGATGGCTTGACTAAACTCTTGCATTCTCATCTCCTACAAACGTAGGCATCATCAGGACAAGAACACACTACACATCAATGGTAGGAACTACCAGTAAACATGGACAGTATGAACGAACACTACATATGATCTAGTTCAACACAGCACTACCAAATACTTGCACACTACATACCACACATCAAGCATACCACCAATCCATCCATGACCACTAGCTATCAATCCTTGCCGACATGGAAACAACTCCTACATGCTTCAAACCCATCACAACTAGCTACTAGACCATCACACTCACACGGATCAGGACATCTAACCCTACCACATGCTGACAGATCTAGTTAGAACTAGTAGAGAGGACGGGGTGATTGAACTCACAGACGGCATCGGAGCATCTGCAGTGGAGGCAATGAACACGTCGGAGAAGAGGAATCGATTCACCGCCGCCGTCAACCAGTGGCCGCAGTAGCTGTGCCGCTTACCTCATCGTCGATGGGGATCCGCGCTGGAGGGAAGGCTCGAGGAGGGGGAATAGTGGCGGGAGTTTTGTCGTTGTGGTCCCCTGGCTATATAAGGCGACCGAATCGGCGGGCGGTGACGTGAATTCGTGCCGCTGCTTTTCAGAGATACGGGCGAGCTCCCTCCATCTCCGTGCACGCAGGAGGTCAACGTCGCATTGTCCTTCCCTGCATCGCTTGAGGCTGGCTCGCTGGAAACTGTCGATTCGGTCATTCCTAGCGGGCCCAGCTGAGGAGTGCCTTAAGGTTCATGCGGGCCAGGCAACCAAACATCCATTTTCTTCTCGGGTGGACCTGGATGGGCCTAATGCAAGCAACCAAACACACCCATATTGGTTGTGGATTCTCTCATGTACACCATTTGCCTTTATAGTAGCTTTTTTTGCAAGAAACTTCCAATCTATTCATCTTCAATCATGGCAGTACAAAAAACAACAGAGGTAATAAAAATTACAATGATGTTCGTGGACCACCTAGTGACAACTACAAGCACTAGAGCAAACCGAAGGCGCGCTTCCATCATCACCCCTCCCTCACCAGAGTTGGGCAAACCTTTTGTAGTAGATAGTCGGTAAGTCATCGTGCTAAGGCCCTACAGGACTAGCGCACCAGAGCAACAACCATCGCCGATGAAGAAAGCTTAGATCAGAAGAATCAAACATGTAAACACCCAAATGAAGACGAACGAAGACCGGAGCCAAACAGATCCACCGAGGACCAGCACCGACCTAATCCCACGAGATCCGACGGAGACAAACCTCCACATGCTCTCCAACGATGCTTGATGCATCATTGGGACGGGGATAGAATGTTGGAGACAATATTCCTACTAAGGGACATCGCCGCCGCCACACATCCCCAACCAAGACGCTGAATCTGACAAGAACGAGAACGGGGTCCCTCCCGCTGGCGGGGGGCCGAGATCCTCTGCACCTCCATGGCCTAGATCCGCCGACGAGAGGAGAAGATCATTTCTTGTGGAGGAGGAAAGAGATTTCCTTTATAGTAGCTAACATGTTAACATGTATGCCGGCGAAAAAGCAAGAACACATGTTAGCGACATAAAGTCACCTGACATATCAGACAGTCTCTGCCACTTCTATGATATTGTGTATAAAAATGTGTAATTAAGATCTCATTATGCATTATAACACAAATTTATTATACTATACACTACTGAGAGGCTAATAGAGACAAGCAACCAATTTAAGTCTCACTGATGTAATGTATATGTATGTAAATGTGTACAGGTCATACACATTGTACTCTATTATGTATGGAGATCGATCATTAGAGCCATATCAACACATAAATTATAATCCTTGGTTGCTGGAATATCTGGATCCAAAGAAATGGCAAAGTTTTTAGAGGTCAACAACCTACCATTCAAGCCTGGAAGTATTTCCTAAAGCAGGAGTTGAAATTGTTCCTATTCAAAATAAAAGAGAAGCTAGTCGATGCCTTCAATCAATGGGTAGCAAGTAACTTTTAGTTCTTAATCGTGTGTACCATAGCCAGAGCTCGCATTGGCTGATGGCTATTTTTTTCTCCTTGCTCTTTTTTATTTCCTTTTTCTTCTCCCTCCTTGTACCATATTTTTATATAATTAATGAAAATATACCATAAACAATTTTTCTATAGTTTGTGGGTCAAAAAAACATTAGAGCCACATATCTGCTTTGGATAGTGGACCATATACTAGCAATCAAAAGAACAGAAACGAAAACCGAAGCTCCTGTGAACCTGCTCCTCCCTACCGTGCGCCACTCCGGTGCCGGCGTCCACCCCCTACCGCCGGTCGCTCCGACCCCAGCGCCCACCCATCTCCTGTGTGGCTTCCTCAGCGCTCGCCCGTCTTCTCCTCCGCGTGCTCCATCAGCCATGGCATCTAGCCCCAGATCGGTGAACTCCTTCAGGCCGAGCGGGGAGCACCCCATCGTCTCGGGCCTCGGCCTCTCGGAGGGGTCTGGAGAGTCGGCAGGTCTCGAGCAGGCGGTGGACTCGAGGGCGGCCCCGGCTCCGCCGGTCACGGCCAACTGGGTTCAGCCGCGGCCGTCCAAGAAGGAGCTTTGGCGGCTCCGGCGTGAAGCAAGGGGGAAAGCCCTAGATCTGTCTGTCAGGCAGCAGCAGCGTCGGGAGGTTTCCCCAGAGATAGATGGGCTCTGCTTCAAGTGCTTCGAGGAGGGGCATCGCAAGGCCGACTACACAAACTTGGTGGTCTATCTTCGTTGCGGGCTGTCTGGCCATGAATCTAGAGACTGCAAGAGGCCTCGTAGTCCGTCTCCTAAGGATGAGCTGAGGAGGGCCACGCTGGTTAAGGTGGCGAGGCGTGGCGCCGTGGCGCACTCTCGTAGCGCTGGCTCGGGCGCGGGGTTCCCTCAGGTGCCACCACCTCCACCGGCGTCCCGGGAGCGGGCGAGTGCGAGCATGGCATGGCCCTGTCTCCCCAACCTTCGCCTGGAGTCTACGCGCCACAAGGAGCTTCTCCCGTCCGAGCTTTGCGTGATTCATCGCACGCACGGGATGGAAGATTTGGAGCGGCGGCTTCAGTTCGCGATGGTGGCCTACGTGGGCGGTGCTAGGCGCGTCTTGATACGTCTCCAACGTATCTATAATTTTTTTATTGTTCCATGCTATATTATATTCTGTTTTGGACATTATTGGGCTTTATTATACACTTTTATATTATTTTTGGGACTAACCTATTAACCGGAGGCCCAGCCCAGAATTGCTGTTTTTGCCTATTTCAGAGTTTCGCAGAAAAGGAATATCAAACGGGGTCCAAACGGAATGAAACCTATGGGAACGTGATTTTTGGAACGAACGTGATCCAGAGGACTTGGACCCTACGTCAAGAAAGCAACCAGGAAGGCACGGGGTAGGGGGCGCGCCCTCCACCCTCATGGGGCCCATGTTGCTCCACCGACGTACTTCTTCCTCCTATATATACCTACGTACCCCCCAAACTACCAGATACGGAGCCAAAAACCTAATTCCACTGCTGCAACCTTCTGTACCCGTGAGATCCCATCTTGGGGCCTTTTCCGGAGCTCCGCCGGAGGGGGCATCGATCACGGAGGGCTTCTACATCAACACCATAGCCTCTCCGATGATGTGTGAGTGGTTTACCTCAGACCTTCGGGTCCATAGTTATTAGCTAGATGGCTTCTTCTCTCTCTTTGGATCTCAATAGAAAGTTCTCCATGATTCTCGTGGAGATCTATTCGATGTAATCTTCTTTTTGCGGTGTGTTTGTTGAGACCGATGAATTGTGGGTTTATGATCAAGTTTATCTATGAACAATATTTGAATCTTATTTGAATTCTTTTATGTATGATTGGTTATATTTGCAAGTCTCTTCGAATTATCAGTTTGGTTTGGCCTACTAGATTGATCTTTCTTGCAATGGGAGAAGTGCATAGCTTTGGGTTCAATCTTGCGGTGTCCTTTCCCTGTGACAGTAGGGGCAGCAAGGCACGTATTGTATTGTATTGTTGCCATCGAGGATAACAAGATGGGGTTTATATCATATTGCATGAGTTTATCCCTCTACATCATGTCATCTTACTTAAAGCGTTACTCTGTTCTTTTGAACTTAATACTCTAGATGCATGCTAGATAGCGGTCGATGTGTGGAGTAATAGTAGTAGATGCAGGCAGGAGTCGGTCTACTTGTCTCGGACGTGATGCCTATATACATGATCATACCTAGATATTCTCATAACTATGCTCAATTCTGTCAATTGCTCAACGGTAATTTGTTTACCCACCGTAATACTTATGCTCTCGAGAAAAGCCACTAGTGAAACCTATGGCCCCCGGGTCTATTTTCCATCATATCAATCTCCCGTCAACAAGCTATTTCTTGCACCGTTCTTATTTCGCTTTATTTACTTTGCATCTTTATCATAAAAATACCAGAAATATTATCTTATCATATCTATCAGATCTCACTTTCGTAAGTGACCGTGAAGGGATTGACAATCCATTTATTGCGTTGGTTGCGAGGATTTTATATGTTTATGTAGGTGCGAGGGACTCGTGCGTGGCCTCCTATTGGATCGATACCTTGGTTCTCAAAAACTGAGGGAAATACTTACGCTACTTTGCTGCATCACCCTTTCCTCTTCAAGGGAAAACCAACACAGTGCTCAAGAGGTAGCACATCTCGCCGGAGTTCGTCGTGGAGGCGTTGGGTGCAGAGGTTGGCATCTCGTCGGAGTGGTTCTCGGTGCATGAGCATAGGCCGGAGGATTTCCTAGTGGTGTTCGCGCGGCAGGAGCACCGCAACTGCGTTGGCGTGAGGCCTTCGATCGACCACAAAGGTGTGCGCCTATTCTTCAGGCAATGGAACCGCCAGGCACAGGCGGTGCACTCAGTGATGAGATTCAAGGTCTCGCTCGTGCTTAAGGGAATTCCGCCACATGCTTGGGAGAGGGAGATGGCGGAAGACGTGCTCAGCTCGGTGTGTCTGGTGGACATGGTGGCGCCGGAGACGAGCGCACGGCGGGATCTTTCGACTTTCAAGCTCTCTGCTTGGACATCGGACCCGGAGCTGCTCCAGTACAAAGTGCTCAGTCACATTGATGAGGTGACAGAGTTCGACAGGACGGATGAACCGTGGTTTCTCAGGGCATCGTCGAGCAGCGGGCAGAGCGGCATTTCGGATGCCGGCAGCGATTCCCTAGGAGCCCGCGGTGATGGAGCAAGGAGTCACACAATGTGCCCTCATTGGTGTTTTGGTGTGCGTGATCAGCGCGGTCGCGGAGCTACCGATGGTCTTCGTGGCGGAGCCATTGAGGAGGTGGCGGCGCCGCCGCGGGCTACTGCCGGAGAGGCAGATCGGTGCCTCCCGCCGATGAGTCAAAAGAGAGTGCTGACTGCGCGTGGGGCTTCGTTGCCTATCCGCGACAGGCTAACGTTCAGAACCTCAGCCTTTGACCGTTTGACGACTGCATTGACACGCGTGGAGCCAACAAGAGCATAGACAGAGGGAAATTCGAATGGCGCCGCGGGAGTGTTGGCCACATGTGAGGCGCCTCATTCTCCGTGCCCATCTAGTGGGCACGAGCCAGCGGAGGAGACAAGCTTGCAGAGTAGGCCCACCCCGAATGAGGAACTGCCACATGTCGTGCAGTTGGTGGTTGCGACTCCCGTGGTGGATCCGTCGGGCGAGCTGGAAAGAAGAGATACACAGCGGGAGCCATTGGTCACTGCGGTAATGGTGGGGCCTGAGGAAGATTCGGTGGTTGTGGGGACAACCTCAATCCTGAAACCGGGCGCCATTGCTGAGGACGAGAACGACAAGGGAGACGGGACGGGGCCCCCCACGACGATTGGGGCAGTGCAGTTGGTGGCCAGCACGGCTACATTGGCTCTCGATAAACTAGTGGTGGGCCAGCCTAAGGCTTTGGATGGACTGGACAGAGTGATGGAGAGGTCCCACGTTGATGGGAATCATGCAACGGAGCCATGCATGGACGTGGGGGTGTCTTTGGACATGCAGAACATGGGGGCGGTGGCTCTCCGTGTACTGACCTTGTTCTGGTGCAAACGGCGAGCTCCATGCAGCCTGCTTCTGGCATGACGCAGAAGAAAGCTGTGGCTTATGCCAAGCTGAAGACCGTTTGCTCCTTGATCGTGAAGAAGTTGGCCCCACCGCTCCTTAAGGAGGTGCAGGCGTTCACTTTGCACCCTGAAGCCGAGCCGTTCACCCCCAAGCGCACTACCCGTGCTGCAAAACGAGCTACCTCGCAGAGCACGGCGAAAGCCACTCCAGCAGAAAACGTGCTCTTACGCACACTGAGGCTTGTACCGGAAGATCTTCAGGTGGAGGACGAAGCCGTGCAAGAGCTCAAGAACCTATTCGATTCTCCTCTTCGTGAGCAGCACGTTCGAGTGATCGCGGCCTTATTTGGCAAGAAGTTGCCCATTCCTGAGATTGGATGTGGAGTTCTAGTGGAGATAGGGGCGCACTAGAGTGTGTCAGGTTGGAGTTTGGATCTTAGCCTTCCTTATGGATCTAAGCCCATCGGTGACATGCTGGAACGTTCATGGGCTGAACAATCCGGCGAAGCAGAAAGCGGTGAAGGAGTTTTTGGACTCAATCAAACCTGGCCTTGTGTGCCTTCAGGAAACAAAATTAGATGTTGTAGATGACTTTATCATAATGCAATGTTGTGGGTCGTCCTTTGACGGCTTTGCCTATCTCCCAGCTGTTGAAATGAGAGGAGGAATCATAGTAGCTTGGGACACCTCGGTGCTAAAGGTTGAGAGCATTCAACATGACGCTAATTTTCTCACGGGAAGAGTGATCCCTAAGTCAGGAGAAGAATGGTGGATGTCGGTAGTTTATGGACCACAAGGAGATGAGGATAAGACGCTATTTCTTGAGAATCTAACGGTGAGGCATGCAATATGCCAAGGGCCATGGATGGTCCTTGGCGACTTCAACATGATTCTGCGGGCTTCGGAAAAGAGCAATACGAACATCAATCGCAACATGATGAACAAATTCAGGAGTTTCGTGGATAACAATGAGTTGAAAGAGCTATACATGCACGGGCATAGATTCACCTGGTCGAGTGAGAGAGAACAACCAAGGCTCACGAAGATCGATCGAGTCTTGGTCTCGGTGGACTGGAAGCTGGATCATCCAAATTGTCTCCTGCAGGCCCTTTCCACGGGCGTGTCCGATCATGCTCCGTTGCATCTCACCACGAGAGCCACGTTCTGGCCTAAGAAAAGATTTCGTTTTGAGTCCATCTGGATAAAACTTGAAGGTTTTGAGCAAACAGTGAGGGAGGCGTGGGTATGTGACCCTGTGACCGTGGATCCTTTCAAGAGGTTGGATACGTTACTGAGGAACACAGGTGCCGCGCTGCAAGCCTGGGGGTAGAGGAAAGTGGGTAACATTAAGCTGTGAATGGCAGTCGCAACTCTGGTCATCTTTCGACTAGATCAAGCCATGGATACAAGAGGTCTCACAGAGTTGGAAAGCTGGCTGAGAAGGACCCTAAAACACGCGCTGCTGGGGTTAGCTTCCTTGGAGAGGACAATTGAGCGCCAGAGGTCCAGATATAGATGGTTGCGTGAGGGGGACGCCAACACAAAGTTTTTCCAAGCTATTGCAAATGGCAGAAGAGCCAAAAACTTCATCCCAAAAGTTAAACTGGGAAGCGAGATTGCAACCGAGCAAGAACGAAAAGAGCAAATCTTCTCGGAGGCCTTTCAGAACCTGCTAGGCACTGCGCGAGCGAGACAACTCACACTCGATCTAGGGTACTTGGGCATGGAGGAACTCGGTCTGGCGGAACTAGACGTGCCATTCATAGAAGAGGAAGTGTGGCAAGTCATCAAAGAGATGCACCCAGATCGTGCCCCTGGACCGGACGGATTCACGACGGCTTTCTATCAACACTCCTGGTAGATCATCAAATATGACATCATGGCTGCACTCTCCAAACTTGCGGTGGGTGATCATCGCGGATTCGCCAAGCTAAACAGAGCACTCATTGTGCTAATTCCTAAGAAGCCAGACGCCATCGAAGTTGGAGATTACAGGCCAATAAGTTTGCCACACAGCTTCTCCAAGTTGTTTGCGAAGCTGCTGGCTAACAGAGTGCAAAAGCGCATGCCCGATTTGGTCAGAACTAACCAATCGGCTTTCATCAAAGGGAGGAATCTCCACAATAACTATCTGCTTGTGAGGCAAGTGGCTAGGAAAATTCACGCAAGAAAGAATCCGGGAGTGTTCCTGAAGCTCGATATCACGCGTGCTTTTGACTCGCTTTCGTGGCCGTTCTTGTTTGAAGTGCTCAAAGCGAAGGGATTTCAAAGCACTTGCTTGAATTGGATCGCAACCCTGCTGCAGACTGCGAGCACGAAGGTGTTGGTGAATGGGTCACCTGGGAGCAGGATTTGGCACGCCAAAGGGCTTCGGCAAGGTGATCCGGTTTCACCTTTGCTATTCGTCATTGCCATGGAGGCACTCGCGACGATCATTGCCAAAGCCCTACATGTAGGAGTCCTAAGCAACTACACCGGGATATTGGCCATGCAACGATTATCAATCTATGCCGACGATGTGGCATTCTTTGTGAGGCCATCGACGCAAGATTTAGAGTTTGTGAGGTGTTCTTTGGAAATCTTTGGAGAAGCTTCCGGATTGAGAGTAAACTACAGCAAATCCTTCGCCATCCTCATCACTAACGATGCTGAAGATAGAGAATGTGTGCAGAACCTTCTCCAATGCCCCATTGGCGAGTTCCCCTGTCGCTACCTTGGGTTCCAGTTGGCTATCAAAAAACTGACTAAAGCTCAATGGCAACCTCTTCTTGATCAAGTTCGGCACTTTATTCCTGCTTGGCAGAGAGGGCTCATGCAGCAGCCAGGTCGGCTCATTCTGGTCAAATTTGTCATTGCAGCAAGGCCGGTACACCAACTACTCGTGATGAAGCCGCCAATTTGGGTGCTCGAGGATATGGATAGCTGGATGCGCGCATTTTTCTGGGCGGACAAAGATAGGGATCATGGAGGCCAGTGCCTTGTAGCGTGGAATGCTATATGCAAACCTCTGGCACTTGGTGGGCTTGGAGTGAAGAATCTGGGGTTGCAAGCCATCGCCCTGAGGGTGCGTTGGGAGTGGCTGCGGCGCACGGACGATCGGAGACCGTGGCAGGGATTCCAGTTCTTGGTGGATGAGGACGCGAGGACGGTGTTTGACAGCTTGGTCAAGATCAAAGTAGGAAAGGGGGACAAGATTCTATTTTGGAGAGATAGATGGATCCATGGTTTTGCAGTACAAGACATTGCCCCTACACTGGCCCGTGCGGTTGACACCAAAACGAGGAATGCAAGAACGGTAGAGCAGACCATGATTGGAGAAAGATGGATTCATGATGTGCCACCGCAATACTCCATGGGTGCCCTGCTGCAAACTGTGCATCTCAGGCACGCTATTGCCACGGTGCAAAGAGACGAGCTGGCTAATGACAAGTTCATTTGGCCTCATGACAAATCAGGAGAATACACTGCAAAATCCACCTATAAGCAACTATGCCAAGGTGGGATCCGTGCCCCGATGGCTGAGGCGATTTGGAGGAGTTGGGCACCCCTGAAATGTAAGATCTTTGCTTGGTTGGCCGGACAGCATCGGTTGTGGACCTCTGACAGACGTGCGCGGCACGGCTTATAGGACGAGACGTCCGAGTGCTTTCTTTGTTCGCAGGAGGAGGATAACGTCGAGCACATCTTGGTGCAATGCGTATATGCGAGGGAAGTATGGCATACTTGCTTCGACACACTACGACTAAATAGCCCTGCACCTGAAGCACAAGACACCTGAGAGGCTTGGTGGGGCACTACAAGAACAGATTAACAGGGGAAGGATAGGAGAGGTTCGATTCTCTTGTCATTGGAGTGGCTTGGTCCTTATGGAAGCAAAGGAACGCGAGAGTGTTCAAACGGCCAGAGCAACGCAAAGGACCGAGGGAACTAGTCAACTGGATCTTAGAGGACATTTTCGATTGGAGACAAGGGGGTGTAGGAGTAGGAGGATTAGATAGATTTATGAGACATTGAACAATGTGTAATGGTTGGAGTGGGAGTCCCGGAGATTGATGTTCGCATCGACCAACGGATTCTTGTAAATTTTTTACTCTTTTTTATAAAAATATGATACGTCATTGACGTACTTTTAAAAAAACATATCTGCTTTGTTTCGTCTTTAGCGTTTTCCCCAGCGCGCAACCAGAAGCGGACTTGGGTGTCACATTTTTAATCGGGTGCATGGCTGCTACAAAGCCGCCTAGCAACAACACGGCATCAGCAGTTTTATATTGCCAGTAGAACAAGCACTTTGATATATTCAGGATTAGTCGAGCAATCAGGACTCAGGCTTCAATCGACGATCTCATGATCTGCCACTTGTTATATATTCCAACATTCAGGGGAATTTTAATTGGGTAACAACGAACTACCCGTCCATAATTTATCATTATAGACAGCAATGATCTGATCGAGGGCACTTTGCTGTCAGTGTGTCAATCAGCAAGAGTCTCAATTAGCAACGATCTGGTCCAGGGCACTTTGTTGTCAGAGTGTCAATCAGCAACGATTAGAGGGAATATTTCTGAAATATGTTATTCGATCCGGATTAGAATTATCGCATAGAATAATTTTGAGTAGAATGACCCTAATTAATGAATCACCGGTAAAGAGACGTTAAGTATTTGTTAGTATATTTAACCAACATGTAGTTGGATGGTTAAAAGGACAGTGATATTTCCCTGCTCACTAGAGTTTAAGTCCTAAACTATATCGGTATTTGTATTTTTCTGAATTTATTTCAGGCCTTTCGGCGATGTACGTTTAGTAGGAGGAAGCGTTCTCGACGACGTCTGTAGTGACTTTGTCAATCTAAGATGATTGCCGGCTCAATCTCTTGAAGATGCTCATAGAATAAAATAAATGTATGTATGTATGTATCAGCGTCGTGTTCAAAAAAGTACTCCCTCCGTTCCATAATGTAAGACGCTTTTTGATACTACACTAATATCAAAAAGCATCTTACATTATAGGATGAAGGGAGTAGTATTTATTAGTATATCGGACCATCTTGCCATTCTCATTCATGAATATATTGATCAAACCGTGAATATGATACACTAAGTCTGATTAACGTGGAACAATAGTCAGATCAGAGAAGTATCAGATCCAGCACACCACGGACCAGCCCAAGCAATGCAACTCACGAGTGTGTTTTTACAAGTGCCATGGTACCAGGGGAAAGATCAACAGATGCATACGCAACGTAATCCTGGCAGACGCGCGTACGCGTCAATGTCAACACGCGTTGGCATGAAATGAAAGACTCGACAAGCAAACATCACGTCAGTGGCGAAGCCAGGTTCTGGCTGTGTAGTTGCTTGCCTACACAGCAATTTGGTAAGTCAAAAATGGGTATAGCGGCAGAACAAATAAATACTATAGATCAGCTCAAAAGAAAAATGCTATAGAAAATGACTACATAGGCCCACGGTCATCTACGTTGTGTAACCTTTGGCTGGGCAAATGAAAGCAAAGTAAGTCGTAATAACTTCCTTGATCGGCCGGTCCATAAATCATGTGATTCTTCTTTCCACCTTTTGTGTTTTCATGTAAATCGAAATCATTAATTAAGAGTACTCGTTTCAAAGAACATTCCATTTTTTCAGGTTGCGACAAGTGACACACATGCAGCGCGCCACTTGTCGCAACCTGGTGATGCTCACGGCTTGGTCTATTTGACGCCACCGCAACAGCTGCGTCTTCGACGGCGAGACCCCCTCCACCTCGAGACTTTCTCTTCGATCCAGGAAGAAGCCCGCGCCTGGGCTCGGGCAGGCGCACGTGGACTAAGCGCTTTGATAGCATAGGGCCTCTCGTGTAAAACGGGCTGAGCACCTCGTCACCAATGCTCTGCGGTTCCATGTCTTGCCTATAGCGTACAAGGCTCGAGCTGCAATCCCCCCCCCCTCCCCTCCCGGTACTCTCCTTCCTATCAATGAAATGATACGCACTTTTGCATATTCGCGAAAAAAACGCCTTATCTTTTAAACCGTGCGTCTAAATCTTGAACCGTTTTCACCATTGGATTTCTCGCGTCGGGATTTTCAAAACTAGATCCCATGTTGATAGGTTTTAACAAACTTTTTTTCAAGAAAAAATCAGGCGAAAAAATTGAACAGGGAACACGGTTTTTTCCCTTTTTGAAAGAGGCACACCCGTGCCTCTCGCGAAATTACACCCGTGCCTCTCGTGAAAACAAAACCGTGACTCTTGTGGAAGGAAACAAACAGAAAACATGTTTTTTTTCCGTTTCAGATAGGCACGGCGGTGACTCTCGTGAAAACACAACCGTGCCTCTCGCGGAAGCAAAACCGTGACTCTCACGAAAGAAAAAAAAACAGAAAACGCGTTTTTTTCTTTTTTGAGAGGCACGGCCGTGACTCTCGCGAAAGCACAACCGTGCTTCTCGCGGAAGCAAAATCGTGACTCTCGCGAAAGAAAAAAAAACAAAAAACGTATTTTTGGAACTTGATTCGGTTGAGTTTGAAGCAAGGATCTAATCAGATAATGCCTTTTGTTTTTCCCTATCCGAGAGGCACGGCCGTGACTCTCGCGAAAGCACAACCATGCCTTTCGCGAAAGAAAAACTGTGACTCGCGAAAGAAAAAAAATAGAAAACGTGTTTTTTTCCGTTTCCGAAAGGCACGGCCGTGATTCTTGCGGAAAAAACCGTGACTTTCGCGAAAGAGAATAAAAACGCGTTCTTTTCACGCAAAATAATTTTTTTTCAATTTTCTTTATCAAAAAGCTAAAGAAGACAGGGAAACCAAAACGTCGAAAAAATCCAAAAAACCGTTTAAAGAGCCGAAAAAGCATGCAGAAAAATAAAAAAATAAAATTCAAAGAAAGCGTCCAGAATGTGACACGTTGCGAATGGCTGAGATGTGATCTTTGCGAGGCTCCCGAAGGAACGCTCGTTAACTAGTTGCTTCCGGTGTAAATCTCTAACCTCTCCAAGATGTGATCTTTGGTTTGGGCTTCAAGCACGGCCAACCTCCGGTGAGCCGTGAGCCGTGAGCGACGCATGACGCATCTCCGTCATCGATCAACATCCAGTCCAACACCAATACGAGGCAATTGCCTAGTTCCCCTTTTGGTTGTAGTTAAGTTATATCTTCCTTCTCAGCTTCTCTAGTTATCTTCCAATTTTCTTATCTCGTGAGCAATATTAGAAACTAAGAGATTGTTCCTTACAAAAATATGTCATTTTTTTAGCCATATTTTCTCAGCAATATCTTGTTTTTGTCAGATCTTCAGTTTGGTAAATGGATAGCATGTCTTCAGTCTGACTCGCGTAATAGAATAGAGGACAATTTCTTGCATCATTGTCTCAGTATATACTATTCATGTTAATTTCCTACAAAAACAAATCATTATAGAAACTTGACATCACAAGGTTTTGATCCTGGCACCGCCACTGATCACGTGTGGTGTGCGGCTGCATCTGCATGCACCGCCACAGGCTCCTAGGTCGAGTATATGGCAAAAAAACTACCACATTGCAGGTTAGGGTTACAGAAAACTACCATTTTTCTTAATTTAAAAAAAACTACCACAAAATTGGTTGGTTGTTTCGAAAAATCGTAGTGGCCGAACGGTTAAAATTTAAGTGTTGTTATGAGATGGAGGGCTCGTTCGTGAGGTCCATGTCGGCTCCTGGTTGACGGCGCACGTGCTAACAGCCATTAGAGCGCAGCCGTTCCGGCTAGGTAAAAAAATGCCCGATCCAGCTTACTCTCTCTCACTCACACACACTTGCTCCCACTCCGTCCCTCGCTCTGTTCTCCCCTGCCCGAGCTCGCCATCATCGCTGACCACCGCAGTTGCTCATCACCGGCCAAGATGTCTTCATGGAAGGATGGGAAGAGAGCTTCGACAACGACAGCATGGGGGGCAACTTGATGGGTATTGAGTACTTTGTAAGTATCCTCCTCTCCCTCTATCATTACTTAGGGTTAGGGTTCACTGGATTCGGGAATTAGGGTTGAGGATCTGTAACTATTTGATGGATTCTTTGGTTGAGTCAGTGCTTGCTGGATCTGCAACTATTTGATGGATTATTTGACTGGTTTAGCTTGTGTTGTTCGTAGGAGACATCTAGCATCATCCCTGAGCCATTATTTTGTGGTGTTCCCATGGAGGAAGTTAACGAATGCATGCTGCACGAGATGATTCCTAGGAAGTGTGTTGCTTTTGAAGGTGCTAGCACTGGTAGGAGGTTTTATGGATGCCCTGTTCACGTGAGTAAGTAGTAGTAGTAGTAGTATTGTTTTATCTAGTTGGTCATTGCTAGCTCAAGTCATTGTTAATTGGATGGCTTAAATGACATATGTAGCAAAAGTATATGTGCAGCGGGATAGGCATAGATTGATTATATGCTATATGCCCTACTGCATTGTATATATTGGCATTAGAGTGCACAAGTGTTATTGCTATTTCTTGGTAAATGCATACTCCCTTAACTTGGTGTTGTGTGTCTGACCATTGCCTTATTAATTGTCAATCATATTAGCCAAATTTTGTGTTGTTGGCAATACAATCCCTTCCACTGAGTTCAGTTCTGAATGTATCATTTCCTTATATATGTAATTTGCTTCAACTGAATTCATTTCTGAATGTCTGAACATCTTATATATGTGTTGTCTATCTAAACATCTTTATTTGTTACATGTTGTTTGATTGAACAGGGAGGTGTGAACTGTGGTGTAGTTAAGTGGGTTGATCCTGCCGGGCCTGATATACTTAAGAACTGCCTCATCAAGCTGTGGGAAATGTTCCATGAGCAAAACGTTGGCAGGATTCAAGACAAGCATGGATAACAGGATAAGCTAGCCAAGTTGATGAAGGAGAAGGATCATCTCTGCAGTGAGTTGAAGGAAATATGCCCTAGAGGCAATAATAAAGTTGTTATTTATATTTCCTTATATCATGATAAATGTTTATTATTCATGCTAGAATTGTGTTAACCGGAAACTTAGTACATGTGTGAATACATAGACAAACATAGTGTCCCTAGTATGCCTCTACTTGGCTAGCTCGTTAATCAAAGATGGTTAAGTTTCCTAGCCATAGACAAGTGTTGTCATTTGATGAATGGGATCACATCATTAGAGAATGATGTGATGGACAAGACCCATCCGTTAGATTAGCATCATGATCGTTTAGTTTTTTTGCTATTGCTTTCTTCATGACTTATACATGTTCCTATGACTATGAGATTATGCAACTCCCTAATACTGGAGGAACACCTTATGTTCTATAAAACGTCACAACGTAACTGGGTGATTATAAAGATGCTCTATAGGTGTCTCCGATGATGTTTGTTGAGTTGGCATAGATCGAGATTAGGATTTGTCACTCCATGTATCAGAGAGGTATCTCTGGGCCCTCTCGGTAATGCACATCACTATGAGCCTTGCAAGCAATGTGACTAATGAGTCAGTCACGGGATGACGCATTACGGAACGAGTAAAGAGACTTGTCGGTGATGAGATTTAACTAGGTATGATGATACCAATGATCGAATCTCGGGCAAGTAACATACCGATGACAAAGGGAACAGTGTATGTTATTATGTGGTTTGACCGATAAAGATCTTCATAGAATATGTAGGAACCAATATGAGCATACAGGTTCCACTATTGGTTATTGACCGGAGATGTGTCTCGGTCATGTCTACATAGTTCTCGAACCCGTAGGGTCCGCACACTTAACGTTCGATGACGATTTGTATTATGAGTTTATGTGATTTGATGACTGAAGGTTGTTCGGAGTCCCAGATGAGATCACGGACGTGAAGAGGAGTCTCGAAATGGTCGAGACATAAAGATTCATATATTGTAAGGTTACATTCGGACACCGGCCGAAATGGTTTCGGGTCGTTTCGGATGAGTTTCGGAGTACCAGGGGTTACCGGAACCCCCCCCCCCCGACCCTCCCCGGGAAGTTATTGGGTCTCATGGGCCTAATGGTGGAAGAGAGGAGGCAGGACACGGAGTGGCGCCCCCCCTAGCCCAAACTGAATTGGGCTAGGGCCAGGGGGCCACCCCCCTTCCTTCTCTTCTCCTACTCCTCCCGCTTCTCCTTGTGGGAGTAGGAAAAGGGGGGCGAATACTACTTGGAGTAGGACCCCCTGGGTGCGCCACCCTTGGCCGGCCTCCTCCTCCCTCCTCGCTTTATATACGTGGGAGGGGGCACCCCATATACACACAAGTTGATCTTTTTGCCGTGTGCGGTGCCCCCCTCCATAGTTACACACCTCGGTCATATCGTTGTAGTGGTTAGGCGAAGCCCTGTGTCGATAACTTCATCATCACCGTCACCACGCCGTCGTGCTGACGAAACTCTCCCTCGGTCTCAACTGATCAAGAGTTCGAGGGACGTCACCGAGTTGAACGTGTGCAGACGGCGGAGGTGTCGTGCGTTCAATACTTGATTGGTTGGATCGCGAAGACGTTCGACTACATCAACCGTGTTACTAAACGCTTCCGCTTTCGGTCTACGAGGGTATGTAGACACACTCTCCCCTCTCGTTGCTATGCATCTCCTAGATAGATCTTGCATGATCGTAGGTGAAAATTTTGAAATACCGCGTTCCCCAATAGTGGCATTAGAGCCAGGTTTATGCGTAGATGTTATATGCACAAGTAGAACACAAAGAGTTGTGGGCGATAATAGTCATATTGCTTACCATCATGTCATACTTTGATTCGGCGGTATTGTTGGATGAAGCGACCCAGACCGACTTTACATGACCGCGTTCATGAGACTGGTTCTACCGCCGTGCTTCACACACAGGTGACTAGTGGGTGTCTGTTTGTCCAGCTTTAGTTGAATCAAGTTTGACTACGCCCGGTCCTTGTAGAAGGTTAAAACAGCACACTTGACAAAAAATCGTTGTGGTTTTTGATGCGTAGGTAAGAACGGTTCTTACTAGAAGCTTGTAGCAGCCACGTAAAACTTGCAACAACAAAGTAGAGGACATCTAACTTGTTTTTGCTGGGCATGTTGTGATGTGATATGGTCAAGACGTGACGATATATAAATTGTTGTATGAGATGATCATGTTTTGTATAAGTTATCGGCAACTAGCAGGAGCCATATGGTTGTCGCTTTATTGTATGAAATGCAATCGCCATGTAATTGCTTTACTTATCACTAAGAGGTAGCGATAGTCGTGGAAGAAATAGTTGGCGAGGCGATAATGATGCTATGATGGAGATCAAGGTGTCAAGCCGGTGACGATGGTGATCATGATGGTGCTTTGGAGATGGAGATCAAAGGCACAAGATGATGATGGCCATATCATATCACTTATATTGATTGCATGTGATGTTTATCTTTTATGCATCTTATTTTGCTTGGTACATCGGTAGCATTATAAGATGATCTCTCACTAAATTTCAAGGAATAAGTGTTCTCCCTGAGTATACACCGTTGCTACAGTTCGTCGTGCCGAGACACCACGTGATGATCGGGTGTGATAAGCTCTACGTTCACATACAATGGGTGCAAGCCAGTTTTGCACAAGCAGAATACTCAGGTTAAACTTGACGAGCCTAGCATATGCAGATATGGCCTCAGAACACTAAGACCGAAAGGTCAAGCGTGAATCATATAGTAGATATGATCAACATAGTGATGTTCACCATTGAAAACTACTCCATCTCACGTGATGATCGAACATGGTTTAGTTGATATGGATCACGTGATCATTTAGATGACTAGAGGGATGTCTATCTAAGTGGAAGTTCTTAAGTAATATGATTAACTAAACTTAGTACCTGATAGTATTTTGCATGTCTATGTTATTGTAGATAAATGGCCATGCTACTGTTCCTTTGAATTTTAATGTATTCCTAGAGAAAGCTAGGTTGAAAGATGATGGTAGCAACTACACGGACTGGGTCCGTAACTTGAGGGTTATCCTCATTGCTGCACAGAAGAATTACGTCCTGGAAGCACCGCTAGGTGCAAAGCCCGCTGCAGGAGCAACTCCAGATGTTATGAACGTCTGGCAGAGCAAAGCTGATGACTACTCGATAGTTCAGTGTGCCATGCTTTATGTCTTAGAATCGAGACTTCAATGATGTTTTGAACATCATGGTGCATATGAGATGTTCCAGGAGTTGAAGTTAATATTTCAAGCAAATGCCCGGATTGAGAGATATGAAGTCTCCAATAAGTTCTATAGCTGCAAGATGGAGGAGAATAGTTCTGTCAGTGAACATATACTCAGAATGTCTGGGTACCATAATCACTTGACTCAACTGGGAGTTAATCTTCCTGATGATAGTGTCATTGACAGAGTTCTTCAATCACTGCCACCAAGCTACAAAAGCTTCGTGATGAACTATAATATGCAAGGGATGGATAAGACAATTCCTGAGCTCTTTGCAATGCTAAAGGCTGCGGAGGTAGAAATCAAGAAGGAGCATCAAGTGTTGATGGTCAACAAGACCACTAGTTTCAAGAAGAAGGGCAAAGGGAAGAAGGGGAACTTCAAGAAGAACGGCAAACAAGTTGCTGCTCAAGTGAAGAAGCCCATGTCTGGACCTAAGCCTGAGACTGAGTGCTTCTACTGCAAAGGGACTAGTCACTGGAAGCGGAACTGCCCCAAGTATTTGGCGGATAAGAAGGATGGCAAAGTGAAAGGTATATTTGATATACATGTTATTTATGTGTACCTTACTAATGCTCGCAGTAGCGCCTGGGAATTTGATACTGGTTCTGTTGCTCATATTTGCAAGTTGAAACAGGTGCTACGGATTAAGCGAAGATTGGCTAAGGACGAGGTAACAATGCGCGTGGGAAATGGTTCCAAAGTCGATGTGATCGCGATCGGCACGCTACCTCTACGTCTACCTTCGGGGTTAGTATTAGACCTGAATAATTGTTATTTGGTGCCAGCGTTGAGCATGAACATTATATCTGGATCTTGTTTGATGCGAGACGGTTATTCATTTAAATCGGAGAATAATGGTTGTTCTATTTATATGAGTAATATCTTTTATGGTCATGCACCCTTGATGAGTGGTCTATTTTTATTGAATCTCGATAGTAGTGATACGCATATTCATAGTATTGAAGCCAAAAGATACAAGTTTAATAATGATAGTGCAACTTATTTGTGGCACTGCCGTTTAGGTAATATTGGTGTAAAGCGCATGAAGAAACTCCATGCTAATGGGCTTTTGGAATCACTTGATGCTTGCGAGCCATGCCTCATGGGCAAGATGACTAACACTCCATTCTCCGGAACAATGGAGCGAGCAACATACTTATTGGAAATAATACATACTGATGTATGCAGTCTGATGAGTGTTGATGCTCGCGGCGGGTATCGTTATTTTCTGACCTTCACAGATGATTTGAGTGGATATGGGTATATCTACTTGATAAAACATAAGTCTGAAACATTTGAAAAGTTCAAAGAATTTTAGAGTGAAGTGGAAAATCATCGTAACAAGAAAATTAACTTTCTACGATCTGATCGTGGAGGTGAATATTTGAGTTATGAGTTGGGTCTTCATTTGAAACAATGCGGAATAGTTTTGCAACTCACACCACCTGGAACACCACAGCGTAATGGTATGTCCAAATGTCGTAACCGCACTTTATTAGATATGTGTTGACACCTGATTTTGGCACAATGCAGAATGCAATGGAGATGGCCTCAAATGACAAAATATTCTAAATGAGAAATTTCACATTGCCGAGTGGAACAACTTTGATGTTTGGACCATAATCATTCGGCATCATATCAAAGACCAAAACTACACTCAGATTGTCATGTTTAGGTGTTCTGAGTGCTTTTTGGTCAAGTACGCCTCCAGGACAATCTCGGATGAAGGAATGCTCTACATGAATTGACTTCGTCTCGTCGAATCAGTCGATTTTGATATAAAAATCATCTCAATCCGAGTTCGTATGCAAAAGTTAGAGCTATCTGGATGCAGCCCTGTCAAGAGGCGAAATATGACGCGGAAGACCAGACATGTCTTGGCAAGTGTCTGATGTAATGCGTGAGTGTTTTGGCCCAGAAGATGGCCTCGAATCGGAAAACGTTCAACACGAAAGTTTTTCGTCTCGTCAAAACGGTCAACTTTGCTTTTGGACACATTTTCATCCGAGGTCGTTTACAACAGTAACCTTGCCGGGGAAAGCTTGCCGCCGTGAACAGTAACCTTGCCGGGAAAGCTTGCCGCCGTGAACAGTAACCTTGCCGGGGAAGAGAGCTTGCCGCCGTGAACAGTAACCTGCCGGGGAAAGCTTGCCGCCGTGAACAGTAACCTTGCCGGGAAAGCTTGCTGCCGTGAACAGTAGAAACTGTCGAGGCCAATCCGACCAGATGCTGAAGATGGGCTCAAATACTTATCTAGATGGCTTCGGATGAAGAAGTGTTCAACATAGGAGTTGTTCGTAACGTCGAAACGGTCAACTTTGCTTTTGGAGTCATCATCATCCGACGTAGTATACGACCTGCAGAGACGCTGCAAGAGTCGGACGGTCCAGTCAGCTACATGAACGAGTCCGACTCGAAATTAGAGATGACCCCGTGGAGTATTCAAGATGGCCTTATTTGGAAAAGTGATCAACATACGGTTGGCCTCGTCGAAGCACACATAATTGATATTTGAACCGTCTCCATTGGAAGTCATATGCAGATTCCACAGCCCACGCAAGGAGCAAGACAGAAGATTGGACCAGATTTGGGCTGAATCCGAGTGGGACCAGAACTAGGATTCTAGGACGTGAATTGATGTAATTTTCTTGTAAGGAAAGCCTAGATAAATCCTTTGCTTGTACGGGAAGTCCAGCCGCCTCTTATATATGTTGGGGGTGATGGCCGATTAAACAACACACAATCGAACAAATCAATATACTACTTTTTTCATATACGTTTTATCTCTCCACCGTTTTTCTATCTCGTTCTTCGCTGTTCTTCGTGTTTGAGAGCTGCGAATTCTGAGGCTCTAGGGGCGAGCGAATCGACCTAGAGCAGCCCATAGCCGCCGCACTCCCTGACGGGGTCCCTCCCGGGGGTGTGGGGTTTTCGGGTCTGCAAAAGCGCCCGTCGACTGTCTTGCGTATCGCGCTGTCGGTCGGGTCTCCTTCGACGTGAGCTGCGGTGCATCACCCCCGGCGTCGAGGGTACACGTGACGTGTTCGTGTGTCAACACACCTTTTTGGCGACTCCGCTGGGGACGAAGATCAATCATCATCATCCACCATGTCCGATCTTCCCAAGCCATCTGAGGTAGACGCCGATAACATCATTAAGCCCAGTCTTGATGAGATATCGGCCGATCATCGCCAAGTCTATGAGGAGTACAAGAAGGCGCGCGAGGAGAAGGACCTGCAGGAGTTCCTTGCAAAATTCAAGAAAGATCGCCAAGGCAACGTCACTCCGATTGAAGAAATCAAGTTCCCTCCTCTTCAAACTGAACAGGTTAAACCCTCTGTAAGTACTGCCTTTTCTCCTGAGCAGTGGGCTGAGATTGAAAGTTGTATTGCTGATGGTAACAATCTAGTCTATCAAACTTTCATAGAAAATACTAATGCTCAGAAGAATACATCTCAATCATCTAGTGGTAATGATGGTGTAGCTGCTAGTGTGCAAAACCCTAATCTGGCTTTACCTATTGCATCGGCGCCTCCTGTGCCGATGGCTTATTATCCTACCCATACAAATCAGATTGTGACTGCACCCATCAACCCTATTATGAGCATGCCAGGTTCGGTGGCAACGCCGAACCATTAGGCACCCCAGGCTTTACACTTTATGCTTCCGGCTCGTATGTTGTGTGGAATTGTGAGCGGATAACAATTTCACACAGGAAACAGCTATGACCATGATTACGCCAAGCTATTTAGGTGAGACTATAGAATACTCAAGCTTCATCCTCCACTATGGATGATGGTCTAGCTAATCTTAGGGAGGAAATGGCTAAGATGCTTCGAGAGAATTTTGGAGTTGAGTTACCTCGGAATCGGATTTACCAAAAGCCGTACCCCGAGTACTTTGATGCCATCCAGTGCCCTCCAGGATATAAAATTCCTGATTTTGTTAAATTTAATGGAGAAGGCACAAAAACCACATGGGAGCATGTTAGTCAATATTTAGCACAATTGGGTGAGGCAGGCTCATTGAATGAATTGAAAGTGCGTTTATTTCCTTTATCATTAACTGGTACTGCATTTTCATGGTTTTCTTCTTTACCCCATGGTTCCATTCGGGTTTGGTCGCAGCTAGAGCAGAAGTTTCATGATCACTTTTATAGCGGCGACAATGAACTCAAGTTGTCACATCTAACATCGGTTAAACAGAAACATGATGAATCGGTCTCCGATTACGTCAAGAGATTCAGAGAAACAAAAAACCGGTGTTTTAGTTTGGTGATAACCGAGAGGGACTTGGCATACCTAGTGCTGAGTGGTTTGAGAACTCCCATTAGAGAAAAGCTAGAGGGCTACGAGTTCTTAAATATCAACCAAGTCTTACAAAGGGCTTTGGCTCAGGAAAGCCGAAGCAAAGACCTCAAAGAAGTGCATAGATACAAAGCCGATCGTCCAAAGATGAATATGGTGGAATATGACAGTGATCACTCGGACGATGAGGGTGATGTTTATTCTACTGAATTTGTTTGGCCATCTAAGGCCAAACCCTTTACTTGCAATGATCTGAAACCGATTCATAAGAATCGTGATGAAGAGATGAAGTTTACTTTTAACATTGCTAAGTGTGATAGAATATTTGATGCTTTGCTGCAGGCTAAGATTATTAGAATATCTCATACTTTACCGCCGTTTGAAGAGCTAAAGCGGCGTGCTTATTGCAAGTATCATAATTCTTTTTCTCATGCTACTAACGATTGCAATGTTTTTCGACGACAGATACAATCGGCCATTAATGACGGACGATTGAACTTTTCTGAGATGCAAGTTGATAAACAACCGTTTCCAATGAATACCATGGATTTGGAGAGGAGGAAGCTACTCATTCGGCCGGAGGTAGCCGAATCTGCTAATAAAGCTAATGTCATTGTTGGTGAGCCCAGGAAAGACAAGGAGGACAACAAGGTCTTGGGGAGATAGGTTGTGCTTGATAAGCAACCAAATGGCAAGGAAGTGATCAAAACCACCATCAAGAATCCTACACTCGGGGGGCAACCGCAAGTGCAAGAAAATACTCGTGTTAAATTTGTCAAGCCCAAGAGTCCAGAAGTTGGCAAGTGGAAGAAGAATGAAGCTAAAGTGCAGCGCAAGCGGATCAAGCCAACTTTTGATATGTTGCTGTCCAAGTATGCTAACCAGTCGGCCGGTTCTAGTTTCAATCGACCGACTCATCTGAAACGACCAAGGTCACCATCAGCTGATATGTTCAGCCGGTATACAAAACCGAGTGGACCAAGGGCGCAGTTTTCAGAAGAGCAAAGGCAATCTGTGTGGAATCGACTTGATTACTCATATAATAGCCGACTCAACATTGGTGACTATCAGTCGGCTGGTCAAAATATGCGACCGAGTGGAAATTATCCGAGTGTAAGGATGCACCCAGGTGGAAGCTATCCGAGTGAAAAAATGTGGCCAAGTAGATTCCATCCGACTGGATTCCATCCGAGTGAATTCCATCCGAGTGGCATCCATCCGAGCAGATTCCATCAGAGTAAAAAGCTGCGCCCGAGTGGAAATTTCATGCATCTGGAAAGTCGAAAAGAATGGCATGTTAAGTCACCAAGTGTTGCAGGAGTTGAGTCGGGAAAAAGCAAGGAGAAAACGAATGCCGACTCACTTATCTTGGGCACCAAAACATTTGCCATACAGCAGCCAATTGTGCATAGCAAACCGACTGAGCCGATACTTTCTATCGCGCCAAAGCACTCGGCTAATGACCATGAAGCAAGCACCAGCCGAGTAAAAACGAGAGATCCTAAATACACTCAGCCAAAGTGGTGTCCTTCAGGGCTAACAAAGACATAGAAGAGGAAACTACAGAGGTTAAGGAGCCAAGAGATGGCAGAACAAGAGGCTGAGAAGCAAAGGGATAAGTTGTTCAATGACACTCGGCCTATGGTGCCTACAAAACGAGTGTGGAGGCCCAAACAAATACGAGATACAGTGGCCTCTACGCCTATCACAGCAGCACCTACACTACCAAAAAAGGACGATGCAATCATTGCATCGTCTACGTTACCTATTGCTTCTTCTTCACTCGGACAAATTTCTGAATCGGTGGATGCACTTGAGGAGGAGGCTGATATGTTGGACTATGAGTCTACACCGGTTCATGAAGGTATGGATATCAATATGGTGTATTACTTGCCTGCTGAGTTTCGTTCTGTAGATGAGGAAGGGGAGGTGGCTCAGCTGGATTTTGGCCCTAAAAACACGATATTCGAGAAGCCAAAAGAACCAGTAACGCATCTGAAACCATTATATCTCAGAGGTCATATCAATGGGTCGCCGCTCACTCGGATGCTTATTGATGGTGGTGCTGTGGTAAATCTTATGCCCTATTCGGTCTTCAAGAAATTGGGTTTGCCTGATGAAGAATTGATCAAGACCAATATGGTGCTTAACGGGTTTGAAGGCAAAGAGAAAACTGAAGCCAAAGGTGTGATGTATGTGGAGCTTACAGTCGGAAGCAAAACTTTGGCTACTGCATTCTTTGTCGCTGAGGTGCAAGGTAACTACAACGTCATACTAGGCCATGATTGGGTTCATGCAAACCAGTGCGTGCCATCCACTATGCACCAGTTTTTGATTCAGTGGGTTGATGATGAAGTGGAAGTCATTCATGCGGATAACTTGGCCTGTGTTGCTTTGGCCGATGCATCGGTGGATTGGCAACATCCCAATGCTACTTGCTTGACGGGACGTGACTTATCGGAGTTTGATTTTCTCAGCGCAACCAAGAATGGTTTTGTGCCCGTCTGTTTAAAGCCGACTGAATGCAATCGGCTCCAAGGTATGATATGTTTAAATGGATTCTAGCTCTGAGTGGTTACAAAAACATCTTGTGAAATATCGGTCCAGCGAGAACGATATGTATGAGTCTATAGAGGAGTTGGATGACATGGATAAACTTGGACAAGGTTTTACGTCGGCCGATCCATTAGAAGAGGTAGATATTGGAGATGGTTCAGTCACTCGACCGACATTTATAAACAAAAATTTGAAAGCCGATTGTAAAGCTAAGTTAATCGAGCTATTGAAAGAATATGTTTGTTGCTTTGCATGGGAATATCATGAGATGCCGGGGTTAAGCCGAGAGCTAGTGGAGCATCGGTTGCCTATAAAGGCCGGTTTTAGACCTTATAAACAGTCGGCCAGAAAATTTAATCCAAAAACATATGACCGGATCAAGGAAGAGATCGGTCGACTGCTTGAAGCTAATTTCATTCGACCTTGCAGGTACACCGAGTGGATTTCTAACATTGTCCCAGTGGAGAAGAAAGGATCCGGCAAGTTGAGGGTGTGCATTAATTTCAGAGATTTGAATAGGGCTACACCCAAAGATGAGTATCCTATGCCAATAGCCGATATGCTTATTAATGATGCTTCTGGGCATAAGGTTATTAGCTTTCTAGATGGTAATGCCGGATACAATCAAATTTTTATGGCCGAAGAGGACATGTACAAGACTGCTTTTCGATGCCCTGGTTTCGTTGGTTTATTCGAGTGGACACTGATGACATTCGGATTAAAAAATGCTGGAGCCACATATCAAAGGGCTATGAATTTGATTTTCCATGATTTACTCGGTATCATACTTGAAGTTTATATTGATGATATTGTTGTCAAATCGGATGCTTTTGAATCTCACTTGGCCGATTTGCGTTTAGCTTTTGAAAGAATGAAAAAGTATGGACTGAAGATGAATCCTTTGAAGTGTGCTTTTGGCGTGTCAGCTGGCAAGTTTTTGGGTTTCATTATTCATGAAGATGGCATAGAGATTGATCCCAAAAAGATAGAGGCTATACAGAAAGTGGAGGCTCCAACATGCAAGAGAGATATGCAAAAGTTCCTTGGCAAGGTCAACTATTTGAGAAGGTTCATAGCTAATCTGTCAGGGAAAGTTGATGCATTTACTCCTATCCTTCGGTTAAAGGATGATGCTGATTTCACTTGGGGGGCAAAACATAAAGAAGCATTTGATATGATCAAGAATTATTTGTGCACTCCTCCGGTGATGAGAGCACCCAAGCATAGGGAACCCTTCAAACTTTACATTGCAGCAGAGGAAGAAGTTATTGGTGCTGTTCTAACTCAAGAGACCGAAGGAAAAGAGCATGCCATCACTTATTTGAGCCGCCGCTTATTGGACGCAGAGACAAGGTATGCATTTATTGAGAAATTATGTCTATGCTTATATTATGCTTGCACAAAACTGAGACATTATTTAGTGCCGAGTGCTTGTGTAGTAGCTTGTCAAACCAATGTCATTAAATACATGTTGCATAGGCCAATTCTTAGTGGTAGAATTGGCAAGTGGGCTTATGCTTTGATTGAATATGATTTGGCTTATGAATCTCTAAAGTCCATGAAAGGCCAAATTGTTGCTAATTTCATTGTTGAACATCGGATTAATGACAAGCATGATGTTGATATGAACCTTATTTCATTAGTACCATGGATATTATACTTTGATGGGTCAGTTTGTAGCAATGGCCAAGGTGTTGGTATTGTTTATATATCTCCTCATGGTGCTGTTTTTGAAGCCTCATGCCGCTTAGAATATTTTTGCACAAAGAATCAAGACGAATATGAAGCATTGTTATTCGGCCTAGAGATGTTACTTGCTATAGGTGTTACACATATTGAGGCTTATGGTGATTCGTTACTAGTGGTACAGCAAATATCCAAAGTCTTTCAGTGTTTGGACGAATCACTTAATGTTTATCTTGATAAATGTCTAGATATAATCTCTACTTTGGATTGTTTTAGCATTGCACATGTATCTAGACATGACAACTGGAAAGCAAATGAGTTGGCACAACAAGCATCTGGATACCATGTTGATCATGGCATGTTTCATATTTCTCAAAATCCGATGTCCTGTCTTACCAGTATAGAAGAGGCCGAACCAGAACCTACTGATTCGGTCATTAACAAAAAATCTAGTGCATGTGACAATTCCGACTGGAGGAAGCCCATTGTTGCTTACTTGCGTAATCCGAGTGAAAGAGTGGACAGGGCTGTTCGGCGTACGGCTTTTAAATATACTATGAGGGATGATGATCCTTATCGCCGAACAGTTGATGATGTTCTTTTAAAGTGCTTGGATGAGGACCAAGCAAGAGTTGCTATGGGAGAGGTACATGAAGGCATTTGTGGTACTCACCAGTCGGCTCCCAAGATGAAATGGTTATTACGACGTGCTGGGTTTTATTGGCCGACCATGATTAATGATTGTTTCAGATATTATAAAGGGTGCGAAGCTTGTCAAAAATTTGGTGATATTCAATTGGCTCCCGCTGCTATGTTGCATCCTATTATCAAGGCGTGGCCTTTCATAGGATGGGGTTTAGACTTTATTGGGCAAATCCATCCGTCTTCTTCAAAGGGGCATCGGTTCGTATTGGTGGCAACTGATTATTTCACTAAGTGGTCTGAAGCAGTACCTCTCAAGAACATGACGCATACGGAGGTAATTAAATTCATAACCGAGCACATTATTCATAGATTCGGTATTCCTCAAACGTTAACTACAGATCAAGGTTCATCTTTTATGTCACACCAAGTCAGAGAGTTTGCCGAATCTTATAACATAAAGTTGCTCAATTCCTCCCCATATTATGCCCAAGCTAATGGACAAGCTGAGTCTAGCAATAAAGTTTAATCAAGCTCATCAAGAAGAAGATTGAGGATAATCCAAGGAGATGGCATGACTTGTTGTCTGAGGCATTATGGGCACATAGAATCTCAAGGCATGGTGCTACGAAAGTGACTCCATATGAGCTAGTATATGGTCAGGAGGCTGTTTTACCAGTGGAAGTAAATTTGAATGCTTTGAGAATAGCCAAACAAAATGATTTATCGGCAATAGACTTCTATAACTTGATGATGGACAACATTGATGAGGTTGCTGATAAACGTTTGGCTGCTTTGAATGCCATAGAGAGAGATAAGTTGAGGGTGGCAAGGGCTTACAATAAGAAAGTCAAGTTGAAGAATTTTCAAGTTGGTGATCTCGTCTGGAAAGTGATTCTACCGATTGGTTCAAGAGATAGAAAATTCGGGAAGTGGTCTCCAAGTTGGGAAGGTCCTTTTGGGATTACAAGAGTTGTTCCCGGAAATTCATATTTGGTGGAGTCAATACAGGGGGCATTGTTACCTCGAGCTCTCAATGGCAAATATTTGAAGAAGTACCACCCGAGTGTGTGGCAGGAAGCCTAAGTAGGCAACGGCCGATATACGATTATCGCCCTTAGCACAAACATGGCCGATAAATAATTATCGCCCTGAGAAAAATAAATGGCCGATGGAGAGTTGGCATCGTCCTTAGAACGAACACCATGCATATTATTTTTCGGCGTGCAAGCTTTGCCGAAAAACAGGGGGGCATGTGTTGACACCTGATTTTGGCACAATGCAGAATGCAATGGAGATGGCCTCAAATGACAAAATATTCTAAATGAGAAATTTCACATTGCCGAGTGGAACAACTTTGATGTTTGGACCATAATCATTCGGCATCATATCAAAGACCAAAACTACACTCAGATTGTCATGTTTAGGTGTTCTGAGTGCTTTTTGGTCAAGTACGCCTCCAGGACAATCTCGTATGAAGGAATGCTCTACATGAATTGTCTTCGTCTCGTCGAATCGGTCGATTTTGATATAAAAATCATCTCAATCCGAGTTCGTATGCAAAAGTTAGAGCTATCTGGATGCAGCCCTGTCAAGAGGCGAAATATGACGCGGAAGACCAGACATGTCTTGGCAAGTGTCTGATGTAATGCGTGAGTGTTTTGGCCCAGAAGATGGCCTCGAATCGGAAAACGTTCAACACGAAAGTTTTTCGTCTCGTCAAAACGGTCAACTTTGCTTTTGGACACATTTTCATCCGAGGTCGTTTACTGCCTCAAAAACCTTGCCGGGGAAAGTTTGCCGCCGTGAACAGTAACCTTGCCAGGGAAAGCTTGCCGCCGTGAACAGTAACCTTGCCGGGGGAGAGCTTGCCGCCGTGAACAGTAACCTGCCGGGGAAAGCTTGCCGCCGTGAACAGTAACCTTGCCGGGGAAAGCTTGCCGCCGTGAACAGTAACCTTGCCCGGGGAGAGCTTGCCGCCGTGAATAGTAACCTGCCGGGGAAAGCTTGCCGCCGTGAACAGTAACCTTGCCGGGAAAGCTTGCTGCCGTGAACAGTAGAAACTGTCGAGGCCAATCCGACCAGATGCTGAAGATGGGCTCAAATACTTATCTAGATGGCTTCGGATGAAAAAGTGTTCAACACGGGAGTTGTTCGTAACGTCGAAACGGTCAACTTTGCTTTTGGAGTCATCATCATCCGACATAGTATACGACCTGCAGAGACGCTGCAAGAGTCGGGCGGTCCAGTCAGCTACATGAACGAGTCCGACTCGAAATTAGAGATGACCCCATGGAGTATTCAAGATGGCCTTATTTGGAAAAGTGATCAACATACGGATTGTTGGCCTCGTCGAAGCACACATAATTGATATTTGAAACGTCTCCATCGGAAGTCATATGCAGATTCCACAGCCCACGCAAGGAGCAAGACAGAAGATTGGACCAGATTCGGGCTGAATCCGAGTGGGACCAGAACTAGGATTCTAGGACGTGAATTGATGTAATTTTCTTGTAAGGAAAGCCTAGATAAATCCTTTGCTTGTACGGGAAGTCCAGCCGCCTCTTATATATGTTGGGGGTGACGGCCGATTGAACAACACACAATTGAACAAATCAATACAGTACTTTTTCATATACGTTTTATCTCTCCACCGTTTTTCTATCTCGTTCTTCGCTGTTCTTCGTGTTTGAGAGCTGCGAATTCCGAGGCTCTAGGGGCGAGCGAATCGACCTAGAGCAGCCCATAGCCGCCGCACTCCCCGACGGGGTCCCTCCCGGGGGTGTGGGGTTTTCGGGTCTGCAAAAGTGCCCGTCGACTGTCTTGCGTATCGCGCTGTCGGTCGGGTCTCCTTCGACATGAGCTGCGGTGCATCACCCTCGGCGTCGAGGGTACACGTGACGTGTTCGTGTGTCAACACATAGTGCATAAATTTGATCAATGATAGTTCCAAACACTTTTTCTACCATTATTCTTTATCATAAATAGTAGTTCATCTCGTAAAACTTCTCATGATCAAGTTCCAAGCTATTCACATGTTAAAGTATAGACCATAAAGTTCCTTGAGAACTAACAAACTAGGCTTTCAGTCACCAAACAATTGCAATTCATCTTATTTTCAGGAAGGGTATATGTAAGAGTTTAGATTTAGCAAATTCCACATACTCAACTATCATATAGTCTTCCATGATTGCTAACACTCGAAGCATATTTTGAGAAAAAATAGTATTCGTCGAACATAGAGAAAGATAGGGGTGTCGGTGTCAAAACCAGCGGATCTCGGATAGAGGGTCCCGAACTGTGCGTCTAAGGCGCATGGTAACAGGAGGCAGGGGACACGATGTTCACCCAGGTTCGGGCCCTCTTGATGGTGGTAATACCCTATGTCCTGCTTGATTGTTCTTGATGATATGAGTATTACAAGAGTTGATCTACCATGAGATCAAAGAGGCTAAACCCTAGAAGCTAACCTATGGTATGATTGTATGTTGTCCTATGGACTAAACCCTCCGGTTTATATAGACACCGGAGGGGGCTAGGGTTACATAAAGTCGGTTACAAGGGAGGAGATCTACACATCCATATTGCCTAGCTTGCCTTCCACGCCAAGTAGAGTCCCATCCGGACATGAGACGAAGTCTTCAATCTTGTATCTTCATAGTCCAACAGTCCGGCCAAAGGATATAGTTTGGCTGTCCGGAGACCCCCTAATCCAGGACTCCCTCAAGGGGCTTAATGTTTCACCTCCCAACTTATTTATCATATAGATAATTGTCAACAATAATAGTTCATGATCAAATGTATTTGAATGGCCATATATGCTTGGATCTTTCCCCACCACATGATGCTTGACAACTAAAGAATAATTGAGGTTGAAATAAGAAGGGATACTATTGACTCTTGCATAAAAGTAAATACATTAAAGTAAAAGATAGGGCCTTCGTAGAGGGAAGCAGAGGTTGTCATGCGCTTTTTAATTTTGGCTGTGCAAACTCTTAGTGCAAAGGAACGTCAGATTGTATTGCCCTTTTTTTATTACAACCTTTATTATGGAGTCCATTGCTTTTATTTCTTTACCATCACAAGTTCATACAACACTTACTTTCCCTTACAATAAAAGATCATACATATTTAGGAGCAATTTTTATTGCTTTTTGAACCGATGACAACTTACTTGAAATATCTTATTCAATCCATGTAGATATGGTGGACACTCATGGCATGAAATGGGGTTTAAGGGTTTTGGATGCACAAGTAGTATCTCTACTCAGTACAAAATTTTGGCTAGCAAAAGATCCTAAGCAAGCATTACATGTTAGAGGATCCATAACAATATTACTTCTTTGCAAATATACCCAAACATAACTCATTACGTTGTCTTCCTTGTCCAACTTCAACAAATTTGCTCAAGTTTGTAAATAATTAACGGGGCTCACAATCATGGAAGATGTCCAAGATAGTATATTTATATGTGAAATCTCTCTTCCTTCAATATTCTTTCATGAATTGTTCAAGTGACCAATGTTGAGTTTGCTAACTTTCAATAAATTTTACCACCTATACTCCTTATAAGTCAAGTCATTACTTCCCATGGGATAAGCATTTGAAGCATATATAATTTCAGATCTATGATACTCAATTCATTCAACCATTTACTCATAGGATATAAGTGAAGCACGTGAGTAAATAACAAACTACTCCAAAAAGATATAAGTGAAGAACAATGAGTAGTCAAATAATTAACTAGCCATGGGAGGACTCTCTCTCATTCAAGATTTCAGATCCAACGATTTTATTCAAACATCAAGTAAAATGAAAATATGCTCCAAGCAAAACACATATCATGTGACGAATAAAAATATAGCTCCGAGTAAGGTATACCGATGGTTTTGAAGATGAAAAAGGGGATGCCTTTTGGGGCATCCCCAATGTCGGTGTCAAAACCGGCGGATCTCGGGTAGGGGGTCCCAAACTATGCGTCTAAGGCGGATGGTAACAGGAGGTAGGGGACATGATGTTTTACCCAGGTTAGGGCCCTCTTGATGGAGGTAAAACCCTACGTCCTGCTTGATTATTCTTGATAATATGAGTAGTACAAGAGTTGATCTACCACGAGATCGGAGAGGCTAAACCCTAGAAGCTAGCCTATGGTATGATTGTATGTTGTCCTACGGACTAAAACCCTCCGGTTTATATAGACACCGGAGGGGGCTAGGGTTACACAAGGTTGGTTACAAAGGAGGAGATATACATATCCGTATTGCCTAGCTTGTCTTCCACGCCAAGTAGAGTTCCATCCGGACACGGGATGAAGTCTTCAATCTTGTATCTTCATAGTCCAACAGTCCGGCCAAAGGATATAATCCGGCTGTCCGGATACCCCCTAATCCAGGACTCCCTCAGTAGCCCCGGAACCAGGCTTCAATGACGATGAGTCCGGCGCGCAGTGTTGTCTTCGGCATTGCAAGGCGGGTTCCTCGTCCGAATACACCACAGACGAGTTTGAATACAAGGATAGTGTCCGACCCTGCAAAATAAGTTCCACATACCACCGTAGAGAGAATAATATTACCACAAATCTAATCTGCTGACACGTTTTGGCAGCATGACATCACGCCACGGCCCGGTAATTATTTGCATCGTTTTTCTTTAACCAGCCCCGCACATAATGCAAGGCAGTTTCTTGACACGTCTTGTCAAAGCAGAGATCGTGTTCCCCTTATTACGGGATTCTCATCAATAGGGACGTGGGTTACCCAACCACGCCATCAATTACTGCGCTTGGGGGATAAGCGAGTTTTGCCAGGCTAGTGGGGGCGCATAGTTTAGTCTGCCCTTATAAAGGGATAAGATCTCACCTTTTTCTACCCATGCCTTCTTCCTCCTTGCTCATCCATTCTCGCGCACTCGAGCTCCAGCGCCCAAGTCCCAATCCTTCTCCTCAACTCTCTCCAAACATGTCCGGAGCGGGAGGCAAGTGGATGGCCTCCTCCGTCACGGAGGGTCACATCAAAAAGCTACGTGGAGCCGAATACTTAGCCGCGGATATCGCGCACCGGCTGCCAGCCGCGGGGCAGATCGTCCCTACCTTGGAACCTCACGAAAGGGTGGTTTTCCTCCCCCATTTCGTCCGCGGATTGGGGTTCCCCCTCCATCCATTCGTTCGCGGCCTCATGTTCTATTAGGGCTGGACTTTCATGATCTGGCCCCGAATTTCATCCTCAACGTCTCAGCGTTCATCGTCGTGTGCGAGGCTTTCCTCCGCATCCGGCTCAACTTCGGCCTATGGCTGAAGACCTTCAACATCAAGCCGAAGGTAGTAGGCAGCCAACAAGCGGAATGCGGCGGAGCCATGGTGGGAAAAATGCCCAACGTTACATGGCTCGAGGGCTCCTTCGTGGAGACCGTACAGGGGTGGCAATCGAGGTGGTTCTACATCACTGAGCCGCGCGACACCAACTGGGTGGCGGCCCCCGAGTTTCGATCTGGAATCCCCACGTGGCTCACTTCCTGGAAGGAGAAGGGCTTGTCTTGGGGATCTTAGGTGGAGCTGGACGGACTCCAGAAGTGTATCCGGAACATGACAAGCAAGAAACTTAAGCTTGTCAACATATTCCAGGTCATGATCTTTCGCCGGATCCTCCCGTGTCAACAACGGGCTTTCAACTTATGGGAGTTCGACCCAGCCCAGCACCAGACTCTACGCGAGCTCTTCGACACGACGCATAAGGACGTCTGGAAGGTGCTGTTCAAGGGCGCCGAGGACCCTCCTTCTCTTACCGAGGACCGCGGGCTAAGCGCGAAGCGCCCTGTGAATCCAGTAAGTACTGTACATCTGGTAGGGTATTTATTTCCCATAGCTTAACCATGTGCGGGGTCTGAGCTCCCATGCCTTTGACAGGACTGGGTGGAGACATCGGAGCAGATTAACTGTCCGGCCCCTCTGCCCAAAGACCCTGTGGACGCTCTCCTGGTGGAGATGCGAACTCCGGCTCCTTATGAGGTGCCGGAGAAGACCAAGAAGAAGCCCAAGGGAACCCGAAGGATTTCCCGACGCCAGGTGGTATCGGACTCATCGTATGATAACTCCGAGACGCACTCCTCCCGTGAAGACGAGGAGAAGGAAGATGAAGATTCTCCCCCTCCAGCCGGGGGAGACAAGAAAAGGAAGGACGCCCCAACCGGGGAGGCCGAAGGGTCCAAGAAGAGAACGACTCTCCTTCCGGACTATTCCACCGCCGCCGCCGACGGCAAAGACGAGTGGCTGCTCAGGGCCAAGCCCCTGGCAAAGTCGTAAGTATTCGGATATCAGAGTAACTCATAACATACTTTTGTTGCACTGCTTCCCCTAACGTCGAACATGATTATGCAGTCCTCCCCAAGCCCGTATCGACGTATGCTCGTCGGACTGTTCCTTGGACTCGTCGGACATGGATAGTGATACACTTCCAACCGCCTCCTCTCCTTGCCCTACGGACAATGCCGAGGTATTGTCTCAAGGGGCACTGAGCCGGGGGGAGACAGTCCCGGAGGTGCCTCAAGGCAACCTTCCGGACTCCAGGAGCAAAGGGAGTAAGGCTCCCAGGGGCTCCAAGTTCGGCCCTCAGCCGAACACCGCGCCGGAACCTCCAGTGGTTCCGGACTCGGGCAGGCGGCCCCCTTCCAAGAAGGGCAAGCTGTCCGTGCCAGTGACCTTTGTCCAACCAGAGGCATCGGACGATCTGCTGGGAGCGCTTCGCGACGCTTCCATTGACGAAGAGCACCGCACTATTATGAGTGCGGTGATCAAGAAGGTTCAGTCCGCCAAGAGCGGACTGGCTAAAGTCTGTGCCAGCCTTCTAACAGGCTTTGAGGTAAGTATTTAAAATATAGGAAAAATATTACCGCATAGATAGTAGCCCCTGATGCTCTGTTTGGTGTTCACAAAGAAAAGCCGAATAGAGGATCAATAATATCTGCAGGAGTCTAATATAAGTATGTCTGTATGTGTATGCAGGCTTCGCTGCTGACCTTTGCCGCACTGACTGCGGAGGTTGCCGCACTGAAGCAGGACCTCGAGCGGTCCGAGAAGGAGCTCGGCCTTGCCAAGAGGCATCTCGAGGAGAACAAAGGTAAGTAATACCTTGTCTATATAGAAAAATAAAATGTGGCTGCGAACTGACAGGATCATCATGAATGTGCCAGGGGCCACGACCGAAGTGGCGACCCTGAAGCAAGCGCTGTCCGAGGCTGAAAACAAAGCGGCCAAGGAGCGCATCGAGCGGGAGAAACAAGAGGCACTGGTGGGCGAGGTGCAGCAAGAGCTCCAGGCTCTCGTGAAGAAGCACGAGGCTTTGGAGCTTCACTTGAAGACGCGAGAGTCCGAGCTTGCCACGGCCCTCGAGAGCACAAAGCATGCCAAGGCTGAAACCCAAAAGTCCCTTTAGGAACTTGAGGCGATGAGGAAGATAGTGGTGGGTAAGGCCTTCAATATGCAAAGCAAGCATGTGAAAGTAAATTACTTGTTACTTCCCCGAGTCCGGAGCTCTCCAGGAGCATTCGCAGATTTGCCCCGCAGCGTGTCGGATGCCGCGAAGTATTACCAGGCCGAGGAGGGAAGCTCGACGGAGAAGTTGTTCTGGTCTTAGTATACTGGGACTGAGGGAGTCCTGGATTAGGGGGTCTCCGGACAGCCGGACTATCTCCATTGGTCGGACTGTTAGACTATGAAGATACAAGATTGAAGACTTCGTCTCGTGTCCGGATGGGACTCTACTTGGTGTGGAAGGTAAGCTAGGAAATACGTATATGGATATCTCCTCCTTTGTAACCGACCTTGTGTAACCCTAACCCTCTCCGGTGTCTATATAAACCAAAGGGTTTTAGTCCGTAGGACAACAATAACAACATACAATCATACCATAGGCTAGCTTCTAGGGTTTAGCCTCTTTGATCTCGTGGTAGATCTACTCTTGGAACACCCATATCATCAATATTAATCAAGCTGGACGTAGGGTTTTACCTCCACCAAGAGGGCCCGAACCTGGGTAAAACTTCGTGTCCCTTGCCTCCTGTTACCATCCGGCCTAGACGCACAGTTCAGGACCCCCTACCCGAGATCCGCCGGTTTTGACACCGACATTGGTGCTTTCATTGAGAGTGCCGCTGTGCCGTCGCCACCACGAAGGATGTCTCATCCCGTCTTCAAAGACGGCATTATCGCTGAGGGAGCTTTGGCTATCGGCCAAACTCTCCGACTAGGTGGTTTTCTTATGACCGCCCATTCGGCCGCTGCACCGACGATGACTTCTCAGGTCATCGAAAGCAATCTTCACGTCAACTCGGAACTCGCCGAGCAGTTAGATCCAATGGAGCTCTCTTCCCTGAACGAGCTCTTGGATCGCATCGCCGCTCTAGGAGTCGCTACAGACTATGATCAGATTGGGCCTAAACCCGATCTGAGAGAGATCAACTCTCCCCAGGTCACCCATCACGTTGCAGTGGTGGAGGAACAATGCGGCAACCCTTCATCTATCTTAAGGACTAGCTATGTCCGGATTCCCGATCCCTCCAAGCCGGATACCCGCAGAGGGGAGGACGTCACTCAAGGCCTGAACCTAGAATCATGCAGCGGGCTAGATTCATCGGAAAACATCCAAGACTCCAAACCTCCGAGTTCGGAAACTCCTTGGCCCCTGAGTCTCAGATTGGGTAAGGATTCGGATTCAATTCCACCCACCCACCCAAACATACGCGATCTATCCCAAATTAGGCAAGAGCCCGAAGAAACAGTACACCATTACTGGGCCAGATTCCTCCTGATCATGAACAGGATAAAGGATTGCCGCGAGGAAGACGCAATTTCATTCTTCTGCAATAATTGCACAGACAAGGGAATCCTCAACGCCATAAGTCGTCGCAAAATTACACGCTTTGCCGACTTGGTGTCCATAGCATGAAAGTACTGTGCGATGGAAAGCGCCTGGAAAACCGAAATAAAATTTTGGGATAATCTGGCCCTGAATACAAACCCAGTCCGAAATAAAAGGGTGCATTATCACAATTCACCTGGGTTAACTACCAAAAAGCAAAAGCCCTCTACGGGGCAAGGAAACGTACTAGAGGGATGGCTCAACGGACCCTGCAAAATTCATAGTACAGCGGATGCAATACCAACGCATAGCCTTAGAGCATGTTGGATACTCCGGCAGGTGGCCAAAAGTGGCGAGGGTCTACTCCTCCCAAAAACCACAGAGCACCATCCCGTGGACAACAATGCGGTGTTAACGGTCTTTGAGACCTTCGCGTCAAATAATAGACGCAAGCGAACACTCCGCAGCATAGCCGAAATCTGCCACGTGGCAGAAATAAATCCTTGGAGTGACACGGCTATTACCTTCACCGCCAGTGACGAACCCAAATACCGAACAGCCCAAGCACCAACCGCACTGGTCCTCACTCCAATCGTGGACGGCTTTTGACTCACCAAGGTACTCATGGACGGCGGCAGCGGATTAAACCTCATCTATGAGGAAACTCTTCAAAAGATGGAAATAGACAGGAGCCGCATTGAGCAAAGCAGCACAACCTTTAGAGGAATCATCCCCAGTCAGGAAGCACGTTGTGCTGGAAAAATCACACTAGACGTGGTATTCGGCACGCCGGATAATTACAGGTCCGAAGAAATTACATTCCAAGTGGCCCCGTTCAGCAGCGGATACCACGCTCTATTAGGGCGGGAGGCGTTTACAATCTTCCAAGCCATACCCCATTATGGGTACATGAAGCTCAAAATGCCCGGCCCCAACGGAATCATCACTCTTGTTAGTGATCCGGACATAGCACTCCGCACCGAAAATAAGACAGCTGCACTGGCCCTTGAGGCACTATCCAAGGCCCTAGCGGCCGAAGAACTAACTGCACTATGCTCCACGATGAACAGGGACGATGTGATACTCGATAAAAGATCCAAGTCCACCTCCTTTAAGCCGGCAGACGAAATAGACAAATTCCAAGTCCATCCAATGGACCCTACAAAAACAGCTTCCATAGGGGCACAATTAAACCCTGATGTCGACGCCGCACTGCGAGAGTTCCTACGCAAGAACTGGGACATTTTTGCCTAGCACCCTTCAGACATGCCAGGAATCCCAAGCAGGCTGGCCGAACACAACCTAAATATCCTAAAAGGATTCAAGCCAGTCAAGCAGGCTCTTCGATGTTTCTCCGAGCCTAAAAGACAAGCCATGGGCGAGGAACTAGCCAAACTATTGGAGGCCGGATTCATCAGAGACATAAAACATCCGGACTGGCTAGCAAACCTGGTATTGGTACCAAAGAAGGACAAATCCTGGCGCTTGTGCGTCGATTTTAAGGACCTTGACAAGGCCTGCCCAAAGGAGCCCTTCCCCCTCCCCCGCATCGATCAAATCATCGATGCTACCGCAGGACACGATTCACTGTGTTTCCTCGACGCATACTCCGGCCACCATCAAATCAAAATGGAAGAGCCAGACCAAGCCGCAACGGCATTCATCACACCATACGGCCCATTCTGCTTCAACACAATGCCCTTCGGGCTAAAAAATGCCGGCGCAACATATCAGCGCGTGATTCAGACATGTCTGGCAAACCAGATCGGCAAAATAGTGGAGGCATACGTGGATGACGTGATCATTAAAACCAAGCATGTCGAAACTCTAGTGGACGACTTGAGCGTCACATTCGACAACCTCCGAACATATGACATCAAGCTCAATCCGGAAAAATGCGTTTTCGGCATACCAGCCGGAAAGCTCCTGGGATTCATCGTCTCCAGTAGAGGCATCGAAGCTAATCCGGCCAAAATCCGAGCGTTGTCACAGTTGGCTACCCCAACAGACCTCAAACAAATACAAAAATTGACTGGATGTATGGCGGCTCTAAGCCGCTTTATCTCCCGCTTGGGAGAAAAGGCATTACCCCTTTATCGCCTCCTCCGGCGCACCGAACACTTCGAGTGGACGGACGCCGCCACAGCCGGACTCAACGAAATAAAAGCCGTATTGGCAACAAACCCAGTCCTGGCCGCGCCAAACATTGGCGAACCAATGCTATTATACATTGCGGCAACTCATCAAGTAGTAAGCGCAGTGCTCCTCATCAAGCGAGAAGTGGACGGACACAAATTCCCCCTTCAAAAGCCGGTTTACTATGTGTCCGCTATCCTTACTCCATGCAAATCACGGTACCCGCATTATCAAAAGATAGCATATGTAGTATTTATGGCATCCCGGAAGCTGCGACACTATTTTCAAGAGTGTTCAATAACGGTAGCCTCAGAAGTACCACTTAATGATATTATAAACAACCGCGACGCGACAGGCCGGATTGCCAAATGGGCCATTGAGCTCCTCCCGTTCGACATAACTTACAAGCCACGGCATGCTATTCAGTCGCAAGTTTTGGCTGACTTCGTCGCTGAATGGACGGAAGCCGAACTCCCTAAATAGTACGGCACATATTCAAACTGGATCATGCACTTCACCGGATCCAAAATGTTGGCCGGTCTGGGGGCTGGCGTCGTTTTGACGTCCCCAATAGGAGATACCGTCAATACGTATTACAGATAATGTATACGGACTCCAACAAAGCAGCCGAATATGAGGCCCTTCTACATGGTCTTCGGATGGCAGTATCCATGGGCATTCAACGCCTAGAGGTGCGCGGGGATTCGAACCTCACGATATCCCAAATAAATGGAGACTTCGACACCAAGGATCCGAAAATGGCGGCTTATCGCAATGTCGTCCTAAAAATGTCAGCTCGGTTCGAGGGGCTCAAATTTCACCATGTGGCTCGGGAAAACAATCAGGCGGTGGATATCCTCGCCCGCATCGGCGCAAAACGTGACGCGGTACCTCCCAACATATTTCTGGAACGGCTCTTCAAGCCATCCGTAGCATGGGAAGGGGACACCGGTAACAATAGTCCGGACCTGGCCAAAATACCTGAAACCGAACTCTCTGACACAATCGGAGGCTCCGCCACCGAAATAACGCAATCAGCCCACGAAATAATGGCCATTGTTGCCCCGTGGACAGAACCATTCCTGGCCTACTTAACTAGACAGGAACTTTCGGAGGACCAAAATGAGGCACGCTGCATAGTGCGGCGATCCAAGGCCTACAGGGTCCACGAGGGAGAATTGTACAAAAAAGCGCTACCAGAGTCCTTCAACGGTGCATCTCCAAAGAGGAAGGGCGGAACCTTTTGGCAGAAATTCATCCCGGACTCGGCGGTCATCACGCCGCAGCCCAGGCTCTTGTAAGCAAGGCCTTCCGTACAGGATTCTATTGGCCAACGGCCCGGGCAGACGCACAGGACTTGGTCCAACGTTGCGCCGGTTGCCAACTCTTTGCAAATCAAAGCCACATGCCACCTACCGCCCTCCGAACAATCCCCATTACATGGCCCTTCGCGGTCTGGGGGCTTGACATGGTTGGACCCCCTTAAAGGGGGAACCCACAAGAAAAAATACTTATTGGTCATGGTGGATAAATTCACCAAATAGATAGATGCCAAACCAGTTAAAATAGCCGAATCCGGACCGGTGATAGATTTCATATCCGGGGTTGTACAGTGTTATGGCGTCCCCCACAGCATCATCACTGATAACGGCACGAACTTCACGGCCGACGAGGTAAAACTCTGGTGCAGCAAAATGGGCATCAAGCTCGATTATGCTTCAGTCTATCACCCACTGTCGGTGTCAAAACCGGCGGATCTCGGGTAGGGGGTCCCGAATTGTGCGTCTAGGCCGGATGGTAACATGAGACAAGCGACACAAAGTTTTACCCAGGTTCGGGCCCTCTCGATGGAGGTAAAACCCTACGTCCCGCTTGATTAATATTGATGATATGGGTAGTACAAGAGTAGATCTACCACGAGATTGAAGAGGCTAAACCCTAGAAGCTAGCCTATGGTATGATTGTTGTTGTCTATGTTGTCCTACGGACTAAAACCTTCCGGTTTATATAGAAACTGGAGAGGGTTAGGGTTACACAAAGTCGGTTACAATGGTTGGAGATCTGCATATCCGTATCGCCAAGCTTGCCTTCCACGCCAAGGAAAGTCCCTTCCGGACACGGGACGAAGTCCTCAATCTTGTATCTTCATAGTCCAGGAGTCCGGCCGAAGGTATAATCCGGCTATCCGGACACCCCCTAATCCAGGACTCCCTCAGTAGCCCCTGAACCAGGCTTCAATGGCGACGAGTCCGGCGCGCAGATTGTCTTCGGCATTGCAAGGCGGGTTCCTCCTCCAAGTACTTCATAGAAGATTTTGAACATAAAGATAGTGTCCGGCTCTGCAAAACAAGTCTCCACATAGTGCCATAGAGAGAATAATGTTTACACAAATCTAATCTGCTGACGTATTCCGTAGTGTGACACACCACGGCCAGGCCTTTATCTGAGTTGTTTCATTATCCCATCTCAGCGCGTCATGCGAGGCAGTTTCCTTGGCACGTCTTGTTAAAGCAGAGATCGTGTCCCCTTATTCCGGGATTCTCATAAATACGGGCATGGGTAACCCAACCGCACCATTGATTACGGCGCTTGGAGATAAGCGAGTTTTATCAGGCGAGTGGGGACACGTAGTTGCGTCCACCCATATAAGGGGATAAGGATCCACCTTTTCACCTACGCCTTCTTCCTTCCTTGCTTATCCATTCTCGCGCACTCGAGCTCCAGCGCCCAAGTCCGCACTCCCCACCTCAACCTTCTCCAGCCATGTCCGGAGCGGGAGGCAAGTGGATGGTTTCCTCCGTCACAGAGGGACACATCAAAAAACTGAGGAAGGCCGGATACTTGTCTAACGACATTGCGTACCGGCTTCTAGAAAAGGGGCAGCTCATCCCCACCCCTAGGCCCCATGAGAGGGTGGTGTTCCTCCCCCATTTCCTCCGCGGACTGGGCTTTCCTCTTCACCCCTTTGTCCGGGGGCTCATGTTCTACTATGGCCTGGATTTCCACGATCTGGCCCCGAACTTTGTCCTCAACATCTTGGCGTTTATCGTTGTGTGCGAGGCTTTCCTCTGCATCCGCCCCCATTTCGGCCTATGGCTCAAGACTTTCAATGTCAAGCCGAAGGTCTTGCGCGGCAACCAGGCGGAGTGCGGAGGCGCCATGGTGGGCAAGATGGCCAACGTTTTATGGCTCGAGGGCTCCTTTGTGGAGACCCTGAAGGGGTGGCAATCGGGGTGGTTTTACATCACCGACCAGCGCGACCCCGAATGGGTCGTAGCCCCTGTGTTTCGATCTGGACCCCCTACGCGGCTCACCTCCTGGAAGGAGATGGGCCTATCATGGGGTAAAAAAGGAGAGCTGACCAGACTCCAAACATGCATCCAAACCCTGGTGGACAAGAAGCTCAAACTTGTCAACGTTGTCCAGGTTATGCTCATCCGCCTGATCCTCCCGTGTCAACAACGGGCTTTCAACCTGTGGGAGTTCGACCCGGCACGACACCAAACTCTGAGTAGACTCTTCGACACGACGTACGAAGATGCCTGGAAGGTGCTTTTCAAGGGCGCCAAGGCCCCCGCATCTGCTACTGAGGATCGCGGATTCAGAACGCAGCGTCACGCTCATGCGATAAGCTGTTTTTTCCTTTTACAGGGTATCAGTTTTTCATAGTTCGACTCCATGCGGGATCTAAGCTCCCTTACCTTTGACAGGATTGGCAGGTGACGTCCAGACAGATCAACTGTCCGGCTCCTTTGCCCGAAGGCCCAGCGGACGCTCGCTTGGCGAAGCTGCTGATTCCGGCACCCTATGTGGTGCCGGAGAAGAAGGCCGCGAAAAAGGCCACAGGGACTCGAAAGAGTGCCCGGCGCCAGGAGGTGTCAGATCCATCATCCGACGGTTCCGAGGCGCATTCCTCCCGTGAAGACGAGGAGGAAGAAGAAGAGACCTCTCCCCCTCCAGCGGGAGGAGAGAAGAAAAGGAAGGTTGCCCTCTCTGAGGAGGCCCGAGGGTCCAAGAAGGGGAAAATCCTTCCTCCGGACTACTCCACCGACGCCGATGACGTCGGAGAGGAGTGGCCGCCCAGGGCCAAGCCCCTGGCAAAATCGTAAGTATCCGGATACCAGAGTAATTCATAGTATTCGTTTATTGCACAACTTTCCCTTATGTCGAATATGTTTATGCAGCCCACCCAAAGACCGGCTCGACGCATCGTCGAGCGGCTCACTGGACTCGTCGGATGTGAACTCGCTTCCGACAGCTTCCTCCCCCCGCCCTACGGACGACACCGAAGTGTTTGTTAGGGAACGTAGCGGAAATTCAAAATTTTCCTACGTGTCACCAAGATCTATCTATGGAGAGACTAGCAACGAGGGGAAGGAGAGTGCATCTACATACCCTTGTAGATCGCTAAGCGGAAGCGTTCAAGTGAACGGGGTTGATGGAGACGTACTCGTCGTGATTCAAATCACCGATGACCAAGTGCCGAACGCACGGCACCTCCGCGTTCAACACACGTGCAGCCTGGTAACATCTCCCACGCCTTGATCCAGCAAGGAGAGAGGGAGAGGTTGAGGAAGACTCCATCCAGCAGCAGCACAACGGCGTGGTGGTGATGGAGGAGCGTGGCAATCCTTCAGGGCTTCGCCAAGCACCACAGAAGAGGAGGGAGAGAGAGATGCAGGGCTGCACCAACGAGAGATCGAATCACGTGTGTTGTGGGCAGCCCCCTAGGCCTCATATATATAGGGAAGGGAAGGGGCTGCGCCCCCTCTAGGGTTCCCACCCCTAGGGGAGGTGGCAGCCCTAGATGGGGAGCAAGGGGGGCGGCCAAGAGGGGATGGGAGAGGGAGGCGCACCAATATGGGCCCTAAGGCCCATATCCCATTAGGGTTTGCCCCCTTCTCCATCTCTTAGGCGCATGGGCCTTAGTGGGGCTGGTGCCCTTGGCCCATGTAGACCAAGGAGCATTCCCTACAGCCCATGTGGCCCCCCGGGGCAGGTGGCCCCACTTGGTGGACCCCCGGGACCCTCCCGGTGGTCCCGGTACATTACCGATAAACCCCGAAACTCTTCCGGTAACCAAAACAGGACTTCCCATATATAAATCTTTACCTCCGGACCATTCCGGAACTCCTCGTGACGTCCGGGATCTCATCCGGGACTCCGAACAACATTCGGTAACCACATACAAACTTCCTTTATAACCCTAGCGTCATCGAACCTTAAGTGTGTAGACCCTACGGGTTCGGGAGACATGCAGACATGACCGAGACGATCTCCGGTCAATAACCAACAGCGGGATCTGGATACCCATGTTGGCTCCCACATGTTCCACGATGATCTCATCGGATGAACCACGATGTCAAGGACTTAATCAATCCCGTATACAATTCCCTTTGTCTAGCGGTATTGTACTTGCCCGAGATTCGATCATCGGTATACAGATACCTTGTTCAATCTCGTTACCGGCAAGTCTCTTTACTCGTTCCGTAACACATCATCCCGTGATCAACTCCTTGATCACATTGTGCACATTATGATGATGTCCTACCGAGTGGGCCCAGAGATACCTCTCCGTCACACGGAGTGACAAATCCCAGTCTCGATTCGTGCCAACCCAACAGACACTTTCGGAGATACCTGTAGTGTACCTTTATAGCCACCCAGTTACGTTGTGACGTTTGGCACACCCAAAGAATTCCTACGGTATCCAGGAGTTGCACAATCTCATGGTCTAAGGAAATGATACTTGACATTAGAAAAGCTTTAGCATACGAACTACACGATCTAGTGCTATGCTTAGGATTGGGTCTTGTCCATCACATCATTCTCCTAATGATGTGATCCCGTTATCAACGACATCCAATGTCCATGGTCAGGAAACCGTAACCATCTATTGATCAACGACCTAGTCAACTAGAGGCTTACTAGGGACATGGTGTTGTCTATGTATCCACACATGTATCTGAGTTTCCTATCAATACAATTCTAGCATGGATAATAAACGATTATCATGAACAAGGAAATATAATAATAACTTATTTATTATTGCCTCTAGGGCATATTTCCAACAGTCTCCCACTTGCACTAGAGTCAATAATCTAGTTCACATCGCCATGTGATTAACACTCACAGGTCACATCGCCATGTGACCAACATCCAAAGAGTTTACTAGAGTCAATAATCTAGTTCATATCACTATGTGATTAACACTCAATGAGTTCTGGGTTTGATCATGTTGCTTGTGAGAGAGGTTTTAGTCAACGGGTCTGAACCTTTCAGATCCGTGTGTGCTTTACAAATCTCTATGTCATCTCCTAGATGCAGCTACCACGCTCTATTTGGAGCTATTCCAAATAACTGTTCTACTATACGAATCCAGTTTACTACTCAGAATAATCTGGATTAGTGTCAAAGTTTGCATCGGCGTAACCCTTTACGACGAACTCTTTTACCACCTCCATAATCGAGAAAATTCCTTAGTCCACTAGTTACTAAGGATAACTTTGACCGTTGTCCTGTGATCCATTCTTGGATCACTCTTGTACCCCTTGACTGACTCATGGCAAGGCACACTTCAGGTGCGGTACACAGCATAGCATACTGTAGAGCCTACGTCTTAAGCATAGGGGACGACCTTCGTCCTTTCTCTCTATTCTGCCATTGTCAAGCTTTAAGTCTTAACTTCATACCTTACAACTCAGGCAAGAACTCCTTCTTTGACTGATCCATCTTGAACACCTTCAAGATCATGTAAAGGTATGTGCTCATTTGAAAGTACCATTAAGCGTTTTGATCTATCCTTATAGATCTTGATGCTCAATGTTCAAGTAGCTTAATCCAGGCTCTCCATTGAAAAACACTTTCCAAATAACCCTATATGCTTTCCAGAAATTCTACGTCATTTCTGATCAACAATATGTCAACAACATATACTCATCAGAAATTCTATAGTGCTCCCACTTTGTATACACCCAAAATCTTTGATCATCAAAGCATACATTCCAACTCCGAGATGCTTACTCCAGTCCTCAGAAGGATTGCCGGAGCTTTGCATACTTATTAGCATCTTTCAGGATTGACAAAACCTTCCGGTTGTATCACATACAACCTTTCCTCAAGAAAATCGTTGAGGAAACAATGTTTTGACATCCTATCTGCAAGATTTCTTAAATAATGCAGTAATCGCTAATATAATTCCAACAAACTCTTAGCCTCGCTACGAGTGAGAAAGTCTCATCGTAGTCAACTCCTTGAGCTTGTCAGAAAACATCTTAACGACAAGTCGAGCTTTCTTAATGGTGACATTTACCATCATTGTCCGTCTTCCTTTTAAAATCCATCTGTACCTAACAGCCTTATGACCATCAAGTAGTTCTTCCAAAGTCTACACTTTGTTTTCATATATGGATCCTCTCTCGAATTTTATGGCCTCGAGCCATTTATCGGAATCCGGGCCCACCATCGCTTCTCCATAGCTCGTAGGTTCAGTGTTGTCTAGCAACATGACTTCCAAGACAGGATTACGTACCACTCTGAAGTAGTACGCATCCTTGTCATCCTACGAGGTTTGGTAGTGACTTGATCTGAAGTTTCATGATCACTATCATAAGCTTCCACTTCAATTGGTGTAGGTGCCACAGGAACAACTTCCTGTGCCCTGTCACACACTAGTTGAAGAGACGGTTCAATAACCTCATCAAGTCTCCACCATCCTCCCCTCAATTCTCTCGAGAGAAACTTTTCCTCGAGAAAGGACCCGATTCTAGAAACAATCCTTATTGCTTTCGGATCTAAGACAGGAGGTATACCCAACTGTTTTGGGTGTCCTATGAAGATGCATTTATCCGCTTTGGGTTCGAGCTTATCAGCCTGAAACTTTTTCACATAAGCGTCACAGCCCCAAACTTTTAAGAAATGACAGCTTAGGTTTCTCTAAACCATAGTTCATACGGTGTCATCTCATCGGAATTACGTGGTGCCCCTTTTAAAGTGAATGTGGTTGTCTCTAATGCCTAACCCATAAACTATCGTGGTAATTCGATAAGAGACATCATGGTATGCATCATATCCAATAGGGTGCAGTTATGATGTTCGGACACACCATCAAACTATGGTGTTCCAGGCTGTATTAGTTGTGAAACAATTTCCACAATGTCTTAATTCTGTGCCAAACTCGTAATTCAGATATTCATCTCTATGATCATATCATAGATATTTTATCCTCTAGTCACGACGATCTTTCAACTTCACCCTGAAATTACTTGAACCTTTCAATAATTCAGACTCGTGATTCATCAAGTAAATATACTCAACATCTACTCAAATCATCTGTGAAGTAAGAACATAACGATATCCAGTACACGCCTCAGCACTCATTGGACTGCACACATCAAAATGTATTACTTCCAACAAGTTGCTTTCTAGTTCCATTTTACTGAAACCGAGGCTTTCAGTCATCTTGCCCATGTGGTATGATTTGCATGTCTCAAGTGATTCAAAATCAAATGAGTCAAAACGGTCCATTTGCATGGAGTTTCTTCATGCATATACACCAATAGACATGGTACGCATGTCTCAAACTTTTCAAAAACGAGTGAGCCCAAAGATCCATCAACATGGAGCTTCTTCATGCGTTTTATACCGATATGACTTACGTGGCAGTGCCACAAGTAGGTGGTACTATCATTACTATCTTTTGGCATGAACATGTGTATCACTACGATCGAGATTCAATGAACCATTCATTTTAGGTGCAAGACCATTGAAGGTATTATTCAAATAAACAGAGTAACCATTATTCTCCTTAAATGAATAACCGCATTGCGATAGACATAATCCAATCATGTCTATGCTCAACGCAAACACCAATCTCGATGGTAGAGGGAGCTTGCGATGCTTGATCATATCAACATTGGAAACACTTCCAACACATATCGTCAGCTCACCTTTAGCTAGTCTCCGTTTATTCCGTAGCTTTTATTTCGAGTTACTAACACTTAGCAACCGAACCGGCATCTAATACCCTGGTGCTAGTAGGAGTACTAGTAAAGTACACATCAACACAATGTATATCCAATATACTTCTATCGACCTTGTCGGCCTTCTCATCTACCAAGTATCTAGGGTAATTCTGCTCCAGTGGCTGTTCCCCTTATTACAGAAGCACTTAGTCTCGGGTTTGGGTTCAACCTTGGGTTTCTTCACTAGAGCAGCAGCTGATTTGCCGTTTCATGAAGTATCCCTTCTTGCCCTTGCCCTTCTTAAAACTAGTGGTTTCACCAACCATCAACAATTGATGCTCCTTCTTGATCTCTACTTTCGCGGTGTCAAACATCGCGAATATTTCAAGGATCATCATATATGTCCCTGATATATTATAGTTCATCACGAAGCTCTAGTAGCTTGGTGGTAATGACTTCGGAGAAACATCACTATCTCATCTGGAAGATCAACTCCCACTCGATTCAAATGATTGTTGTACTCAGACAATCTAAGCACAAGTTCAACAATTGAGCTTTTCTCCCTTAGTTTGCAGGTTAAGAAAATCGTCGGAGGTCTTATACCTCTTGACGTGGGCACGAGCCTGAAATCCCAATTTCAGCCCTCAAAACATCTCATATGTTTCGTGACGTTTCAAAATGTCTTCGGTGCCTCAACTCTAAACCGTTTAACTGAACTATCACGTAGTTATCAAAACGTGTATGTCAGATGTTCGCAACATCCACAGACGACGTTCAAGGTTCAGCATACTTAGCGGTGCATTAAGGACATAAGCCTTCTAAGAAGCAATGAGGACAATCCTCAGTTTACGGACCTAGTCCGCATAATTGCTACTATCAACTTTCAACTAAGTTTTCTCTAGGAACATATCTAAACAGTAGAACTATAGCATGAGCTACGACATAATTTGCAAAATCCTTTTGACTATGTTCAGGATAATTAAGTTCATCTTATGAACTCCCACTTAGATAGACATCCCTCTAGTCATCTAAGTGATTACATGATCCGAGTCAACTAGGCCGTGTCCGATCATCACGTGAGACGGACTAGTCAACGTCGGTGAACATCTTCATGTTGATCGTATCTTCTATACGACTCATGCTCGACCTTTCGGTCTTCTGTGTTCCGAGGCCATGTCTGTACATGCTAGGCTCGTCAAGTTAACCCTAAGTGTTTTGCATGTGTAAAACTGTCTTACACCCGTTGTATGTGAACGTAAGGATCTATCACACCCGATCATCACGGCGTGCTTCGAAACGACGAACTGTAGCAACGGTGCACAGTTAGGGGAGAACACTTCTTGAAATTTTAATGAGGGATCATCTTATTTACTACCGTCGTTCTAAGCAAATAAGATGTATAAACATGATAACCATCACATGCAATCAAATAATAGTGACATGATATGGCCAATATCATATAGCTCCTTTGATCTCCATCTTGGGGCTCCATGATCATCTTGTCACCGGCATGACACCATGATCTCCATCATCATGATCTCTATCATCGTGTCTTCATGAAGTTGTCTCGTCAACTATTACTTCTACTACTACAGCTAACGGTTAGCAATAAAGTAAAGTAATTACATGACGTTTATGTTGACACGCAGGTCATAAATAAATAAAGACAACTCCTATGGCTCTTGCCGGTTGTCATACTCATCGACATGCAAGTCGTGATTCCTATTACAAGAACATGATCAATCTCACACATCACATATATCATTCATCACATCCTTTTGGCCATATCACATCACATAGCATACCCTGCAAAAACAAGTTAGACGTCTTCTAATTGTTGTTTGCATGTTTTACGTGGCTGCTATGGGTTTCTAGCAAGAACGTTTCTTACCTACGCAAAACCACAATGTGATATGCCAATTGCTATTTGCCCTTCATAAGGACCCTGTTCATCGAATCCGATCCGACTAAAGTGGGAGAGACAGGCACCCGCTAGCCACCTTATGCAACTAGTGCATGTTTGTCGGTGGAACCGGTCTCACGTAAGCATACGTGTAAGGTTGGTCCGGGCCGCTTCATCCCACAATACCGTCGAATCAAGATAAGACTAGTAACGGCAAGCATATTGAACAAAATCAACGCCCACAACTACTTTGTGTTCTACTCGTGCATAGTAACTACGCATAGACCCAGCTCTGATACCACTGTTAGGGAACGTAGCAGAAATTCAAAATTTTCCTACGTGTCACCAAGATCTATCTATGGAGAGACTAGCAACGAGGGGAAGGAGAGTGCATCTACATACCCTTGTAGATCGCTAAGCGGAAGCGTTCAAGTGAACGGGGTTGATGGAGTCGTACTCGTCGTGATTCAAATCACCGATGACCAAGTGCCGAACGCACGGCACCTCCGCGTTCAACACACGTGCAGCCCGGTAACGTCTCCCATGCCTTGATCCAGCAAGGAGAGAGGGAGAGGTTGAGGAAGACTCCATCCAGAAGCAGCACAACGGCATGGTGGTGATGGAGGAGCGTGGCAATCCTTCAGAGCTTCGCCAAGCACCACAGAAGAGGAGGGAGAGAGAGATGCAGGGCTGCACCAACGAGAGATCGAATCACGTGTGTTGTGGGCAGCCCCCTAGGCCTCATATATATAGGGAAGGGAAGGGGCTGCGCCCCCTCTAGGGTTCCCACCCCTAGGGGAGGCGGCAGCCCTAGATGGGGAGCAAGGGGGGCGGCCAAGAGGGGATGGGAGAGGGAGGCGCACCAATATGGGCCCTAAGGCCCATATCCCATTAGGGTTTGCCCCTTCTCCATCTCTTAGGCGCATGGGCCTTAGTGGGGCTGGTGCCCTTGGCCCATGTAGACCAAGGAGCATTCCCTACAGCCCATGTGGCCCCCCGGGGCAGGTGGCCCCACTTGGTGGACCCCCGGGACCCTCCCGGTGGTCCCGGTACATTACCGATAAACCCCGAAACTCTTCCGGTAACCAAAACAGGACTTCCCATATATAAATCTTTACCTCCGGACCATTCCGGAACTCCTCGTGACGTCCGGGATCTCATCCGGGACTCCGAACAACATTCGGTAACCACATACAAACTTCCTTTATAACCCTAGCGTCATCGAACCTTAAGTGTGTAGACCCTACGGGTTCGGGAGACATGCAGACATGACCGAGACGATCTCCGGTCAATAACCAACAGCGGGATCTGGATACCCATGTTGGCTCCCACATGTTCCACGATGATCTCATCGGATGAACCACGATGTCAAGGACTTAATCAATCCCGTATACAATTCCCTTTGTCTAGCGGTATTGTACTTGCCCGAGATTCGATCATCGGTATACAGATACCTTGTTCAATCTCGTTACCGGCAAGTCTCTTTACTCGTTCCGTAACACATCATCCCGTGATCAACTCCTTGATCACATTGTGCACATTATGATGATGTCCTACCGAGTGGGCCCAGAGATACCTCTCCGTCACACGGAGTGACAAATCCCAGTCTCGATTCATGCCAACCCAACAGACACTTTCGGAGATACCCGTAGTGTACCTTTATAGCCACCCAGTTACGTTGTGACGTTTCGCACACCCAAAGCATTCCTACGGTATCCGGGAGTTGCACAATCTCATGGTCTAAGGAAATGATACTTGACATTAGAAAAGCTTTAGCATACGAACTACACGATCTAGTGCTATGCTTAGGATTGGGTCTTGTCCATCACATCATTCTCCTAATGATGTGATCCCGTTATCAACGACATCCAATGTCCATGGTCAGGAAACCGTAACCATCTATTGATCAACGAGCTAGTCAACTAGAGGCTTACTAGGGACATGGTGTTGTCTATGTATCCACACATGTATCTGAGTTTCCTATCAATACAATTCTAGCATGGATAATAAACGATTATCATGAACAAGGAAATATAATTATAACTTATTTATTTTTGCCTCTAGGGCATATTTCCAACAGTGTTGTCCCAACAGGTTCCAAGCCGGGAGGAGGTGGTCCTGGAGGCGCCGCAAGGCGACATCCCGGACTCCAGGAGGAAAGGGGATGAAACCCCCCCAGGGCTCCAAGTCCGGCTCTAGGCCGGACACCGCTCTGGAACCTTCAAAGGTTCCAGAGTCCGGCGGGGGACCTCCTTCCAAGAGGAGCAAGCCCACCGTGCCGGTGACCCCCGTACAACCGGAGGCGCCGGACAATCTGTTGGAGGCGCTCCAAGGCGCCTCCATCGACGAGGAGCACCGCACCATTATGAGGACGGTGGTCCGGAAGGTTCAGTCCGCCAAGAGCGGATTGACTTAAGCTTGTACTAGCCTGTTAACGGGCTTTGAGGTAAGTAAAGAATGTGTAAATAATATTACCACATAGACAGTAGCCCATGATGATCTGTTTGGCGTTCAGGAAGAAAAGCCGAATAGAGGATCAACGAAAATTCGTAGGAGTCTAACAAAAAGGAGTCAATATGCGTATGCAGGCTTCCCTGCTTGCGTTCGCCGCACTGACTGCAGAAGTGGACACGCTAAAGCAGAACCTTGAGCGGTCTGAGCAAGAGCTCGAGCGTGCCAAGAAGCAGCTCGAGGACAATGAAGGTAAGAAATACCTTGTTTAAATATATATAAAAAGGTGCAATTGCAAAAAATGACAGGATTATCGTGGCTATTGTAGGGGCCACGTCTGAGGTGGCGACCCTTAAGCAAGCGCTGGACGAGGCCGAGAAGAGGGCGGCCACGGAGCGAACCGAGCGGGAGAAGTATGAGGCCGAGGTTGGCAAGGTACGGCAAGAGCTCCAGGCTCTCATGGAAAAACATGAGAGTTTGGAGCTTGACTCAAAGACGCGAGCGTCCGAGCTCGTGGTGGCTATTGAAAACGCCAAGTCTACCAAGGCCGAATCCCAGAAGACCCTCCAGGAGTTGGATGAGGTGAAGAATATAGCGGCGGGTAAGGCATTCTTTATGCAAAGCAAACACATAAACGTGAGTTACTTGTTACTTACCCGAATCCGGAGCTCTCCAGGAGCGTTCGCAGATCTTCCCCGGATTGTGTCCGATGCCGCCGCATTCTATCGAGCCGAGGAGGGCAGCTCGACAGAGAAGGTGTTCTGGTCTCAGTATGCTGATGCCGGACACCCCGTGCCCCTGAGCGACCAGTTGAAGCAATTGGTCGAGCTCCACAAGGCGGCTGAACAGGCCATGAAGGGCCTCATAGTTCGGCTGTGGCCTGGAGGGGCTCTGCCTGGGAGCTATTTCGGGCTGGTGCAGCAGCTGGTGGAGGCCTGTCCAAGGCTTGAAGTCATCAAGCGCTCCGTCTGCATTGAAGGTGCCCGTAGGGCCCTTGCCCATGCTAAGGTGCACTGGGGCAAGCTGGATGCTGAGAAGCTTGTGAAGGACGGGCCACCACTAGGGAAAGAGCATTGCAAGCCCGAGAATTATTATAAGGATGTTCTAAAGGGTGCCTGCCTTGTGGCAGATGAGTGTTCTAGGGATGTAATTTTTGAGTGAAACTTGCTCATTTTGTCCTGTGCGCTGAAAACTTGTTCATATGCGCTAAGCAATGCTGTTGGAATTTAAAATATTACCTTCTGTGCGGCTGTTTATCAATTCTGAGAGATGGCAAGTCGTCGGCTTCTGCCCCCATGCCGCTAGTGCTGGGGTGTTCGGGGATAAACCTGAGCGCTCTTTTTCCCATGTTTGGGTCCTTCGAGGGAGGCGCTCAGCCCAACGAACAAGGCAATCGGACTATAATGCGTGAACACTCTCACTTATCCATAGAATTCTATAATTTTAAATTTCGGCGAAGCCCCTGGTATTCGGAAGACCGAGTTCGGGGCGCTATCCACGCCTTGGCCGGACAGAGCCGGCTCCTCGCTCTAAGCGGCATAAGTCGTTAGGGACTCGAAAAACCTCTCGAACAGCGACCAGCTCTCGCTTCATCATGGCAGTCAGTTTTAGCTTTCTCCACTGAGGTGCTCGACCCAGCTCAACTGGGGCACAATCACAGTGGTTCTCCTAGTGCTACCTTAGCCAATATAGCGGAACGTAAGGCACCAAAACATAGGAGCCGGGTAAACCCAACTATTGACCCAAGACATGATTCAGAGCCGATGCATATAATGCTATAAGTTTGGGGTGCCGCACTTGTTAAAGTGTTTGGACTTCTCACACCGTATTGAGGGGTACTAAAGCCCCTGGCTTATTTAGGCCGTACCAAAGTGTACGGGTGCAATATGTCGTTAAGGAACATATATATATATATATAAAAGAGTAATGCAAAAATAGACAAAAGCTATGCACTGTTTATTAAAGAAGGCTGCGATCAAAGCAGAACGATACAAATAATGCGATAAGCAAAAGGTTGGACTATGTAACATGTCCGTTCCAGGGGCAAGCTGCGGAATAGTATGTGAAACAAGTATACTGCTCGTGATAGAGACCACCTGGGAGTTCCGTAATGCGGCGTGGCTTGTCTGCTTCCCTGGTTCTTGCATCGTTTGTGCGGCAACTGAACTGCCGAACAGGCCTTCCGAAGTGTGGAGTCCTGAAAGTAAGAGAAAATTAAAAGTTCGGCAGCCCCTGGTGCGGTTTAAGCCGTGTTTCGGGCGTGCCGTGATGGTGCCCCTCCCCCTGTACCCATGGTACTTCTAGAGCGTAGTTATGTACGTGAAGTACTAGTGTCGCATTTTTGCGAGGGCTGGGGTTGGGGCCGCATTGCTACGCCTGCTCGGATCGTGCCAGGCGGTCTTGTTGTAGGTTACTTCGGGCGCACTTGACGGTGTCCGGTCGTTTAATGGCCGGACTGGAGAACTGCCTGGAGAGGCTGCTTTGTACTTCCGCTGCAAGGGCCGCCGTATGCTCCTCCGTTCGGAGGGAGCGTTCGGTGTTTCCATTGACCGTAATTACTCCTCGAGGGCCTGGCATCTTGAGCTTAAGGTATGCGTAGTGCGGTACCGCATTGAACTTGGCGAATGGAGTTCGTCCGAGCAGTGCGTGATAGCCACTGCGGAATGGGACTATGTAGAAGATTAACTCCTCTCTTCAGAAATTATCCGGAGATCCGAAGACCACTTCAAGTGTGACTGAGCCTGTACAGTTGGCCTCTACACCTGGTATTACGCCTTTAAAGGTCGTTTTGGTGGGCTTAATCCTCAAGGGATCTATGCCCATTTTCCGCACTGTGTCCTGGTAAAGCAGGTTCAGGCTACTGCCGCCGTCCATAAGGACTCTAGTGAGATGAAATCCGTCAATAATTGGGTCTAGAACCAATGCGGCGAATCCGCCATGACGGATGCTAGTGGGATGGTCCCTTCGATCAAATGTGATCGGGCAGGAGGGCCATGGGTTGAACTTTGGGGCAACTGGCTCTACCGCGTATACGTCCCTTAACGCGCGCTTCCGCTCCCTTTTGGGGACGTGGGTTGCGTATATCATGTTCACCGTCCGCACTTGTGGGGGAAAACCCTTCTGTCCGCTGTTGTTCGGCGGCCGGGGCTCCTCGTCGTCCTCGCTATGCAGCCCCTTGTCTTCATTTTCGGTGTTTAACTTGCCTGCCTGCTTGAACACCCAACAATCCCTGTTGGTGTGATTGGCCGGCTTTTCGGGGGTGCCATGTATCTGGCACAAGCGGTCGAGTATTCGGTCCAAACTGGACGAGCCTCTGAATCCGGCATTAACTGCCGTATCCTCAGCGTTGTCGCCGTTAATGCGGCGCTTCTGCTTGTTGCGACGCGACCTGCCACTACTGTCCCTGGTATCCGAATTACCAGGGTTCTTGGTCATATTGTTGCTACGAGCGAGCCAGCTGTCTTCTCCCGCGCAAAAGCGGGTCAAGAGTGTCGTGAGTGCTTCCATAGACTTCGGTTTTTCCTGTCCAAGGTGCCGGGCAAACCACTCATCACGGATATTGTGCTTGAAGGCTGCTAGGGCCTCAGCATCCGGACAGTCGACTATTTGATTTTTCTTTGTTAGAAACCGTGTCCAGAAATGCCTGGCCGATTCCTCTGGCTGCTGAATTACGTGACTTAGGTCATCGGCGTTTGGGGGTCGCACATAAGTGCCCTGGAAATTGTCGAGGAATGCGGCTTCCAGGTCCTCCCAACAACTGATTGATCCTATTGGCAAGCTGTTAAGCCAATGCTGAGCTGGTCCTTTAAGTTTGAGTGGAAGGTATTTGATGGCATGGAAATCATTGCCGCGGGCCATGTGGATATGAAGGAGATAATCCTCGATCACCGCCGGATCTGTTGTGCCATCATATGATTCGATATTTACGGGTTTGAAACCCTCGGGGATTTGATGATCCATTATTTCGTCTGTGAAGCATAGTGGGTGTGCGGCGCCTCTGTACTGGGCTATATCACGACGTAGCTCCAATGAGCTTTGTCTACTGTGTTCGGCCCTGCCGAATTTGTGGCCGGCGTGACGGTTACCGTCTCGATCCGTGGGGCGCCCACACGATCCGTAGATCGATCTTGTTTGCCTTGCCTTGTCCTCCAAAATATCTCGTAAGTCCGGAGCATGTTCCCGTGCCTTGGTACGGGGTGCGGCTTGAGTGGACGGACGAGAGGCCTCTCTGTCGCGGCCACGAGGTGGCCGGTCGGCCGCATCAAGTGCTTCCTCCTCTAATCGGAGTAGCAACCTGCGCTTTGGGTAGCTCTTGGAGGGGCGTTCGAGTTTATGCTCTTCGGCCGCAAGGACTTCAGTCCATCTGTCGACTAGCAAATCTTGATCAGCTCTAAGCTGTTGCTGTTTTTTCTTGAGGCTTCTTGTCGTGGCCATAAGCCTGCGTTGAAAACGCTCTTGCTCGACGGGATCCTCTGGCACGACGAATTCGTCGTCGTCGAGGCTTGCCTTGTCTTCGGAGGGAGGCATATAATTATCGTCCTCGACCTCTCTCTCTGTCGCTATCTCATGAGGGCTGGTTTCTCCATCCTCCTGTGCTAAATCTTGCTGGAGGGGGTTTTCTTCGGCACTTTCCGGAGTATTATTATCTCCCGTGCTGGAATCATCGTGTTTGTTTTGGCGGGATTTTGAGCGGCGCCGCTGACGCCGGCGCTTAGGCTGTTTCTTGGAGAGGTCATCCTCCGCTGTTCCATCACCATCTCCTTCTTTTGGGGTGTCCACCATGTATATGTCATATGACGAGGTGGCTTTCCAGGGCCTGATAGGCGCCGGTTCTTGATCATCTCCTTCATCGGCGTCCAAACCGTCGATGTCTTTGGAGTCGAAGTCGAGCATCTCGGTTAAGTCGTCGACAGTGGCTACAAAGTGGGTGGTGGGTGGGCTTTCAATTTCTTCATCGTCTGAATCCCAACCTTGTTGACCATAGTCCGGCCAGGGATCTCCTGATAAAGAGAGAGACTTCAGTGTCTTCAGAATATCGCCAAAAGGCGAGTGCTGAAAGATGTCCGCGGTAGTAAACTCCATAATCGGCGCCCAATCGAATTCAATCGGCAGGGGCGTAGAGGGTTCGGAGTCCAGAGAGGAGTCCGGTTCCTTGGAGTCACGAGTCTCGTAGAGTGCGGGGCTGGTGTTTGGCTCGATCGCCGTTGGGATCGCAGCCCCCGAGGCGGCGTCCAACCACCCATCCTCGATCGGTGCAGTTGGCTCCGAATTAAGGGTCGAAGCCGATGCGGGTGCGGCCTCCAGGGCACTGTTCGGCGACAGAGCTAGATCATGCTCGTCGTGACAGTGCGGCGCGCTCGGCAGTGGCTCGAATCCGTCGAAGATCAAGTCCCCGCGAATGTCAGCCGTGTAGTTTAAACTTCCAAATCTGACCTGACGGCCAGGGGCATAGCTTTCGATCTGCTCCAGATGGCCAAGTGAATTGGCCCGCAGTGCGAAGCCGCCGAAGACGAAGATCTGTTCGGGGAGGAAGGTCTCACCCTGGACTGCATCGCCATTGATGATTGTAGGAGCCATCAAGCCTGACGGCGATGACACAGAGGAACTCTCAATGAAAGCACCAATGTCGGTGTCAAAACCGGCGGATCTTGGGTAGGGGGTCCCGAACTGTGCGTCTAGGCCAGATGGTAATAGGAGACAAGGGACACGAAGTTTTACCCAGGTTCGGGCCCTCTCAATGGAGGTAAAACCCTACGTCCTACTTGATTAATATTGATGATATGGGTAGTACAAGAGTAGATCTACCATGAGATCAAAGAGGCTAAACCCTAGAAGCTAGCCTATGGTATGATTGTTGTTGTCTATGTTGTCCTACGGACTAAAACCCTCCGGTTTATATAGACACCGGAGAGGGTTAGGGTTACACAAAGTCGGTTACAATGGTAGGATATCTGCATATCCGTATCGCCAAGCTTGCCTTCCACGCCAAGGAAAGTCCCTTCCGAACACGGGACGAAGTCCTCAATCTTGTATCTTCATAGTCCAGGAGTCCGGCCGAAGGTATAATCCGGCTATCCGGACACCCCCTAATCCAGAACTCCCTCACCCACAAATCAACGGTCAAGTCGAACGAGAAAATGGTCTTATAATGAGCGGCATTAAACCTAGATTAGTGCGCTCCTTAACGGAGTCTAACACGCACTGGGTAGAGGAGCTCGACTCCGTACTCTGGGGGCTGCGGACCATGCCGAATCGTAGTACCGGATACACACCGTTTTTTATGGTGTACGGCGCAGAGGCAGTCCTGCCCTGTGACATAATTCATGACTCACCTCGAGTGCGCATGTATGAAGAAAGAGAAGCCGAGCTCGATCGGCAGGACAGTCTGGACACCTTGGAGGAAGAGCGCGACGTAGCCAAAGCCCGTTCCGCATTTTACCAGCAACAGGCTCGCAGATACCAAAGCAGAGAAGTACGGGCCAAAACTTATAACGTTGGCGAACTAGTTCGCCGGCTGCCGGATAAGAAAAAGAACAAGCTAGAGCCCAAATGGGAAGGTCCCTTCATCATCGACCATGTTCTGACCGGCGGAGCGTACCGACTGTGCGATGCATCGACTAGTCGACTCGAGCCGAACCCATGGAACGCAGCCAGGCTCCGAAGATTCTACGCCTAGCATCGGACTTTATGTTAGTCCCCTCCCTTTGTCCATTTTCTGCATATGCGTCATCTGTCTTGTTTCGCTTTCTTTCTTTTATTTCTCTAGGCTTCCAAGGGTCACCTTGTGCCTCACTTGTACATTATAGATATGGTAGCCGCACTCTATACACCTGGGGGCTTCTTTCACAGAAGCTTAAATTATTCACCTGGGCATCACGCCCAACACATGCGTTATACTTCCGCATGTACCTTTTTTCACCATTATATGCATCGATATGACTTAAGTTTTGGCCAAGCTGGGTTGCCTGGCTCTTGTATTTATGCCCTACGTTCCCGTTAATTTGGCTAGGGCATAAGGGGAGCACCTCTGCGATTGTTACCGCCGGGTCAGCCGGACGTGTACCTCAGACTGGGTGAAGCCGAAAGCTAGCGTTCTTAAGAGAATATTCGGTCGGTGAAGAAAAGATGACTTTTATTTATTATCCATATCTGCCCCTAGATGTTTTTTTTGCGCTTCTTGTCACAGTCTGGACATGCACTTTAGGGCATGCCTACCCAGGGAAAGGAACCCTTAACGGAACTATTCTCTCTGGAAGATGTTTCTTACTACCCATGTAAAATAACATAACTAGTTGGGCACTTGTCTGATAAAGCACTAATGACCCCTACGTCTAGTCTCCACGCATGCCCCGGTTCTTACATAACCAAAAGGGTATTCGGATACACTCCGGACCGTCGGGTCCCGAGGTTGAAGCGAAAAGGTCCGCCACGACAAACGATCTACAATCCGGCTAGAAGGCATCATACATGTCACTTTAAAATTACATAGTCAATTTGACTGGTTGAATTCCTCTTCAATGCCATCCAATAGGCTGTCTAGTCTACAGTCCTGTTGGGAATACTTTGCGGCCAATTCTACTTGGCCGTACACTAAACTGACAGGGATCTCCTTGCCATCAGGCACACAGGTCCGACTTCGGCCATGCGGTTCGGGTCATCCTTCGTGTACCGTGTCTCCACCATTGCCCAGGCTTCCCTGGCAACCTGACGGCAGGCCGATATCTTCCATAATCGGAAGCGCCGCCGTGCTCCCTTCAGCCTTTCTGCAAGCTCTCCTAGGCCTTCGGGTATGGAGACGGACGGCCACAAGGCCTGGGCGACGCCTTGCATCACCTGCCGAACTCGTTCGTGCAACTGCGAGAGCTCGGGAAGAAGATCACCCGTCGAACCAGGCATCTCTTCGGCAGGACAACCTGTAAGCATACCTACACACATAACTCTGTCAGCCAGCTTCCTCGCCGAACACTTTTTTCAAAGTTCGTTCAAGCACTTACTAAATATGCTGCGTCGAAGCCGCCGATTCTCCTTAACAGAGTCTGACAGTTGGGCGCGAACATCTTTTAGTTCCACGCCCAGCTTGGTGTTGGCATCTTGGAGATCATTCTTCTCCTGCCTCACCCTCGTCAGCGCGCTCTCACCAGCCTTCAGCTGGCGTATGAGCTGTTGCTTATCCGGATTTACTCCAGCGTCATCTGCAATTTTATCGTCAGATCTGCATATACACCGTACTCTAATATGATACTTATCATTCGAAGGATATGTTACCAGAGGGGGTCTTTTTGGGCTCCCCCGCTGCGGCTAGTGCGGCTTGCAGTTGGGCTTTGCACTCTTCCAGCTCCTGGGACAGTTGAGTATTCTTTTCTGTAAGAACCTGCATAACAAATGAGCCTTAAATCAGTTATCCTAACTGTTTCAAGTCTCAGGGGCTACTGATATATATAATCATCAAATTTTCTCACCCATATGTCTTTTACATACTGCTCCGTGGCTCTGGCTAGACCATTTTGAGCGGCACGGAGGTGCGCGTCTCCCGAGTTGAAGGCATCCAATGCCTCTTGGGAGAAACAAGAGTCACAAAGAACAGTCCGGCGACGCCTGTGGTTCATGGCACTTTCCACCTCAGAATGGGTGGCGGACAGTTTATCCGCATCCTCTGTCGGAGGAGCACCCGGCGCACACCTTGTATTCGTTCCCGCCTCTGAATCCGGCCTTGGAGCCTGGCTTGTGGAGGCGCGATTGGTAGCCTCTCGGGGTATAGTCCGGTGAGCTCTCTATTTCCTGAAAAGAAGGCATGGGCGTTAATATGCCTCCGCAAATAATGTCTTGCAATAAAGACGGCGCGCTGTACCACTGCGCTGGTGCCTCAATCTGGACTGCATATCTTTTCATCCTGCCTGGCCTTGCGGCCCCTTGTTGGCTAGTTGCCACAGGCTCGACCTTCTGCCCCGAGGACCTCCCCTGCAAAACACGGCTGTTATACGGCAATCAAAAAGCGCAAGGACGGATCCCTTTTTACGTGTTGGGACTTCGCTCTCAGTCACCTGTGAGGCTGGAACTAGCCCAGGGTAATCGGCCGTAATGGCCACCAAGGCGTTGTCATTACTCCATTGGTAAAATACCCCATCGGTCACCTCCACAGATATGTCCGGATCCTCCTGGGAGGCCGGGTCAAGGGACCATCCGGGGTCCTCGGGTTGCGGAGGAGGGCTATTTATCTCCTTTACTGCCTGGCGCAGCTCCTGGGATAAAATCGCTAGAATAAATACTTAACTACGGGAATACGAAATGGATGGGCAATAAAAAGTCTCCGCTTACCCAACCCGGAGGATTGTACATAGAAAATCCGCCCTACGGGTTGACACGAAGGAATTCCTCCTCTTCTCCCTTGTACAAAGTGGATAAGATCTTTATTAGATCGGCAGCTGATCCCGGCCCTTTGCGTCCGTGGCGGGTGGCGCCATCCTCCCCGTTGAAATCCCACATGGGGTGGCCTCTATACTGAAGCGGATGCACCCCCCGCATGATGCATGTGGCCATGACCTCGATCATGGTCAATCCGGATCGAGCTAAAAAACTTATCCGGCTCATCAGGTAAAGAATGTCCCTGTCATCTTCCTCCAGGGAGCTCCGTGGATGCCAGCTCTGGCGCTTCTTCAAAGGGGCGTTGTCGAACTCCGGAAGGCCGATCCGAATAGGGTCCGGGAGGGGGACATCTTCTGTATAAAACCATTCTGAAGGCAAGTCTTCGGACGTCTTCTTCGGGGTCCCGGACAGGTATCCGGTCCCGGTAATACGCCACACTTTGGCTCCGCCCACTTGATATATTGATCCCTTCTTAGAATGGGGCTCAAGGCAGAACAACTTCTTCCACAGAGCGAAATGAGCCTCACAGCCCAAAAATAACTCGCAAAGGGCTACGTATCCCGCGATATGCAGCAGGGAGGCAGGCGTAAGGTTGTGCAACTGGAGGCCGTAGAACTCCAGAAGCCCCCGGAGAAACGGATGAATTGGGAATCCGAACCCTCTTACCAAATAAGGGACAAGGCATACCCGCTCTCCCTTGGAGGGATTGGGACGGCTCTCCGCTTGCTCTCCGCCATTGTAGGTGGCAAGCCCGGCTCGAACCGGGACCAGGTACGCTGGGGGAAGAATTCCCTTGGACTGAAGCATCACCAATTTGTTGTGCGGGATGGAACATCTCTCCCAATCTCCCGGTTTGGAGCTAGGGGTGCGAGAGGAGGAGCTGTGTCGACCGGCCATGATGGAATGGATCTCTGTCGGGTGCGCTCCGATGAAGGCTCGCCAAGGGGGGATGGTGTGATTTGGATCTGAATCATCGTGTTTTTTAATAGGCGGCTCATTCACACAGCTAGGGGGGTAAATATGAAAACACCCTGGCTCTTCACATTCGCTCGACACGTGGAAAGTGGCCATTATTGGGCGTGGAAGCCGAGGAGTACAAACATTTACAAGAAACCGGACATTATTTCGACAGGTACACCGAATTTGGAGAGGAACCCGCCTTGCAATGCCGAAGACAATACTGCGCGCCTGACTCGTCGTCATTGAAGCCTGGTTCGGGGGCTACTGAGGGAGTCCTGGATTAGGGGTCTCCGGACAGCCGGACTATCTCCATTGGCCGGACTGTTAGACTATGAAGATACAAGATTGAAGACTTCGTCTCGTGTCCGGATGGGACTCTACTTGGCGTGGAAGGCAAGCTAGGCAATACGTATATGGATATCTCCTCCTTTGTAACCGACCTTGTGTAACCCTAACCCTCTCCGGTGTCTATATAAACCGAAGGGTTTTAGTCCATAGGACAACAATCACAACATACAATCATACCATAGGCTAGCTTCTAGGGTTTAGCCTCTCTGATCTCGTGGTAGATCTACTCTTGTAACACCCATATCATCAATATTAATCAAGCAGGACGTAGGGTTTTACCTCCATCAAGAGGGCCCGAACCTGGGTAAAACTTCGTGTCCCTTGCCTCCTGTTACCATCCGGCCTAGACGCACAGTTCGGGACCCCCTACCCGAGATCCGCCAGTTTTGACACCGACAGGGACCGAACACCCGGTGCATGTGAGCGACCAGCTGAAGCAACTGGTCGAGCTACACAAGGCAGCCGAACAGGCCATGAGGGGTCTTATAGTCCGGATATGGCCTGGCGATTCCCTTCCCAATAGGTACTTCGGCCTGGTGAGGTAGCTTGTGGATGCCTGCCCACGGCTGGAAGTCATTAAGCAGTCCGTCTGCATCGAAGATGCACGCCGGGCTTTTGCCCGTGCGAAGGTGCACTGGGCCAAGATGGACGCCGAGAAGCTGGTGAAGGAGGGGCCGCCGCAGGGCAAGGAGCATCGTCACCCCGAAATGTATTATGAGGGTGTCCTGAAGGGTGCCCGTCTTGTGGCGGACGAGTGTGCGAAGGATGTAATTTTTGCAATGAACTTGCTCGTGTGATCTTGTATTATGAAAACTTGTTCATATGCGCTATGCAACGCTTGTTTGAATTTAAAATATTACCTTCTGTGCGGCTGTTTGTTAAATCTGAGAGACGGCGAGTCGTCGGCTTCTGCCCCCATGCCACAAGTGTTGGGGTGTTCAGGATAAATCTGAGCACTCTTTTTCCCATTGTTGGGTCCTTCGAGGGAGGTGCTCAGCGCAACGAACAAGGCAATCAGACTATAATGCTTTATCACTCTCACTTAGTGATAGAAGTCTACAATTTTAAATTTTGGCGAAGCCCCTAGTATTCGGAAGGCCGAATTCGGGACGCTATACATTCCTTAAGCCGGACTAAGCCAACTCCTCGCTCTAAGTGGCATAAGTCTTTAGGGACTCTAGACCTCTCGAACAGCGACCAGCTCTTGCCTTATCATGACAGTCAGTTTTAGCTTTCTCTACTGAGGTGCTTAGCCCAGATGAACCGGGGCACAATCGCAGTAGTTCTCCCAATGCTACCTTAGCCGATATAGCGAAACGTAAGGTACCAAAACATGGGAGCCGGGCAAACCCAACTATTGACCCAAGACATGATTCGGAGCTGATGCATATAATGCTATAAGTTCGGGGTGCCGCACTGTCGAAAGTGTTTGGACTTCTCACGCCGTATTATGGGGTACGCTTAAGCCCCTAGCGTATTGGCCGTACCAGAGTGTACGGGTGCTGAATGTCATGAGTGAACATATATATATATATATATAAGAAAGAATAGAGAATGCGGTAATAGTCTAGTGCTATGCATTGTTTATTCAAAAAGGTGCGTCGAAGCAGAATGATACAAGTAGTGCGATAAGCAAAAAGTAAGACTATTTGGCATGTCCCCTCCAAGGGCAAGCTGAGGAATGGTATTCAAAGTAAGTATTTCACTCGTTATCGGAGACCACCTGGGAGTTCTGTGGTGCGACATGGCTTTTTGCCTCCTTGTTGTTGCATCGTGTGTCCGGCAATCGTACTGCCAGACGGGGTTTCCAGAGATTAAAGTCCTGAAAGAGAGAAAAGTAACAAAGCGGGAAGCCCCTAGTGCGGTTGAGCCGCATCTTGGGGCGTGCCATAGTCGTTCCCCCCTCCCCACCTGTGCCCATGGTATTTCCAATGCGTAATTATGTACGCGTGGCACAGATTTTACCGTTTGGCTGGGACTGGGGTGGGGGGCCGCATTCCTATGCGAGCTCGGAACGTGCCAGGCGGTCTTGTTGCCGATTACTCCGGGCGCGCTTGAAGGTGTCCGGGTCTTTAATCGCCGAACTGGTGGATTGCCTTAAGAGGCTGCTTTGCGCTTCTGCTACGAGGGCCGCGGTGTGCTCCTCCGTGCGGAGAGAGCGCTCTATGTTTCCATTGACTGTGATGACCCCCAGAGGTCCTGGCATCTTGAGCTTGAGATATGCATAGTGCGGTACCGCGTTGAATCTCGCAAATGCGGTTCGCCCGAGTAGTGCATGATAGCCGCTGCAGAACGGGACTATATCGAAGATTAACTCCTCGCTTCGAAAGTTATCCGGGGATCCAAAGACCACTTCCAGTGTGACTGAGCCTGTGCAATGGGCCTCTACACCTGGTATGACGCCTTTAAAGGTCGTTTTTGTGGGTTTGATCCTTGAGGGGTCTATACCCATTTTGCGCATTGTGTCCTAATAAAGCAGGTTCAGGCTGCTGCCGCCGTCCATGAGGACTCGAGTGAGGCGAAATCCGTCGATGATTGGGTCTAGGACCAGTGTGGCAAATCCACCATGACGGATACTAGAGGGATGGTCCCTGCGATCGAAGGTGATCGGATAGGAGGACCATGAGTTGAACGTTGGGGCGACTGGCTCCAACGCGGATACATCCGTTAATGCACGCTTCTGCTCCCTCTTGGGGATGTGGGTTGCGTATATCATGTTCACCGTCTGCACTTGTGGGGGGAACCTCTTCTACCCTCCGGTGTTTGGCTGTTGGGGCTCCTCCTCATCATTGCTATGTAGCCCCTTATCTTTGTCTTTGGCACTTAACTTGCCGGCTGCTTGAACACCCAACATTCCCTGTTGGTGTGTTTGGCTGGCCTGTCGGGGGTGCCATGTATTTGGCACGAGCGATCGAGTATATGGTCCAAACTGGACGGGCCTGGAGTGCTTCTTTTGAATGGCTTTTTCCGCTGACCGGGTTTAGAGCCTCTGAATCCAGCATTGACTGTCGTATCCTCGGTATTGTCGCTATTGACGCGGCGCTTATATTTGTTGCGACGTGACCTGCCATAACTATCCTTGGTATCTGAAGTACCGTGGTTCTTTGATATGTTATTGCTGCGATCCAGCCAGCTGTCTTCTCCCGCGCAAAAGCGGGTCATGAGTGTTGTGAGGGCTGCCATGGATTTAGCCTTTTCCTGGCCAAGGTGCCGGGCGAGCCACTCATCGTGGATGTTGTGCTTAAAACCTGCTAGGGCCTCTGCATCCGGACAGTCAACGATTTGATTTTTCTTTGCCAGGAACCATTTCTAGAATTGCCTGGCCGATTCCTCTGGCTGCTGAATTATGTGGCTCAAGTCATCGGCATCTGGTGGTCGCACATAAGTGCCCTGGAAGTTGTCGAGGAATGCGGCTTCCAGATCTTCCCAACAGCCAATGGATTTTGCTGGCAGGCTGTTGAGCCAATGCCGAGCTGGTCCTTTGAGTTTAAGTGGGAGGTATTTGATGGCATGTAGATCGTCACCACGGGTCATGTGGATGTGCAGGAGGAAGTCCTCGATCCATACCGCAGGATCTGTTGTGCCGTCGTATGATTCTATATTTACGGGTTTGAAACCCTTTGGGATTTGGTGATCCATTACTTTGTCTGTGAAGCATAGGGGGTGTGCGGCGCCTCTGTACTGGGCTATGTCACGACGCAGCTCAAATGAGTCTTGTCCGCTGTGTTCGGCCCAGCTGGATTTACTTTTACTGTATCCGGCGTGACGGTTATCGTCCCGCGTGGTGGCGCTCCCTCGTGATCCATAGATCAATCTTGCGTGTTTTGCTTTGTCCTCCAATACGTCTCGCAGGTCTAGCGTGTTTCCCCGTGCCTTGACATTTTTATTTGAGTGGCGTCATGGTGCGGGCTGAGCTTTTGGCTGAAATGCCTATCTGTCGCGGCCACGAGGTGGCCGATCAGCCGCGTCATACGCTGGAGATGTAGGTTTTAATGCTTCCTCCTCCAGTCGGGGTAGCAACCTGCGCTTTGGGTAACTCTTGGAGGGGCGTTCGAGTTCATATTCCTCGGCCGCAAGGACATTAGTCCATCTGTCAGCTAGCAAATCTTGCTCGGCTTGAAGCTGCTGCTGCTTTTTCTTAAGGCTATTTGCCGTGGCTATAAGTCGACGCTTGAAGCGCTCTTGCTCAACGGGATCCTCAGACACGACAAATTCGTCATCTTCGAGGCTTGCCTCGTCTTCGGAGGGAGGCATGTAATTATCATCCTCCACCTCTCCATCTGCCGCTCTCTCGGGAGGGCTGGCTTCTCCATCCTCCTGCTCTAAGTCTTGCTGGGGGGGATTGTTGTCGTCTCCGGCACTCTCCGGACTGCTATTATCTCATGTGCCGGTGTCACCGCTTTTGCTTTGGCGAGACTTAGAGCGGCGCCGCTGACGTCGGCGCTTGGGTTGTTTCTTGGAGGGGTAATCCTCCGCTGTCTCGTTGCCATTGCCTTCTTTGGGTGTGTCCACCATGTATATATCATATGATGAGGTGGTTGTCCAGTGCCCTGTGGGCAGTGGTTCCTCTTTGTCTCCCGCATCCTCGTCCATACAGTCGATGTCTTCGGAGTCGAAGTCGAGCATGTCGCTCAAATTGTCGACAGTGGCTACTAAGTGGGTGGTGGGTGGGCGGCGAATTTCTTCGTCATCCGCATCCCAATCCTGCCGAACATAGTTCGGCCAGGACTCTCCTGACAGGGAGAGAGACCTTAATGAGTTTAGTATGTCACCGAAGGGCGAGTGCTGAAAGATATCCATGGAGGTGAACTCCATGATCGCCGCCCAGTAAGATTCGATAGGCACGGGCGCAGGCGGTTCGGAGTCCGTGGCCAGGGAAGAATCCGGCAGTTCGGGGTCACGGCTCCCGTGAAGGGTAAGGTCGATATTCAGCTCGATCGCTGCTGAGAATATGGCATCCGTGGCAGGGTATATCCACCCGTCCATGGATGGCGCAATTGGCTCCGAATTGAGGGTCGGAGCGGTCACCGGTGCGGTCTCCTGAACATTGTCCGATGGTAGAGCTAAATCATGCTCATCGTGACCGTGCGGCGCACTCGGCAGGGGCTCGAATCCATCGAAGATCAAGTCTCTGTGGATGTCGGCCGTGTAGTTTAAGCTTCCAAACCTGACCTGGTGGCCATGGGCGTAACTCTCGATCTGCTCCAGATGGCCAAGCGAGTTGGCCCGCAGTGCGAAGCCGCCGAATACAAATATCTGTCCGGGGAGAAAAGTCTCACCCTGGACTGCATCGCTATTGATGATCGAAGGAGCCATCAAGCCTAACATTGACGACACAGAGGAACTCTCAATGAAAGCACCAATGTCGGTGTCAAAACCGGCGGATCTTGGGGAGGGGGTCCCGAACTGTGCGTCTAAGGCGAATGGTAACAAGAGGCAGGGGACACGATGTTTTACCCAGGTTCGGGACCTCTTGATGGAGGTAAAACCCTACGTCCTGCTTGATTATTCTTGATAATATGAGTAGTACAAGAGTTGATCTACCACGAGATCGGAGAGGCTAAACCCTAGAAGCTAGCCTATGGTATGATTGTATGTTGTCCTACGGACTAAAACCCTCCGGTTTATGTAGACAACGGAGGGGGCTAGGGTTACACAAGGTCGGTTACAAAGGAGGAGATATACATATCCGTATTGCCTAGCTTGCCTTCCACGCCAAGTAGAGTTCCATCCAGACACGGGACGAAGTCTTCAATCTTGTATCTTCATAGTCTAACAGTTTGTCCAAAGGATATAATCCGGCTGTCCGGATACCCCCTAATCCAGGAATCCTTCACCCAAGCTTAGGCCCCTGAGTCTTCCTTGATTATTACCTTGGGGTGCCTGGTAATGCCCAAGCTTAGGGTCTTTCCACTCCTTATTCTCCTCATATCGATATCTCACCCAAAACATGAAAAGTTCAATCACACAAAACTTAATGGAACTTCGTGACATGGGTTAGTATGATAAAGAGTAAATCATTCACTTTAGTACTGTCAAGATAAGATTCATAATTGTTCTCACACAATGCCTACTGTACCATATCATTTTTATAATTTATATTGAGCAATATAAGCCATAGAAACTATAAAACAAGCAAACTATGCATTGAAAACAGAATCTGTCAAAAACAGAACAGTCTGTAATGGCCTGGACAACAACCATACTTATGTAACTCCAAAAAATATTAAAAATTAGGAAAACCTAGGCAATTTATATATAAACGTTTTGCAAAAATAATCAATATTTTATCATGCTTCTGTTAAAAACAAAAATTATTTTACCGGGCGTAAAAGTTTCTGTTTTTCAGCAAGATCGAATCAAATATCACCGTAAGCCATCCCAAAGGTCTTACTTGGAACTTTATCGAAACAAAATCTATAAACGTAATTAATACAGTAGCTTAATCATGTGAACACACAAAAACAGTAAGGATAAATATTGGGTTGTCTCCCAACAAGCGCTTTTCTTTAATGCCTTTTTAGATAGGCATGATATTTTAATGATACTCTTCCAAACCCAATTCCGATGATAATTTTATTCATACTCCAAAAGATATAAGTGAAGTTCATGAGCATTCTAAAATTAATATAGATTTACCAACATCCATGCTCAAAATATATAAGTGAAGCACATGAAGCATTCTATAAAGCCATACTCAAAAGATTTAAGTGAAGCACAAAGAACATTCTATAAAGCCATACTCAAAAGATATAAGTGAAGCACAAAGAGAATTATAAAAATCAATGAAGTGCTATATCATACTAGCATGGAGAATATAGGAAAATAAAATAGAAATAAACACAAAAGACGCATATCATGTGAATAAAACAAATACCGAGGTATACCGATAATTGTTGAAGAAGAAAGATGGGATGCCAGCCGGGGCATCCCCAAGCTTAGATGCTTGAGTATCCTTGAAATATTTACTTGGGTGCCTTGGGCATCTCCAAGTTTGAACTCTTGCTTCTCCTTATTCTTCTCATATCGATAACTCCTTGATCTTCGAACACTTCATCCACACAAAACTTAACAAAAAACCTTATGACATCCATTAGTATAATAAAGCAAATCACTACCTTTAGGTACTGCTGTAAACTCATTACAATTTCATATTAGCATTATATCTACTATATTCCAACTTCACCATGGTTCATATGCCCCGGTACAACCTATAGATTCATCGAAATAAGCGAACAACACATAGAAAATAGAATCTGTCAAAAACAGGACAGTCTGTAGCAATGTGGAACATTCGTATACTTAAGTAACTTCAAAAATTATAAAAAATTAGGAAAATCTAAACAATTTGCAGAGAAGTACGGTGTGAAAGTTTCAAGATTTTATCATGCTCCAATAAAAAATGTAAATTCAATAACTACGGAAAAAGTTTCTCTTTCTTCTGCTGCACACACCAAACAAGCAATTTAAACATTCTAAAGACAAAGCTTGGCACATTATTTTTTAATACAATTGATATATACAAGGGTATAACTATTTTTGAGAAACTTCCATGCAAAATGCTACATTGTTTCCATGAGCATGAACACAAGTGTTCAAGGTCGACCCTCACTTCTCCAATGCATAACCTTCCAATCACTTTTGTTTTTGAAAAAGTTTTTAGGCATAAGAGGCAAGAAATTCTTTTTGTATTTTTCATTCTTTTAATTATTATTTTTGTTTCACCCACAACTCGAGAAAATGAAAACAAAAGGGAAAACAAAATCTACTTAGTGAAGAAAGCAAATAAGCACACACGAGAATATCAACCCCATGCTATTGCTCCCCGGCAACGGCACCAGAAAAGAGCTTGATAATCCCCAAGTGCAAGGAATCATCGTAGCAATTCCCAAAGGTGGAAGTGATAAGTATGGAGTGTAGAACCTACAAGGAGCTAAAGGTAAGATCAATATTCTCTCAAGTCCTATCTGCCACTAATACGACCCTACGTACACCGAACGTTTGCTTCCATCTAGAAACGAGAAATAAAACTACGTTGTGGGTATAAAGAGAATAGCTTTGCATGATATAGGAGAACTAAAATATAAAAATAGGTGTTTTTAACATAAATTTTGAATATATTACTATATATTATCAATAGCGAGTGTGGAATAATGATGGATCGGTGTGCGGAATTGTCCTAGGAAACTGTTAACAAGATCGGTAGTCGTCACTGCAATTTTATATGAGGGAGAGGCATAAGCTAACATACTTTATCTCCTTGGATCATATGCACTTATGATTGGAACTCTAGCAAGCATCCGCAACTACTAAAGATCATTAAGGTAAAAATCAACCATAGCATTAAAGTATCAAGTCCCCTTTATCTCATACGCAACAACCCCCTTACTCGGGTTTATGCTTCTATCACCTAAGCAACCCACTATAAGAAAATCATGAACGTATTGCAACACCCTACAGCGGGAATCCTTCACGTGTGCGTGACACAGAAGGCACCATAGGACAACACCAAAATAAAACATACAACTCAAACCAATCAATATCATCAATCAACCCAAAAGACAAAAGAAATCTACTCAAAACATCATAGGATGGCAACACGTCATTGGATCACAATATGTGGCATAAAGCACCATGTTCAAGTAGGGAATTACGGTGGGGTGCGGGAGAGTGGACCACATAAAAGAGATGAGGATGGTGATGAAGATGGTGATGTTGATGAAGACGATCACCGCGACGATGATTCTCCCGGCGGCACTTCGGCTCCACCAAGAGAGAGGGGGAGAGAGTCTCCTCCTTGTGCTTCCTCATGCATGGCCTCCCCCTAGATGGGGAGAGGTTCTCCCTATGGTCCTTGGCCTCCATGGTGATGATGGCCCCCTTCGGGATCCTCCTCCATGGCCTCCGGTGATGATGGCCCTCTTCGGCAGGGTGCCGGAGAGGGCCTAGATTGATTTTTCGGGGTTATAGGGCCTTGCAGCGGTGGAATTCCCGATCTAGGTTTATTTCTGGGTTTTTTGGTATTTTTAGGAATTTTTTGCGTCGGTCTCATGTCAAGGGGGTCCACGAGGCAGTGACAAGGTAGGAGCACCCTCCCGGGGGGTAGGGCTCGCCCCCCTACCTTGTCGTCGCCTTGGGACTCTTTTGGTCCAACTCTTGTGCTTCGGGGTTCTCTTTTGGTCCATAAAAATCACCGTAAATTTTCAGCCCATTCCGAGAACTTTTATTTCTGCACAAAAAATGACATCACGGTAGTTCTGTTGAAAACAACATCAGTCTAGGTTAGTTCTAATCAAATCATACCAAAACCATATAAAACTATTGTAAACATGGCAGAATACTTCATAAATTATAGATACGTAGGAGACGTATTAGCATCCCCAAGCTTAATTCCTGCTCGTCCTTTGGTAGGTAAATGGTAAAAGAAATAAATTATGAAGTGTGAATACTAGCATAGTGCATAAATTTGATTAATGATAGTTCCAAACACTTTTTCTAGCATTATTATTTATCATAAACAGTAGCTCATCTCATAAAACTTCTCATGATCAAGTAGCAAGCTATTCACATGATAAAGTATAGACCATAATGTTTCTTGAGAACTAACAAACTAGGCTTTCAGTCACCAAACAATTGTAGTTCATCTTATTTTTAGGAAGGGTCTATGTAAGAGCTTTGATTTAGCAAATTCCACATACTCAACTATCATATAGTCTTCCATGATTGCTAACACCCAAATCATATTTTTAGAACAAATAGTATCCGTCAAACACAGAGAAAGATAGGGGCTTAATGTTTCACCTCCCAACTTATTTATCATATATATAATTGTCAACAATAATAATTGATGATCAAATATATTTGAATGGCCATATATGCTTGGATCTTTCCCCACCACATGATGCTTGCCAACTAAAGAATAACTGAGGTTGAAATAAGAAGGAATACTATTGAATCTTGCATAAAAGTAAATAAATGAAAGTAAAAGATAGGCCCTTCGCAGAGGGAAGCAGAGGTTGTCATGCACTTTTTAATTTTGGATGTGCAAACCCTTAATGCAAAGGAACGTCATGTTGTATTGCCCTTTGTGATAGCAACCTTTATTATGCAGTCCGTCGCTTTTATTTCTTTACTATCACAAGTTCGTACAACGCTTATTTTCCCTTACAATAAAAGATAATTCATATTTAGGAGCATTTTTTGTTGCTTTTTGCACTGATGACAATTTACTTGAAAGATCTTATTCAATCCATAGGTAGATATGGTGGACACTCATGGCATGAAACGGGGTTTAAGGGTTTTGGATGCACAAGTAGTATCTCTACTTAGTACAAAATTTTGGCTAGCAAAAGATCCTAAGCAAGCATCACATGTTAGAGGATCCATAACAATATAACTTCTATGCAAATATACCCAAACATAACTCATTGATATGTCTCCAACGTATCTATAATTTTTTATTGTTCCATGCTATTATATTATCTGTTTTGGATGTTTTATATGCATTAATATGCTATTTTATATTGTTTTTGGGACTAATCTATTAACCTAGAGCCAAGTGCCAGTTTTAGTTTTTTCCTTGTTTTAGAGTTTCACAGAAAAGGAATACCAAACGGAGTCAAAACAGAGTGAAACTTTCGCGATGATTTTTCTTGGACCACAGAAGACATCCAGAGGGCTTGGTGTGCACGTCAGGAAATCCACGAGGCGGCCACAAGGTTGGGAGGCATGCCCAGGGGGTAGGTCACGCCACCCACCCTTGTGGGCCCCTCGTGACTCCACCGACCTATTTCTTCCGCCTATATATTCTCAAATATCCCAAAACCTTCCAGGGGATCCACAAAACCACTTTTCCACCGCCGCAACCTTCTGTACCCGTGAGATCCCATCTAGGGACCTTTTCGGCATCTTGCCAGAGGGGGATTTGATCACGGAGGGCTTCTACATCAACACCATTGCCTCTCCGATGAATCATGAGTAGTTTACCACAGACCTATGGGTCCATCGCTAGTAGCTAGATGGCTTCTTCTCTCTCTTTGATTCTCAATACCATGTTTTCGTCGATGTTCTTGGAGATCTATTCGATATAATACTCTTTTGCGGTGTGCTTGCTGAGATCCGATGAATTGTGGATTTATGATTAGCTTATCTATGAATATTATTTGAATCTCCTCTGAATTCTTATATGCATGATTTGATATCTTTGCAAGTCTCTTTGAACTATCAATTTGGTTTGGCCAACTAGATTGGTTTTTCGTGCAATGGGAGAAGTGCTTAGCTTTGGGTTCAATCTTGCGGTGCTCGATCCTAGTGACAGAAGGGGAACCGACACGTATTGTATTGTTGCCATCGAGGATAACAATATAGGGTTTTCATCATATTGCTTGGGTTAATTCCGCTACATCATGTCATCTTACTTAATGCATTACTCTGTTCTTCATGAACTTAATACTCTAGATGCAGGCAGGAGTCGGTCGATGTGTGGACTAATAGTAGAGTAATAGTAGTAGATGCAAGCAGGAGTCGGTCTACTTGATACGGACATGATGCCTATATTCATGATCATCGCCTTAGATATCGTCATAATTATGCTCTTTTCTATCAATTGCTCGGCAGTAATTTGTTCACCCACCGTAATATTTCTATCTTGAGAAAAGCCTCTAGTGAAACCTATGGCCCGGGTCTATTTTCCATCATATAAGTTTCCGATCTACAATTTTAGTTTCCGATTTACTTTCTTTTTGCAATCTTTTACTTTCTGTTTCATAAACCAAAAATACCAAAAATATTATTTTATTGTTTATCCATCTATATCATATCTCACTTTGCAAATAACCGTGAAGGGATTGACAACCCGTTTGTCGCATTGGGTGCAAGTTGGTGTTTGTTTGTGTAGGTATTCGGTGGCTTGTGTGTTGTCTCATACTGGATTGATACCTTGGTTCTCAAAAGCTAAGGGAAATACTTACTCTACTTTGCTGCATCACCCTTTCCTCTTCAAGGGAAAAACCAACGCAAGCTCAAGAGGTAGTAGGAAGGATTTCGGGCGCCGTTGCCGGGGAGATATACGCCAAGCCGAGACATACCAAGTACCCATCATAAACTCTTATCCCTCGCATTACATTATTTGCCATTTTCCTCTCGTTCTCCTCTCCCCCACTTGTAAAACAATTTTCGAAAATATTTGCCTTTTCTTCGCCCCTCTTCCATTCGTCTTCTCCGCTTGCTTTGTGTGCTTGTGTGTTGGATTGCTTGCTTTGTCACGATGGCTCAAGATAATACTAAATTGTGTGACTTTTCCAATACCAACAACAATGATTTTATTAGTACTCCGATTGCTCCCGCTACTAATGTCAAATCTTGTGAAATTAATGCCGCTTTGCTGAATCTTGTTATGAAAGATCAATTTTCCGGCCTTCCAAGTGAAGATACCGCGTCCCATCTAAACAATTTCGTTGATTTGTGTGATATGCAAAAGAAAAAAGATGTGGATAATGATATTGTTAAATTGAATCTATTTCCATTCTCACTTCGATATCGTGCTAAAACTTGATTTTCATCTTTGCCTAAAAATCGTATTGATTCATGGAATAAGTGTAAAGATGCTTTTATTTCCAAGTATTCTCCTCCCGCTAAAATCATCTCCCTTAGGAACGATATTATGAATTTTAAGAAACTTGATCATGAACATGTTGCACAATCTTGGGAGAGGATGAAATTGATGATTAGAAATTGCCCTACTCATGGTTTGAATTTATGGATGATTATACAAAACTTTTATGCCGGATTGAGTTTTGCTTCTAGAAATCTTTTAGATTCGGCCGCGGGAGGTAATTTTATGGAAATTACTTTAGTAGAAGCTACTAAACTCCTAGATAATATTATGGTTAATTATTCTCAATGGCATACCGAAAGATCCTCCAGTAGTAAAAAGTGCATCAATTGAAGAGATTAATGTTTTAAGTGCAAAGATGGACGAGCATATGAATTATTTGCCAGCAAGAGTGATCCTACTGATCCTAATGATATGCCTTTGTCTACTTTGTTTGAAAATAATAATGAATCTATGGATGTAAATTTTGTTGGTAGGAACAATTTTGGTAATAACGCGTATAAAGGTAATTTCCGTTTCCTAGTAATTCCTCTAATAATTATGGTAATTACTACAATAATTCTTATGGAAATTATAATAAGATGCCCTCTGATTTTGAGATTGATGATTTGTCTAGGAACGTGCATAGAATTTCTCTTGATGTTGATTCTTTGAAACTTAGATCTATTCCACCTAAGCATGATATCAATGAGTCTCTCAAAGCCATGAGAATTTCCATTAATGAATGCAAAGAAAGAACTGCTAAGATGCGTGCTAAAAAGATTGGTTTATAAAAGCGTGTTCTTCTAGTTTCCGTAAGAAGATGAAGATCTTAAAGTGATTGATGTGACTCCTATTGAATCTTTGTTTTCCAATATAAATCTTAATAAAGATGGGACTAGAGATGAGTCAACTTTAGTTAAAAGGCGTCCCAATGATTTAGAGTTTTTAGAGCTTGATGCAAAAATTGATAAAAGTGGGATTGGAGAGGTCAAAACTTTAAGTAGCAATGAACCCACTGTCGGTGTCAAAACAGGCCAATCTCGGGTAGGGGGTCCCGAACTGTGCGTCTGAGGATCGAAGGTAACAGGAGACAAGGGAGACACTATGTTTACCCAGGTTCGGGCCCTCTTAATGGAGGTAAAACCCTACGTCCTACTTGATTGTATTTGATGAGTATAGGGGTTACAAGAGTTGATCTACCTCGAGATCATAATGGCTAAACCCTAGATGTCTAGCCTATGTGATTTGTCTTAGCCTCTACGGACTAAACCCTCTGGTTTATATAGACAACAGAGAGGCCTTGAGTTGTAAAGAGTCGGTTTACAGAGAAAGGAAACCACACACCCGGGCGTTAAGCTTGCCATCCACGCAAAAGACAGTCCTACCCGGACATGGGGGGGGGGGTCTTCTACCATGTATATTCATGGCCCATCAGTCCGGCCCATATCAGATAGCCCGGACCCCTGAGGACCCCTTAGTCCAGGACTCCCTCAGTAGCCCCTGAACCAATCTTCAATGACGATGTGTTCGGCTCGTAGATTGTCTTCGGCATTGCAAGGCGGGTTCCTTCTCCGCATACAAAGCAATCTTCTGAACAAGAGAACTGTATCCGGCTCCGTATAATAGTTACAACCCTCAACCACAAGGGTACAATACTTAATAAGGCATATCTACTGACAGCTTTTTCAGTGAAACGTCACATCTGGCCTTTTTATTATTTCAAACCCTTTTTTGGCCTCCCACTTCGTGTTTCGAGGTGCAGCCTCTATTGACACGTCTTGCCAAAGTAGAGATCGCATCCCCTTATTACAGGATTTTCATCAACACGGGTTTGGGTAACCCAACCGTGCTATTCGCACGACCCCTTGGGAACAGGCGAGTTTTAAGGCTTGTGGGGGGCACTTGATATTCACTGCCTATATAAGCAGATAAAGATCCATCTTTTTACCCCACGCCTTCTTACTTCCTCAGCCTTCCCATCCTCGAGCTCCAGCGCCCAAGCCTCAATCTTTCCCACCGCCCAATCCTTGCAGCCATGTCTTGATCCGGCTCACAGGGCAAGTGGATGGCCTCCTCCATCATGGAGAAGGACATTAAGGAACTCCGGGAGGTGATGTACTTGACCGCGGAAATCACACATAGGCTCCCGGCCAAAGAGCAAATCATCCCTACTCCAGAGCCTGGAGAGAGGGTTGTTTTCATTCCTCATTTTCTCCGCGGCCTAGGGTTTCCACTTCACCCTTTTGTCCGTGGCCTCATGTTCTATTACGAGCTAGATTTCCATGATCTAGCCCAAAATCCTTCCTTCACATCTCGGTGTTCATCATCGTGTGTGAGGCTCTCCTCTGCATTCCACCCCATTTCGGCCTATGGTTCAAAGTCTTCAATGTGAAGCCGAAGGTGGTTGACGGGCAGCACGCCGACTGTTGCGGCACCATGGTGAGCAAACTCCCGAACACCACTCGGCCCAAAGGAGCCTTTGTGGAGACCGTGAAGGTGTGGCAGCAGGAGTGGTTCTACATCATCTGCCACTGGTCGTCCAAACCGATCACCTTTGACCATCGGGATTACTCGGCAAGTATCCGGCATGCAAGATGGGCTGCCTTGGTGTTAGACCCGATAATTGATGGATACCACGTCACATGAGTCCTGATGGACGGAGGCAGTAGTTTAAACCTGATATATCAGGACACAGTCCGCAAAATGGGGATAGACCCAACAAAAATCAGCCATAGCAATACTACCTTTAAAGGAGTAATGCCAGGCCCAGAAGCGCATTGTACGGGCTCCCTGCTACTAGAGGTTATATTCGGCTTTCCCAATAACTTCCGTAGTGAAAAGTTAACCTTCCACATCGCTCCGTTCCAAAGTGGCTATCAAGCACTACTCGGACGCGAAGCTTTCGCTCACTTTAACGCAATACCGCATTACGCTTCTCTCATGCTTAAGATGTCCGGTCCACGTGGCATCATTACAGTAAATGGAAATATTGAGCGCTCCTTGTGCGCGGAAGACCGTGCGGTTGCCTTGGCAGCCGCACACTAGACGGCCTCACCAACTAGAGCATCTGACAGGTCGTTAAGACCACAGACACGGTTAGACGAGTCCGGTGTAGCTATATATAATTGATACAGGTTTGATGGCTATACCCCTATAACAATACAAGGGGCTCAACGCGTGTAAACAAGTGACAATTAGGCTCAACTTTACTCATCTTGAACTGTACATGGTTTATTTAGTATAACCTACCTTTTGTATGACAACTTTTCAGCTAAGTTCCTCTCTTTTATAGATGACCATCATGCTACACCCGTCCAGGATACGGCACAACGGAGACACAGGCGCAGACGTGCAGCAGGGACCCGTTCCAAGGATTCTTTTTAGATTAAGACCCTGCGTAAACCTTTTTTACTGTCTCTTGTTGATACACATCCCCCAGATTCTCAGTACAACTGAGAAGGATGCTAACGTATTGGCATGTGGCCACGTCAGAATATTGCACGTACCTGGACACCAGGGGCTTATTACAAAGGGCACTGTTTAGCCTGGTTTACATCATAAAGACCGAATACCTTAGGGAGTGTTCGGCGTCGCGAGTTTGGCCTTATATGCATCAGCTCCGAATCATGTCTTTGGTCAAATGTTGGGTTTGCCCGGCTCCTGTGTTTTGCTGCCTTACATTCCTCTCTATCGGCTAGGGCGGCACCAGGAGAACTACTGCAATTGTGCCCTGGTTCATCCGGATGAGCACCTCAGTAGAGAAAGCCGAAAACTGACTCTCATGATATAGCGTGAGACTGGTCAACCACTCGATGACCTAGCGGAATCTTTGGGATTCCTCTGCCTTAACGAAGGGCCGTTTCTTGGCCAAGCATGTACGCGCCCCGAATTCGGATGAGCGCGGAGCCACTAGGGTCTATATAGTAGACCCACTGTCAAATTCCTCTGGCTAAGTGAAAGTGTTAAAGCATTATAGTCTGATTGCCTAGTTCGCTGCGCTATCACCTCCTTAATGGACCAGGACGTTGGATCAAGTGTGAAGATGCGTCCTCTGCAAGCACCCCCGCATTATATGTGTGAGGGCTGAAGCCGACGACTGCCATCTTTTAGGTTATATACATATATACATAAGCAGCCGCACAGGAAGCATCATAGTACTTTCGGGAAAAAGTATAAATACATCCTTGATAAACTCAATAAAACATTGTTTTTACAATGGGAATACATGTCACTCAAACATAATATTCTTCGAGCACTGGGCCTCTATCGAACGAGCGCCTTCAAGAACTTCTTCAAAGTAGTGCTCGGCAGCCACTCGGCCTATGGCCGAACCCTGTGCCGCAACAGTGGTGGCATCCATCTCCGCCCAGTATGTTTTGACACGGGCAAGGGCCATCCGTGAGCCTTCTATGCACGCCGACCTCTTTACAGCATCGATGTGTGGCACAACACCAAGGAATTGTTGCACTAAGCTAAAGTAGCTATTCGGCCTTGGCCCTCCCGGCCACACATGATCCACAACGGACCTCATGGCAAGTTCGGATAATCTATGGAGCTCGGCCCACTCGGCCATTTGCTCATTCAACAGCAGCGGACGGGATGGAGCATGAAACTTTGACCAAAACAGTTTTTCCACTTCGTGATCTTTCCGATCCTTGAAGTACTTGGCCGCATCAGCAGCACTTGCAGCCAAATCCATGTAGGCGTCTGCAGAACTCCATAGCCGGTCCAGAGGTGCATACTTCGGATCCCCGAACTTAGTCCGCAACAAGAAGGGCTTCCCAGGTACAATATCCGCAGCTTGATGCACCTCCTCCTTTGTCGCTCTAATTTTGGAGTGGGCTTCCTTGGCAGCCACCCGGGCCTTTTCCAGGTCCGTCGCCTTCACCCGGTTTTCTTCTTCAAGAAGCTGGTAATGGTCAGCAACATCTTTTAACTCTACAGTCATCTTGGCTATTTTTTCTTTGCTCTCACAATGCGCGGCCTGTTTGGCCCTTAACTCTTCGGCTGCCTTTACAGCGGCCGCATTGCTACTCCTTGCTTGCTCCTTGGCTTGGGCAAGCTCCGCCCGAAGGGTCTCCATGGTGGCAGCTCCATCTGCAGTCACAACATATTAAAGATACTGGCATCATGCTTCTCTTATTATGTGACAATCACCAGAAAAATCACCTACCCTGTGCCTCGTCAAGCCGCTTGTTAACAAGCACCATGTCAGCATCTGCCGCATCTAGTTGCCGCCTTAGTTCGGCAAACCCATCAGTCCGGCTAGCCATCGGAGCTTCAACCACCTGCACATAAAGGCGGTCTGGTTATTACCTGGGACTATGATCCTCTGTTTGCCGCCGTTTTCGACGACAACCAGAGTCTCAGGGGCTACTATCTACACAGGGCACATCTAAAAATTTGCGGTATTGTCAACAATGTACATCATTTTGTGTACCTCAAAACCCGTTAGTAGACTCATAAAGGCTTCATGCAACCCGCTTTCGGCGGACGAAATCCTTTTAATCACCGTACCCATCAACGTGCGGTGCTCTTCTGAGATAGCCGCTTGCTCTAGTAGATCCCTCAGTACGTCCGACCGTACACCAGACGGTGCAGGACTCTTTCGATTGCCCTCTTTAAGAGCTGGATACTGAGGACTTTGGGTGGCCATAGGATTACCTTCTAGCCTTGCCGGGTCAGGAGAAACCCTCCGCGACGACACCTCGGGGTCGCCCACCTCATGAGGCGGTATGGCAGGGGGAGGCGTTTCGCTCTCCATCATCTCTAGAAGAAGATCCCCTGAAGACGAGCTCTGCTGAGAAGGGCTAAGATCCGAACTGCAAGATAAATGCTTCGATTATTTTCCTCAGAAGTAAAGCGAGATATTTTCATTATTAAGTACCCTCCGGGTCCTCAGAGGCGGTTCTCTTCCTTCCCTGGGGAGAGGAAGTTTCAGTTCCTCCTTCCCTGCTAACCTCCTTCGTGGAGGCTCTAGCCTCCTTGTTCCCCCCTCTATCTTCTCCTGAGGGCGCTTGATAAGGCGCGATCTCCAGCATCCTGGTTAGCACGGGATTTGGTGAGGTCTCAGGGAAGGGGCTGGACACCTGATCAACTTTGCCTTTGCTATCCAATCCTGGTCAAAGAGCGACTTTTTTAGGGCAACATTGCAATAAATAAACAGACAGTGTGTTCGGATGCGGGGCTACTTACTTGGGTATCCGGGCGATTGCAGCTCAGACCTGCATCCTCAGTGATGTCCGGACACATTATTTGTGGTCCGAAGAACAATTTGTACATCTCTTCGTGCGTCATGCCGAGGAAATTTTGAATAGCTTGCGGTCCTTCTGGGTTGAATTCCCACATGCGAAGGGGCCGGCGTTTGCAAGGCTGGACTTGACGAACTCGCATAACTTGCACTACCATAACTAGACTGAAATCTCTCTCAAAGAGGTCTCGGATACGGCTTTGCAGTATTGGAACGTCCTTGGCTGGACCCCAGCTCAGCCCCCTGCTGATCCATGACATTAGTTGTGGTGGGGGCCTGAGCGAAAGGTGGGGGCAGCTACCCACTTGGCACTTCGGGGAGCTGTGATGTAGAACCACTCCCGCTGCCACAATCCGGACACCTCTGGGAAGCAACCCTCAGGCCATGGAGCGTCAATGATTTTGCTTATTAAAGCGCCTCCGCACGCTCCGTGCTGCCCCTCGATCATCTTCGGCTTCACATCGAAGGTCTTGAGCCACAGGCCGAAGTGAGGGGTAATGCGGAGGAAGGCCTCACATACGACAATGAATGTCGAGATGTGAAGAAGGGAATCCGGGGCCAGATCATGAAAATCTAGCCCATAATAGAACATAAGACCCCTAACAAAGGGATCCAGAGCGAGGCCTAGTCCTCGGAGGAAGTGGGAGAAGAACACGACACTCTCGTTGGGTTCGGGAGTAGGGACGACCTGCCCTCGGGCAGGCAGCCGATGCGAAATTTCGGCGGTCATATATCTGGCCTCTCTCAACTTCTTGATGTCCTCCTCCGTGGCGGAGGAAGGCATCCACCGACCTTGAAGGTTGGATCCAGACATAGTTGAAGGTCCGAAGCACCTCACCAGAGTTTTGGGTGTTAGAACTCGAGGCGGGGGAAGGATTTGATTAAGCACGAGAGGGAAAAAAGAAAAAGCCTTGTCCCCTTTATAAAAAGGGTGAATATCAAGCGTCCTCCTCGTGGCCGTTTGGGACTTGCCTAAGATCTAGGAGTCCTACCCATAGGCACGGTTGGGTTACCCACGTCCGTATTGATGAGAATCCTGTGATAAAGGGGACACGATCTCTGCTTTGACAAGACGTGCCAAGGAAACCGCCTCACGAAACACGTTGAGATGGGTTATGAAAAATGATTCAAATAAAGACCTGGCTGTGGCGTGATGTCACACTACGGGGTACGTCGGCAGATTAGATTTGTGGAAATATTATTCTCTCTATGGTGGTATGTGGAACTTGTTTTGCAGAGCCGGACATGATCCTCGTGTTCAAAATCTTCTATGAAGTATTCGGAGGAGGAACCCGCCTTGCAATGCTGAAGAAAATCTGCGCGCCGGACTCATCGTCATTGAAGCCTTGTTCAGGGGCTACTGAGGGAGTCCTGGATTAGGGGGTATCCGGACAGCCGGATTATATCCTTTGGCCGGACTGTTGGACTATGAAGATACAAGATTGAAGACTTCGTCCCGTGTCCGGATGGGACTCTCCTTGGCGTGGAAGGCAAGCTTGGCAATACGGATATGTAGATCTCCTTCCTTGTAACCGACTCTGTGTAACCCTAGCCCCCTCCGGTGTCTACATAAACCGGAGGGTTTAGTCCGTAGGACCAAGAACAACAATCATACCATAGGCTAGCTTCTAGGGTTTAGCCTCTTCGATCTCGTGGTAGATCAACTCTTGTACTACTCATATTATCAAGAACAATCAAGCAGGGCGTAGGGTATTACCTCCATCAAGAGGGCCCGAACCTGGGTAAACATCGTGTCGCCCGCCTCCTGTTACCATCCGCCTAGACGCACAGTTCGGGACCCCCTACCCGAGATCCGCCGGTTTTGACACCGACACCCGTGGTACCAAATGGGCGTCCGCTCCGGTATTTAGATCTGGCCCCCCTATGCGGCTCACGTCTTGGACCAAGAAGGGTCTGGACTGGGGGGTAGACCGATGAAGTGATGACGCTGCAAAAGCACATCAAGAGTATGATAAAGAAGCATACCAGTCTCACCGATGTGATTCAGGTGATGCTCTCCCATCGAATCCTCCCATGCAAACGCTGATCTGTCTGGATGGGCCCCAGACCCTGCAGTGCTTCTTCAGCACAATGTACGAAGAGATCTGGAAACTACTTTTTAAGGTCCAGCAGTCATGGCCGGAGAAGACTGAAGATATCGGTCTCGACAGCGCACATCCGGCTACTGAGGTAAGCTTCTTACTTTCGAACATAGTTTTGGTCCATAAGTCAAAGGGTATACTGAGATGCCCATTCCTTATTCAGGGATGGACAGCGAAGGCAGAGCGGATCAGGTGTCCGGCGCTGCTACCTGAAAACCCAGCCACTCCTCTGTTAATGAGGATGCTGGTCCCGGTGCCTTATCAGGTGCCAGAGAAGAAGGCCAAAAAGAAGGGCAAGGAGACCAAAAGTGGCCTCCGCCGTAAAGGCACTTCGGACCCTGTGTCCGGAGACACCGAAGCTCTTTACTCCCATGTGGGAGACAAAGACGGAGAGGAGGAGGAAGAATAGAACAACTCTCCCCTTAAGGGGAGGAAGAAGAAAAGGGCGGCCTCTATGGACCCAAAGGCGGAGGCGTCCAAGAGGGGGAAGATATCCCTCCCTGATAGCTCGGATTCAGATGCCGAAGCGATCCCCAGTAGCGCCCCGGGTCGAAGCCCCTCGCCGCATCATAAGTACCCAAGGATACTGTAAATATATCTGGTTTTTATTATTGTAATTCTAACACATTTGTATTGTGTGCCTCAGTCCGGCCCGCGATCTCCCCAATTATCATCATCCTCGGGGAATTCGCTGGAGCCGGGGATGGTGGAGAGCGAGACGCCTCCGCGAGCCTCCCCACCAAACAATATGGACGACACTGAAGTGTTGTCCTGAAGAACCTCTCCAGGCCATGAAGAGGTGCGGGTGTCCACCAAGACAGCGCCATAGGGTAACACCTCGGCTGCCGAGAACATGGGGGAACCAACCCTTATGGAGACTGACGACGGGGGCCATGACCAATCTGGCCCCCAGACGAACATCATTCCGGAGATCCATATGACTTCAGAATCGAGCGAGCAACCCCCTTTGAAAGAGGGGGGAGCGTCGACTCCACCGGCTACCTCCATCAATCCGGAGGCGCCGGATACTTTAGTGGGAGCACTTCGACGTGCTTCCGTCGTAGAGGAGAATCGTACCCTGATGGGTACGGTGGTTGAGAAGATTCAGTCCACCAAGAGCGGGCTGAACAAAGCTTTCGCCAGCCTACTGATGGGCTTTGAGGTATGCGACATAAGACGCCTTTTTATATGAAGGAAATATGCCTGTATACAGATAGTATCCCCTGAGACTCTGTTCGGTTTTGGAAAAACCCGAATAGAGGATCAAATGATTATCGCAGAAGGTAACGTACATATTTATTGAAAGAACAGGCTTCACTATTGGCGACGACCGCCCAGGCCGCTGAAGTTTCCGAACTCAAACGGAAGCTGAAGCTGGCCGATGATGACCTTGACTGCATTAACAAGCGGTTCGATGAGGCGCAAGGTATGTTTTGTATGACTGAAATTATATGTGAGTGCGGATTTTAAGCTCACACACCTTCTCATGTAAATGATTGCAGGCAGTGTGCTAATAAGTCTCCAACGTATCTATAATTTTTTATTGTTCCATGCTATTATATTATCTATTTTGGGTGTTTAATGGGCTCTAATATACCTTTTCATATTATTTTTGGGACTAACCTATTAACCAAAGGCCCGGTGCAAATTGCTATTTTTTGCCTATTTCAGTGTTTCGTAGAAAAGGAATATCAAACGGAATCCAAATGGAATGAAACCTTTGGGAGAATTACTTTTGGAACAAACGTGATCCAGGAGACTTGGAGTGGACGTCAAGAAAGAAGTGAGGAGGCCACGAGGCAGGAGGGCGCGCCCAGGGGGTAGGCGCGCCCCCACCCTCGTGGGCCCCTCGCAGCTCCACCGACGTACTTCTTCCTCCTATATATACCCATATACCACGAAAACATCCAGGAGCACCACGAAACCTATTTCCACCGCCGCAACCTTCTGTACCCGTGAGATCCCATCTTGGGACCTTTTTCGGCACTCCGCCGGAGGGGGAATTGATCATGGAGGGCTTCTACATCAACACCATAGCCTCTCCGATGATGTGTGAGTAGTTTACCATAGACCTTCGGGTCCATAGTTATTAGCTAGATGGCTTATTCTCTCTCTTTGGATCTCAATACAAAGTTCTCCTTGATTCTGTTGGAGATCTATTCGATGTAATTCTTTTTGCGGTGTGTTTGTCGAGATCCGATGAATTGTGGGTTTGTGATCAAGATTATCTATGAAAAATATTTGATTCTTCTCTGAAATCTTTTATGCATGATTTAATATCTTTGCAAGTCTCTTCGAATTATCAGTTTGGTTTGGCCTACTAGATTGATCTTTCTTGCAATGGGAGAAGTGCTTAGCTTTGGGTTCAATCTTGTGGTGTCCTTTCCCAGTGACAGCAGGGGCAACAAGGCACATATTGTATTGTTGCCATCGAGGATAAAAAGATGGGGTTTATATCATATTGCCTGAGTTTATCCCTCTACATCATGTCATCTTGCCTAATGCGTTACTCTGTTCTTATGAACTTAATACTCTAGATGCATGCTGGATAGCGGTCGATGTGTGGAGTAATAGTAGTAGATGCAGAATCATTTTGGTCTACTTGTCACGGACGTGATGCCTATATACATGATAATGCCTAGATATTCTCATAACTATGCACTTTTCTATCAATTGTTCGACAGTAATTTGTTCACCCATCATAGAATTTGCTATCATGAGAGAAGCCACTAGTGAAACCTATGGCACCCGGGTCTATCTTCTATCATATTATTTTCATATCAATTTGCTATTTTATTTTGCAATCTTTATTTTCCAACCTATACCACAAAAATACCAAAAATATTTATCTTATTATCTCTATCAGATCTCACTTTCGTAACTGAATGTGAAGGGATTGACAACCCCTTTATCGTGTTGGTTGCGAGGTTCTTGTTTGTTTATGCAGGTACTAGGCGACTTGCGTGTTACCTCATACTGGATTGATACCTTGGTTCTCAAAACTGAGGGAAATACTTACACTACTTTGCTGCATCACCCTTTCCTCTTCAAGGGAAAACTAACGCATGCTCAAGAGGTAGCAAGAAGGATTTCTAGCACCGTTGCCAGGGAGGTTGCATCAAGTCAAGACATACCAAGTACCCATCACAAACTCCTATCCCTCGCATTACATTATTTGCCATTTGCCTCTCGTTTTCCTCTCCCCCACTTCACCCTTGCCGTTTTATTCGCCCTCTTTATCGTTCGCCTCTTTTCCATTCGCCTTCCTTTTGCTTCCCACTTGTTTGCTTGTGTGTTGGATTGATTTTTTGTCACGATGTCTCTCCCAAAAAGTGTTGATATCCACCATAGAAGGTTGGGAGAAATCGAAAACAATGTTAGAAGTTTTATGACCTTGCAATTTGAGCATAATAATTTCTTCAGAAATGAGCTTAAAGAGCAAAAAGGTTTTACGGATTACATGAATAAAGAGCTCGATGATATGTCTAAGGAATTTTATGGTTTGAAATCTCAGTTCGCTCATCTTGAAAAATTAATAGCCCAAATTTTAGATAAGCAGGCCACCTTAGTTAATAAGATGGTCACTATACCAAAAGAGTTAGATGATAATAAGGATGAAGATCTAAAAGTGATTGATGTGTCTCCTATTAAATCTTTGCTTTGCAATATGAATCTTGATAATGATGGGACTGAAGATGAGTCAACTTTAGCTAAAAGGCATCCCAATGATTCGGAGTTTTTAGATCTTGATGCAAAAATTGGTAAAAGTGGGATTGAAGAGGTCAAAACTTTAAGTAGCAATGAACCCACTATTCTAGATTTCAAGGGATTTAATTATGATAATTTCTCTTTGATAGATTGTATTTCCTTGTTGCAATCCGTGCTAAATTCTCCTCATGCTTATAGTCAAAATAAAGCTTTCACCAAACATATCGTTGATGCTTTAATGCAATCTTATGAAGAAAAGCTTGAATTAGAAGTTTCTATCCCTAGAAAACTTTATGACGAGTGGGAACCTACTATTAAAATTAAAATTAAAGATCATGAATGCTATGCTTTATGTGATTTGGGTGCTAGTGTTTCCACGATTCCAAAAACTTTGTGTGATGTGTTAGGTTTCCGTGAATTTGATGATTGTTCTTTAAATTTGCATCTTGCGGATTCCACTATTAAGAAACCTATGGGAAGGACTAATGATGTTCTTATTGTTGCAAATAGGAATTATGTGCCCGTAGATTTCATTTTTCTTGATATAGATTGCAATCCTACATGTCCTATTATTCTTGGTAGACATTTCCTTAGAATGATTGGTGCAATTATTGATATGAAAGAAGGAAATATTAGATTCCAATTTCCGTTAAGGAAGGGAATGGAACACTTTCCTAGGAAGAAAATTAAATTACCTTATGAATCTATTATGAGAGCCACTTATGGATTGCATACCAAAGATGACAATACCTAGATCTATTCTTGTTTTTATGCGTAGCTAGGGGCGTTAAACGATAGCGCTTGTTGGGAGGCAACCCAATTTTATTTTTGTTTCTTGTTTTTTGCTCCTGTTTAGTAATAAATAATTCATCTAGCTTCTTTTTACATGTGGTTTTATGCTTTTAATTAGTGTTTGTGCCAAGTAGAACCTTCGGGAAGACTTGGGGGAAGTATTTGTGATCTTGCTGTAAAAAAAACAGAAACTTTAGCTCTCACGAGATTTGCTGCCATTTTTTACTGGAGAGTGCGATTAGGTTAATTATTTTTTCAGATGATTAATAGAAAAATTATTCATGTCCACCAATTTATTTCAGAATTTTTGGGGCTACATAAGTATTCGAAACCTACAGATTACTACAGACTGTTCTGTTTTGACAGATTCTGTTTTTCGTGTGTTGTTTGCTTATTTTGATGAATCTATGGCTAGTATCAGGGGGTATGAACCATAGAGAAGTTGGAATACAGTAGGTCTAACACCAACATAAATAAAGAACAAGTTCATTACAGTACCTTGAAGTGGTGGTTCGTTTTCTTATACTAACGGAGCTCATGAGATTTTCTGTTAAGTTTTGTGTTGTGAAGTTTTCAAGTTTGGGTAAAGATTTGATGGATTTTGGAATAAGGAGTGGCAATAGCCTAAGCTTGGGGATTCCCAAGGCAACCCAAGGTAAAATTCAAGGACAACCAAAAACCTAAGCTTGGGGATGCCCCGGAAGGCACCCCCTCTTTCGTCTTCTTCCATCGGTAAGTTTACTTGAGGCTATATTTTTATTCACCACATGATATGTGCTTTGCTTGGAGCGTCTTGTATGATTTGAGTCTTTGCTTTTTAGTTTACCACAATCATCCTTTCTGTACACACCTTTTGGAGAGACACACATGAATCGGAATTTATTAGAATACTCTATGTGCTTCACTTATATCTTTTAAGCTAGAAAATTTTGCTCTAGTGCTTCACTTATATCTTTAAGAGCACGGTGGTGGTTTTGTTTTATAGAAATTATTGATCTCTCATGCTTCACTTATATTATTTTGAGAGTCCTTTAGAAAAGCATGGTAATTTTCTTTGGCCATAAAATTAGTCCTAATATGATAGGCATCCAAGATGGGTATAATAAAAACTGTCATAAAAAGTGCATTGAATACTATGAGAAGTTTGATACTTGATAATTGTTTTGAGATATGAAGATGGTGATATTAGAGTCATGCTAGTTGATTAGTTGTGAATTTGATAAATACCTGTTCTAAAGTTTGTGATTCCCGTAGCATGCACGTATGGTGAACCGTTATGTGATGAAGTCGGAGCATGATTTATTTATTGATTGTCTTCCTTATGAGTGGCGGTGGGGACGAGCGATGGTATTTTACTACCAATCTACCCCCTAGGAGCATGCGCGTAGTACTTTGTTTCGATAACTTATGGATTTTTGCAATAAGTATGTGAGTTCTTATGACTAATGTTGAGTCCATGGATTATACACACTCTCACCCTTCCACCATTGCTAGCCTCTCTAATGCCACGCACCTTTCGCCGGTATCATACTCCCACCATATACCTTCCTCAAAACAGCCACCATACCTACCTATTATGGCATTTCCATAGCCATTCCGAGATATATTGCCATGCAACTTACCACCTTTCCGTTTATTATGACATGCTTCATCATTGTCATATTGCTTTGCATGATCATGTAGTTGACATCGTATTTGTGGCAAAGCCACATTTATAATTCTTTCATACATGTCACTCTTGATTCATTGCACATCCCGGTACACCACCGGAGGCATTCACATAGAGTCATATTTTGTTCTGGTATCGAATTGTAATATTTTGAGTTGTAAGTAAATAGAAGTGTGATGATCATCATTATTAGAGCATTGTCCCAAGTGCGGAAAGGATGATGGAGACTATGATTCCCCCACAAGTCGGGATGAGACTCCGAACGAATTCTAAAAAAAAGAGAAAGAAAAAAAAGAAAAAGAAAAAAAAAGAAAAAAGGAAAAAATGAGAGAAAAGAGAGAAGGGAATATGCTACTATCCTTTTACCACACTTGTGCTTTAAAGTAGCAACATGATCTTCATGATAGAGAGTCTCCTATGTTGTCACTTCCATATACTAGTGGGAATTTTACATTATAGAACTTGGCTTGTATATTCCAATGATGGGATTCCTCAAGATGCCCTAGGTCTTCGTGAGCAAGCGAGTTGGATGGACACCCACTTAGTTTCTTTTGTTGAGCTTTCATATACTTCTAGCTCTGGTGCATTTGTTGCATGGCAATCCCTACTCACTCACATTGATATCTATTGATGGGCATAGCCATAGCCCATTGATACGCCTAGTTGATGTGAGACTATCTTCACCTTTTTGTCTTCTCCACAACCACCATTCTATTCCACCCATAGTGCTATATCCATGGCTCACGCTCATGTATTGCGTGAAGATCGAAAAAGTTTGAGAACATCAAAAGTATGAAACAATTGATTGGCTTGTCATCGGGGTTGTGCATGATTTAAATACTTTGTGTGGTGAAGATGGAGCATAGACAGACTATATGATTTTGTAGGGATGGCCATGTTATTTTCAGAAGACATGATTGCTTTGCTAGTATGCTTGAAGTATCATTATTTTTATGTCAATATTAAACTTTTGTCTTGAATCTTTCAGATCTGAACATTCATGCCACAACAAAGAAAATTACATTAAGGATTATGCTAGGTAGAATTCCACATCAAAAATTCTGTTTTTATCATTTACCTACTCGAGGACGAGCAGGAATTAAGCTTGGGGATGCTTGATACGTCTCCAACGTATCTATATTTTTTGATTGTTCCATGCTATTATATTATCTGTTTAGGATGTTTAATGGGATTTAATATACCTTTATATATTATTTTTGGGACTAACCTATTAACCAAAGGCCCAGTGCAAATTGTTGTTTTTTTGCCTATTTCAGTGTTTCGCGGAAAAGGAATATCAAACGGAATCCAAACGGAATGAAACCTTCGGAAGAGTTATTTTTGGAACTGACGTGATCCAGGAGACTTGGAGTGGACGTCAAGAAAGAAGCGAGGAGGCCACGAGGTAGGAGGGCGCGCCCTCACCCTCGTGGGCCCCTCGCAGCTCCACCGACGTACTTCTTCCTCCTATATATACCCATATACCCCGAAAACATCCAGGAGCACTACAAAACCCTATTTCCACCGTCGCAACCTTCTGTACCCGTGAGATCCCATCTTGGGGCCTTTTCCGACGCTCCACCAGAGGGGGGATCGATCGTGGAGGGCTTCTACATCAACACCATAGCCTCTCTGATGATGTGTGAGTAGTTTACCATAGACCTTCAGGTCCATAGTTATTAGCTAGATGGCTTCTTCTCTCTCTTTGGATCTCAATACAAAGTTCTCCTCGATTCTCTTGGAGATCTATTCGATGTAATTATGTTTGCGGTGTGTTTGTCGAGGTCCGATGAATTGTGGGTTTATGGTCAAGATTATCTATGAACAATATTTGATTCTTCTTTGAAATCTTTTATGCATGATTTAATATCTTTGCAAGTCTCTTCGAAATATCAGTTTGGTTTGGCCTACTAGATTGATGTTTCTTCCAATGGGAGAAGTGCTTAGCTTTGGGCTCAATCTTGCGGTGTCCTTTCCTAGTGACAGCAGGGGCAGCAAGGTACTATTGTATTGTTGCCCTCGAGGATAAAAAGATGGGGTTTATATCATATTGCTTGAGTTTATCCCTCTACATCATGTCATCTTGCCTAATGCGTTACTTTGTTCTTATGAACTTAATACTCTAGATGCATGCTAGATAGCGGTTGATGTGTGGAGTAATAGTAGTAGATGCAGAATCGTTTTGGTCTACTTGTCACGGATGTGATGCCTATATACATGATCATGCCTAGATATTCTCATAACTATGCGCTTTTCTATCAATTGCTCGACAGTAATTTGTTCACCCATCGTAGAATTTGCTATCTTGAGAGAAGCCACTAGTGAAACCTATGGCCCCCGGGTCTATCTTCCATCATATTATTTTCATATCAATTTTCTATTTCTATTTTGCAATCTTTATTTTCCAATCTATACCACAAAAATACCAAAAATACTTATCTTATTATCTCTATCAGGTCTCACTTTCGTAAGTGGCCGTGAAGGGATTGACAACCCCTTTACCGTGTTGGTTGCGAGGTTCTTGTTTGTTTGTGCAGGTACTAGGCGACTTGCGTGTTACCTCCTACTGGATTGATACCTTGGTTCTCAAAACTGAGGGAAATACTTACGCTACTTTGCTGCATCACCCTTTCGTCTTCAAGGGAAAACCAACGCATGCTCAAGATGTAGCATGCGCCTGAGGTCGAGACCACCAAGGGTGCCCTATCGCAAGCCAAAGAGCAGGCAGGGGTAAGTAGAGCGGCTGCTGATAAAGTGGCTGCGGACTTAAAGGCTGAGCAGGCCACCCGCCGCCAGTTTGAGGAGAGGGTCACCAAAGTCGAGAAATAGCTCAAGTATGCTGATCGTAAGTGTGAGGCCTTGGAGGAGAAGAATAAGGCCCAAGCAGTCGAACCCTCCAAGGCTCTCCAAGAGGCCCGGGAGGCGCAAACTGAGTCCCGGGCGGCTCGCGAGGAAGTCAAGCAGGCTGAACAGATAGCGGCCAGTAAGCCATTTCTTTTCTAGAGTAAATTCAGCAGTCAACAATATGCCCTACTTACTCAATTATGGAGTTCTCCAGACGCGTTTGCGGATCTTCCGAAGAGCGCCGCCGACGCTCCAAAGTTTTTCCGGGCCCAAGAGGGGAACACGACAAAGAAACTCTTTTGGTCGCAGTACCTGGCGCCGGAGCGTCCAGCGCTACTGAACGACCAGATGATGCAGCTGGCGGAGCTGCATAGGATGTCCAGCCTGGCTATGAAGGACATCGTAGTCCGGCTGTGTCAGCCGAGTCCATTCCAAGCAGCTATTGTGGCACCCCGGCTCAAAGAAACCAGAACGCCCCGTATTCCAGCCCAGAGATCGAGGAGAAGTCTTCTGGAATACAACACTGCTTAGCATAGAACAAACCAGCTTTATATTGTTACACGAATAAGAATACAAGGTCTCCGATATTACAAGGAATAACATCGGCACAGCGACACTATGCCATCGTCAGTTGCTCTATGCAAGCAGCAGAACAACTCGAAGCAGCGGAAAAACTTCTAGCAGCGTATTTTTTTCTGCAAATTTTGATATATTATATGTATTTTTTTGAATTAAGATGATTTAGTTATGATTTTTTCAAGTTTGAAAATTGCCCTATAGTCCCGGTTTGTGTCTCCAACCGGTACTATAGGTCAGACCCCTTTAGTACCGGTTCGTGGCATGAACCGGTACTAAAGGTTAGACCTTTAGTACCGGTTCGTGCCACGAACCGGTACTAAAGGTGATCGTGGGGCCCCGGCCTGACGCCAGCCTGCCACCACCCCTTTAGTACCGGTTCGTGCCACGAACCGGTACTAAAGGTTCAACACGAACCGGCATTAATGCAAATCCGTTCGAACCGGCACTAATGGTACCATTAGTACCGGCTCAAATACAAACCGGCACTAATGTGCTTCACGTTTGACCCTTTTTCTACTAGTGTGAGGCTGCTGACATTGCCCTTTCTTGATAACTAAGATCATTAGGGGTTGCCAACATGACAGAATAAAAGAGCGATTCGGGATACAAGCATGTCCATCACCGAAACGATAGGCGGGGCTCAAAGGAGGATATCGGCGAGATACATGAGCACCAGTTTTGCAAACGGTGTCGGGATCACTTGGCATCACTCTGCTGGGACAGAAATGACACCAAACACCGAAGAACAAGCAAGAAAAGAAAACTGGAGAAATGCAAAGGCTGAGTTGTAGTGGATCCGAACCGATGCTAGATACACTCACTAGATAAACTGTTAGCAACAAATACTAAGGCTATATTCATGCTATGCAACAAACAAATGCAGCAACCAAAAGCAATAAACAAGCCGGACTTTAAACTACTGATTCCTACCAGTTTCTACCGCTCGCGCTGACTAGGGCGTCCTACAGCCAGACCTGCTCTGATACCAAGCATTGTGGCACCCTGGCTCACAGAAACCAGAACGCCCCGTATTCCAGCCTAGAGATCGAGGAGAAGTCTTCTGGAATACGGCACTGCTTAGCATAGAACAAACCAACTTTCTATTGTTACACGAATAAGAATACAAGGTCTCCGATATTACAAGGAATAACATCGGCATGACGACACTATGCCATCCTCAGTTGCTCTATGCAAGCAGCAGAATAACTCGAAGCAGCGGAAAAACTTCTAGCAGCGGAACAGCGACGACGGTGATGAACTCCACTCCACAGGGACCCTGGCTGGAACGCTTATCCTAGCTCGCACGAACGGAAACCATGACAAGCAAGCAATCAAATCCGGCATGACCTGCAAACTGGCATGACACGCCAGGTCAGTACATTGAATGTACTTGCAAGCTCACAATAACCAGAAGCATTCAAGACATACAACAGCATGGCAATTACAGGTTAAACACGGATTAACATTATATTATCCGAACAACATAGCTTGAACAACATGATACAGCTAGAACAATATGGGCATGCGCGTGGATATATAAACATGATGACACTATCATACAACATGATGACAATATTATGCACCAACTTACTCTGCTCGGGTTATCTCGTAACCATCACATGCAGCACTTACCAACCTCGGACATCACACGATCATCTCAGGATCAAATCAAGCTTGGTATAAACAATACCGTAGCAATCATTAAATGACCACAAGGAGCTTTATCTTTACCCATGATTCTCGCACAACATCACAAATATCCAACAACTCGGTATCCTTGATATCACGGTGATCATTCATGGATCACAAATAGAACCACTCTAGGCTCAACGGGTTACCTCGTAACCAAACGGTGATCATTCACGGATCACAAACTGAACCACTTTGGGCTCAACGGGTTACCTCGTAACCAAACGGTGATCATTCACTAATCACATAACCAACTTATCTCATCATCGAACCATGGTTGTTATTAAGCACATCATTAATATTATTACTGTTGACTCATAGTGCGACCGACACGAACTGGGCCCTTATCCGTGGGCGCGGCTATCGATAGATTTAATATACACTCTGCAGACGTTAGTACATTGTACCCACACCATGAAACCCATGGCCTTGCACTCCCATTCGGGTGGACCAACGGCGTTCCAACAAAACCGATCTACTGCCATGACACTCTCCCGGCCACTCCGACCAACTCCCCTTTGGGCTAAGTCCTGGGTGGCCCCGTGCCTGCCAAAGGCACCGACGGCCACCGTCGTGGCAAAACATAAACGGTGCCAAACGGGGACAACCTGGGTACAACAACAACAACAACGGGCACACAAGGCTTATGTCCACCTACCTGACCAGGGTAGCGCGCGCCCATAACCTTCCCTCGTTGGAGGCACTGGCGAGAGGCACAACAATAGACCCTGTTAGGACCTTACCATAAAGGTAAGCGAGGTTGCACTGGTCAGCTCGATATGGTGGCACCATGACTCAGCCAACAGTTGTTCAAGTTCAATTTAATCCGGTTAAACTTGAATGCAAATATGCTGAGCCATGATAAAATAACATGATGCAATTACAATGCTTGAGCATGATATCAACATAAGCATGGGGGTGCAACATAACTATCCACCATACCAACAATGAATCATATCCAACTGAGCATACCATAATGATGAGCATGAATATCACAAGTACAACACTACTCATAGTGTACATGACCACTAACATCAACAATAAATACCATGCAACAAAACATCAATAACATTACCGAGTAAACACTTAACCAACTAACAACAAGGAATAATACATATTAACGGTAATCGATAACCGACGTCAGTCACGCACCGAAGAACATGACCAACCCAACATGTACTGCTATCAAGCATGACCAATATGAAAGTAATACTAGCAGTTAGAGCATGATAACAGAGTGCAAGAAAACATAGCATGACGGTAATCACCGATTCACAAGCATGACCGTAATAACGACAGCAGTAGCAAAACAAACATATAGTTATTAAAGATTCAAATTGAAAAACAATGCTACTGCATGGCTATCATGCAAATGGTGGTTGTGGCTTGCCTGGGGTGGAAGAAATCACCGGGAAGAAAGTGCGAGAAGCTCGTGGAATGAATCGCCGGAAAACGTTCTCTCTCGGAGGGGGCTGATTAAGTGTAAGGGAAAAATGGTCATTTTCAGAATGTTAACACATGGTGAAAATGATACCAATAGAACGGGCTCGACGAAACGAAGACGTGGGCTTTGGATTGACCTCAAACGGAGTTGCGAGCAAAAAGTTATAGCTCGACGAAGTTTTGGGACCAATCTGTAAAAATAACTCTACAAACAGGCCCCTGAGCTGAAAAACAGAAAGTGTATTTCTCAGATTACGTCTTCAGAAAGTGAAAACGTATTTTAAGCCGAAGGAGAAACAGAATGCGTTTTCTTCAAAGGAAAGTGTATTTCTCAGAATACGCCTTCACTAAAACGGTCAGCGGGGCCACTGGGTCAACACGAGAGACTTACAGGTGGGACTGGCCCCTTATCCACGTGGGCAGGGCGGGGCCAACGCCCGTGCGGCTGGCCGGTGGGGACGGGGGCGACGCGGGGCCCGCCTGGCCAGCTGGACTGGTCGTCGTCCTCTTCCTCGCCGTCGCCCGCGAAGCAGAGGCAGAGGCGTGACGTCGGCGACTGCCCTGGCCGGCTCCGGCCACCTCTGGTGAGGCCCCGGCTACCAAACTACGCGGGGCGGAGAGGTGCATCCATCCAGGGTCTTTGCGTACGCCGGGGAAGACTAGAGTGGTGGCTGCCTCGAGCATGGCGGACGGTGGCGTCGGGCGCCGATGGGGACCGCGGCCAGATGCCAACAGAGGAGGAGGGAAATGGCGGGGAGGCTTCTAGGGGTGTGGGGAGGCTACAGGTGGTGCTGGAACGGAAGGAGGAGGCATGGCTTGCCGGAATCGAAGCGGACAAAGACGGCGGCCATGGTGGACACAGAGAGCTCCTCGAGCTCGTTTGAGAGGCCAGGGAGGGGTAGTGGAGCGAGGCAAGGCTGGTGGAGTGCTCGGGAGGGGCTCGAGGGCCTTATATAGGCGCGGGGGCGAGGTGCCGAGCCGGTTGCCACCGCTCAAGCTCGGCCAAAGCTCTGGCGACGCGCAGTGAGCACGGGGTGGCACGGGAAGGCGACGAGGGAGGTGCGGACGAGCTACAGAGGTGCATAATAACGAGCAGAGCTCGGGGACAAGAGGAGGAAGAAGCCACGGCGCGAACAGAGCCGGTCGGCTACAGCTCGCCCGTGGGCGCGCGGCGAAGAGCGCTGGCGGAGGGGCTTACGGAGGGGGAGATGGCTCCAGGAGGTCGGTGACGACGCGGTGAAGCTGTTGGACATGCCCACGAGCATGAAGGCGACGAGAGGAGGAGGGGCCCGAGCAAGAAATCATCCTGGACGTGGCCAAGGCATGCCAGAGAGATGGTGACCGCATGAGCTGGTGAGGAGAAGGTGCCAAAGGTTAGAAAATGTTGTCTGGTGGTAAGTTCTTCCAGGGGAGGCTTCAATTGCAGTGGTACATCGATGAAAACTGCTCTGGTTAAATGGTAAGCAACCTCTGAAGTTTACTGCAGTAAACTTGGCCGAGAACTGCTGATCAACAGAAATGGGATTGGAGCCAGAGAGTTTGTCTGGGGTGATCAGCTTAGGAAGGACTATAATCCTGTTAATTTTGAGATGATTTGGACCAAGATACACCATAGTTGCTTCACAACTGCATATTTAGTCCAGAATCAAGATCAGGATGGTGCACTCACCTGGAGTATCAACTTGAGCTCAAATTTTGCAACTCTTAATGATTTGGACATAGTAAGATGTTGTAAAAATTTCATACCAATTGGATTCACCAAAATGGTACTTCCTTCACAGCTATTCTCCCTGTCCAGAAACTTGCAAGAATTCTAGAGAAATATTGGCTTCATTAACTGGTCGCAAATTTGGTGGAGAGAAGTTATATAGGTAGGAGCATGATCTGGTAATTTATCAGGATTTTTGAAGCAATATACAATGCACTTGCTTCAATACTTGAAAATTTTACGAGAAGCAAAGATTTGGTCCTGTGCTCACATAGATTATTTGATGGAGCTGAAATTTGTAGGAGTGAGATAATATGAGCACAAGAAGAGGCATGAAAAATTTCAACTCATTTGAATTCTCCTAGCTAGTACTTCCTTCACAGTAGCTTTTGTTTGACAGAAACTTTGTAAAAATCACTGAGGAAGATTGGCTAGGCAAATAAAGTTGAATTTTGTCATGTGGAAATTATTTGGACATACAAGAATTCCCAACAAGTTTGGGATAAAACAAGATAAGATAAATGACACTTCCTTCACAAAGTGCCACATTGGACAGGAATGAAGAATAATTATTGGGGAATTATTCTTGGGCTAGGACAGGAAAGTTTGGGCATATTTGAGCAACATATGACCCAAAGAAATTATGAAAATTATTTGGGAATTTTTGGATGGACAGAAATATAGGTTGGTTCACAACCTAGGGAAGATAGGGTTATTTCTTTAATAGAAAAAGGAATATTTCCTAGAAAAGATTTTAGGGTTTGGTCAAGGAGTGAAGTGACATGATCTTGGCAAGGTTTTGAGGATCATGAGTCACTTGGGAGAGGAAATGAAGGTGATTTCCCAGGTGGCAAGGCCACAGAACCACTCCAAAAATAAAAACAGAGCAAAAACCAGTTAAATTAAAAGAAAAAGGAAAGGGCAAAAAACCAGGCTGTTACATCTACTTCATCCTGGTCAAGCGGCTCGCCGACACCCTACCCCGAATTGAATCTGTGAAGCGTTCTTCGAGCATTGAGGGTGCTCAGCTGGCATTTGCCCGTGTCAAGATGCACTGGGCAAAGATGAAGGTCGCCGTCGTGGCAGTTGAGGGCCCACCTGAAGGCAAGGACTATCGCAAGCTAGAGCGATATTTCGAAGACGTCCAAAAGTGTGATGTGACGCCCCCGATTTAATCGTACACTAATCATACACGCAAACGTGTACGATCAAGATCAGGGGACCACGGGAAGATATCACAACACAACTCTACAATAATAAGTCATACAAGCATCATATTACAAGCAGGGGCCTCGAAGGCTCGAATACAAGGAGCTCGATCATAGACGAGTCAGCGAAGCAACAATATCTGAGCACAGACATAAGTAAACAAAGTTTGCCTTTAGAAGGCTAGCACAAAACTGGATACAGATCGAAGAGGCGCAGGCCTCCTGACTGGGATCCTCCTAACTACTCCTGGTCGTCGTCCGTCAGCGGGCATCACGTAATAGTAGGCACCTCCGGTGTAGTAGGGGTCGTTGTCGACGGTGGCGTCTGGCTCCTGGGCTCCAACATCTGGTCGCGACAACCAGGAAGAAGGAAAAGGGGGAAAGGAGGGAGAAAGCAACCGTGAGTACTCATCCAAAGTACTCGCAAGCAAGGAGCTACACTACATATGTATGCATTGGTATCAACTGGAATAAGGCTATCATAGGTGGACTGAACTGCAGAATGCCGGAATAAGAGGGGGATAGCTAGTCCTTTCGATGACTACGCTTCTAGCAGCCTCCGTCTTGCAGCATGTAGAAGAGAGTAGACTGAAGTCCTCCAAGTAGCATCGCATAGCATAATCCTAACCGATGATCCTCCCCTCGTCGCCCTGTGAGAGAGCGATCACCAGTTGTATCTGGCACTTGGAAGGGTGTGTTTTATTTAGTATCCGGTTCTAGTTGTCATAAGGTCAAGGTACAACTCCAAGTCGTCCTGTTACCGAAGATCACGGCTATTCGAATAGATTAACTTCCCTGCAGGGGTGCACCACATACCCCAACACGCTCGATCCCATTTGGCCGGACACACTTTCCTGGGTCATGCCCGGCCTCGGAAGATCAACACGTCGCAGCCCCACCTAGACCAATAGAGAGGTCAGCACGCCGGTCTAAACCTAAGCGCACAGGGGTCTGGGCCCATCGCCCTTAGCACACCTGCACGTTCCGTACGCGGCCGGAAGCAGAACTAGCCCCCTTAATACAAGAGCAGGCTTACGTTCCAATCCGGCGCGCGCCACTCAGTCGCTGACGTCACGAAGGCTTCGGCTGATACCACGACGCCGGGATACCCATAACTACTCCCGCGTAGATGGTTAGTGCGTATAGACCAAATGGCCAAACTCAGATCAAATACCCAGATCTCGTTAAGCATGTTAAGTATCCGCGAACGTCGACCAGGGCCAGGCCCACCTCTCTCCTAGGTGGTCGGAACCTGCCCTGTCGCTCCGCCTCAAAGATCCACTCGCGGGTGCTCCTCAAGCCGACCCGTCTTTAGTCACCACATGTATCATGTATAAAGTATATAGTATATACCCGTGATCAACTCCCGAGTGATCACGGCCCGATAGTATAGCATGGCAGACGGACAAGGATGTAGGGCCACTGATGAAAAACTAGCATCCTATACTAAGCATTAGGATTGCAGGTAAGGTAACAACAGTAGTAGCAAGGACAGGCTATGCATCAGTATAGGATTAACGGGAAGCAGTAACATGCTACACTACTCTAATGCAAGCAGTATAGAGAAGAGTAGGCGATATCTGGTGATCAAAGGGGGGGCTTGCCTGGTTGCTCTGGCAAGAGAGAGGGATCGTCAACTCCGTTGTCTTACTGGGTAGCAGCGGCGTCGGTCCCGGTGTCTAGCGAGAGAAGAGGGGGGAGAAACAATAAATATTTAAGCAAACAGATGCATAGCGATGCATGACATGACAAGTAGCGGTGCTAGGGGTGCCCTATCGCGGTATGAGGTGATACCGGTGAAGGGGGGAAGCATCCGGGAGAGTATCCCCGGTGTTTCGCGTTTTCGCACAGATGAAACAGAGGGGGAAAGTTGCGTGTTCGCTATGCTAGGGATGCGTAGCGGGCGAACGGACTGCGTATCTGGATTCGTCTCGTCGTTCTGAGCAACTTTCATGTACAAAGTTTTTCCATCCGAGCTACGGTTTATTTTATATTAATTTTAAAAGATTTAAATCATTTTTGAAATTAATAGAATAAAATTAATTTGGAAATGCCATTATGATGTCAGCATGACATCAGGGTGATGTCAGCAGTTAATAGTCAGTTGACTTGGTCAAACTGACGCGTGGGTCCCGGTTGTCATTGACTTAGGTTAACTAAACAGGATTAGTTAGTTTAATAAGTGATTAGGTTAATTTAACAGATCTAATTAAGTTAACTAATTAATTAATTAATTAATTATTTTTATTATGTTTTTTTTATTCTTTTTTTTAACAGGGGCGTGGGTGGGGGGCCCACTGGGCAGTGGCCCATAGGGCCAAACGGGCGCGGGCGGTGGATCAGGTGCGGGGCGCCAGGACGCCCGCCCGCAGAGACGGGGGCTGTCCGCCTCCGGTGGAAGTGGAGAGGCCACGGTGAGTGGCCGGAGCGGCGGGAGCCAGAGGCGGAGACGAGCAACGCGCGGTGGTGCCGGAGCACAACCAGGGCGTGAGCGGGGCACGCGGCCCAGGCGCGGTGCGGGGACAAGGCCGCGGCATGGCGCGCGCGCGAGGGACGGCAGGAGGTGGTTGCGGCAGAGCCACGTGACTACGGGTGCACGGCCTCAGGAGGACAACGGGCGCGGAAGCCGAACGACGCCGGTGGGCGCGGGCAGCGCGCTGGCCAGGAGCGCGCGGGGCGATGGCCGGTGCGAGGGCCGCGGCGACGAGCGCGAGCACGCGCAGCGCGGGCAGGAGGGGTCGCGCGAGGGAGAGGGGAGGGGAAGAGGCTCACATCGAGCCTGTAGTTGTGTAAGCGCGTGCTCGGGGAGGGCCTGAGGTAGACGGACGGCGGCGACAAGGTCGGGGCCGTCCAGTAAGGCGGCACCGACGATGTCGGGGCGGTCCGGGGCGACGTCGAGGTGCAGGCGATGGAGACGGCGTGGCGGCACCGATGACGGCGAGGTGGCGGGGCGGCTCCGGCGTGGTGATCTCCGGCGACGGCACTGAGCGGCGGTGCGGGTGCGCGCTGGGGGAGACGAGGGGAGAGAGGGGATCGATCCCGATCCAGGGGGATCGGGGGAGGGAGTGGGGCGAGTGGGGGGGTTAGGGTTACGGGGTGGGGATAAGGAGAGAGAGGAGGGGCCGGCTGGGCCGGCCTGATTGGCCCCGAGGCCATCTTGGCCGAGGCCCAGCGAGGGGGGGGGCTTCTCCCCCCTTTTGTTTTTTTTGTTTTGTCTTCTGTTTTTGTAGTTTCCTTTTCTTTATTTCCTCTTCTGTTTTAAATCATTTTAAATTATTTAGGCATTTTACAAAAATGTGTTTGCTTCATTATAATTACCCTGGCATTTAACTGCACACTCCGAACATTTTAGTTTAATATTTTGAAAATTTTATAATTTAACTTTATTTTAATGTTTGAATTTGACTCGGTTTTGGCCTAACGGTAGATTATCAATAGTAACCGGGGTGACGTGGCATGATTATCGTTGGATTACTGTAGCTTGATTACCCGGGCGTTACAAAACTCCTCCACTACAAGAAATCTCGTCCCGAGATTTAGGAGGTAGAAGGAAACAACGCGGGGTATTCATCACGCAGGCGATCCTCGCGTTCCCAAGTGGCTTCGTCTTCAGAGTGATTCAACCACTGGACTTTGAGGAATTTGATCGCCTTCTGACGTGTGTGGCGTTCAGCTTGGTCAAGAATGCGGACCGGATGCTCTTTATACGAGAGGTCCTGTTGCAATTCGAGCACTTCATGATCCACCGCTCGGATTGGATCCTTGAAGCAACGGCGGAGTTGTGACACGTGGAACACATCGTGAACCTGAGAAAGGTTCGGTGGAAGCTCCAGTTGATATGCCACCTTTCCACGCCTTTCGAGAATAGTGAAGGGACCGATATAGCGAGGAGCTAGCTTGCCCTTGATCCTGAAGCGGTGAGCACCCTTCATTGGTGTAACTCGAAGATAAGCCTTTTCGCCAGGTTGATAGACCATGTCTTGGTGATGACGGTCATACTGACTTTTCTGACGTGACTGAGCAGTCTTGAGATTCTCGCGAATAATGCGAACTTGTTCTTCGGCCTGTTGTATAATATCCGGTCCAAAGAGTGGACGTTCCCCAGTTTCTGACCAGTTCAGAGGGGTTCGACACTTTCTTCCATATAGCACTTCGAAGGGGGACATCTTTAGACTAGCTTGGTAGCTATTATTATAAGAGAACTCGGCATATGGAAGAGATTCCTCCCATTTCTTGCCGAATGAGATTACACAAGCTCGAAGCATGTCTTCGAGAACTTGGTTGACACGTTCAACCTGTTCTTGCGACTGAGGATGAAATGCAGTACTGAACGACAGATGAGTTCCCATAGCTTCTTGGAAACTCGCCCAAAACCTTGAAGTGAATAAGCTGCCACGGTCTGAACTGATAACCAGTGGGATACCGTGAAGTGAAACAATTCTAGCCATGTAGAGAGTAGCAAGCTGACTAGCAGTGATTGTCTCTTTGACCGCCAGGAAATGGGCAACTTTGGAAAGCCGGTCAATGACGACAAGAATAGCATCATTACCTTTCTGGGATTTGGGAAATCCAGTGACGAAGTCCATTTCAACATGGTCCCATTTCCATTCAGGAATAGAGATAGGTTGCAGAGTTCCAGCAGGCCTTTGATGCTCTGCTTTGATTCGGCGAAAAACGTCACACTCAGCAACATAACGAGCAATATCCTGCTTCATATTAGACCACCAGAATCTTTGACGAATATCCTGGTACATCTTTGTACTACCAGGATGGATGGACAGAGGCGTATCATGGGCTTCTTGCATAACCCTTTTAGTCTTATCCAGGTTTTTCTTCGAACATGGTACCACTAAGCGGCCTTTGAAATACAAGGCGCCATCATCGGCGATCGTGAAGAATGAGGGCTTTCCCCTTTTGAGGTCGCGCTTAATTTTGAGGACTTCATCGTCACATTTCTGTATCCATTTGATGGTGTCCACAAGATCTGGTTTCGCAACCAGGGTATTGAGAGAACCCTTGGAAACAACATGGAGGTTCCGTTTGGGAAAACCTTCGGGAGGGGGAGCGAGTGATCCCGGAGGAACAATATGGAGGTTCAGCCCTCTAAATTCTTCGACAAGCGAGGGCTGAACTTTGTGGACCTGGAGATGGTTGCAGTAAGACTTGCGGCTCAAGGCGTCAGCCATTACATTAGCCTTGCCGGGGGTATATGATATATCCACGTCAAAGTCTGCAACAGTCTCCATCCATCTTTGCTGACGGAGGTTCAGGTCTGGCTGAGTAAACAGATACTTCAGACTTTGATGGTCGGTGAAGATCTCGCAACGATTACCGAGAAGGTAATGTCGCCACTGCTTCAGTGCATGAATGACAGCAGCAAGCTCGAGGTCGTGAACCGGGTAGTTTTCTTCGTGAGGGCGCAATTGACGAGAGGCATAAGAAATCACTCTGCGCTCCTGCATTAGGACACAGCCTAATCCTTGGCGGGAAGCGTCGCAGTAAATGACGAAGTCCTTCTTAGTATCAGGTGATGCAAGCACGGGGGCAGAAGTCAACTTGTCTTTGAGCGCCTGGAAACTTTCCTGACACTTGTCTGTCCAGTCAAACTTGACACCCTTATGCAACAGATTAGTCAGGGGCCTGGCAATCTTGGAGAAGTTCTCGATGAATCGACGGCAATAGCTGGCGAGACCGAGGAAACTCCGGACTTGCTTGACGTTCTTCGGAGGAGTCCAATCAAGAATAGCCTGAACTCATTCAGGGTTGACGGCAATACCATCTTTGGAGATGACATGCCCAAGATAGGTTACTTCGGGGAGCCAGAATTCACACTTGGAATACTTAGCATATAGCTGATGTTCTCGAAGCTTCTCCAGCACAAGACGCAAATGTCCAGCATGTTCTTCCTCGTTCTTGGAAAATACAAGGATATCGTCCAGGTAAACCACGACGAACTTGTCGAGGTAATCCATGAATATATAATTCATCAGACGAGAGAAGGTGGCGGGAGCATTCGTTAAGCCGAATGACATGACGGTGTACTCGTATGACCCATACCGAGTCACGAAGGCGGTTTTTGGGATGTCCTCTTCACGAACACGGATCTGGTGGTAACCCAACCTCAAGTCGAGTTTTGAGAACACTGATGAACCAGCCAGTTGATCATAAAGATCATTGATCCGAGGAAGAGGGTATTTATTCTGAATGGTAGCTTGGTTTATAGGACGGTAGTCTTGGACCAATCGGTTTGTCCCATCCTTCTTCCTAACAAAGAGAGAAGGTGCTCCCCAAGGAGAGCAACTTGGGCGAATGAAACCTTTGACAAGAGATTTGTCGATTTCCTCCTTAAGCTCAAGGAGTTCATGCGGCGGCATCTTGTAGGGTCGTTTAGCTATAGGGGTAGTGCCGGGTTTCAAGTCGATGATGAATTCGACAGCTCTAGCAGGGGGAATCCCTGGAAGTTCTTCTGGGAAGACATCTTGGAATTCACGAACGACGGGAATGTTTTCAATGCCCTCGAGTGGTGCAGCGTTCAACGCATTCAAGGCATAAAGTCGTGCCTCGGCGTTCTGAACTAGATGAGCTTGGTAAGCTATTATTTCATCAGAAGGGTGTAGCAGATGGACGACCTTAGTGGCGCAAACTATAGAAGCAGTATGCGCTTTTAACCAATTCATTCCCAGAATGAGGTCGATGTTAGACGACTTCAGGATAATGGGAGAGGCATAGAATTCCAGCCCTTCGATTTCCACGGGGACATCGATGCCAACCAGTGAGGTTTGACATTGTCCCACGGGGGTTTTTACCAATACCGAAGTGTTCATCTCCTCACATTTAACGTCATGCTTGTATGCAAAATCTTCTGACATGAATGAATGCGATGCCCCTGAATCGAATAAAACGGATGCTGGTACTGAATTTACGAGGAGGGTACCCATCACAGTAGCAGGCTGGTCTTGAGCTTCACTCAGATCAACGTGGTTGGCATGAACACGACCATAAGACTTGGCATTGTTGCTGCGGGGCTGGTTGCTTCCACGGCCAGTTGCTGGAAGGGCCAGTTGATTCGGGTTCTGGTTGCATTCCCTAGCACGATGCCCTGGTTGTCCACACCTGAAGCACAATCCATTATTGGGAGTGGGAACAGGAGCTTGTGGTGGTGGAGCTGGGAGTCTTGGCCGCCTAGTCGGAGGAGTAGGCAGACGAGGTGCAGCATAGGTCTGCCTTGGGGTAGGTGCATCCGGCTGGTACAAGCTATTGGGAATCCATATCTTGCGCTTCTGCGAGGACGGGCCCGAAGATGAGCCCGTGTCACGGTTGCGCCTGTGAGAGCTCTGGTATTCCTGCAGACCAGTTTCGACATTGATGGCTTTGTTCACGAGAGTGGCGAAATCAGCAAAATCATGCACTAGAAGTGCGAGTTTGATGTCAGCTTGAAGGCCATCCCGGAACTTCTCCTGTCTGCGTGCATCAGTTGCAATGTCCTCTTCAGCATAGCGGGACAAGTCCAGAAACTCCCGCTGATAAGCTTCCACAGTTTTGTTGCCTTGGGTGAGGTTGCGGAACTCACGCTTCTTCCGGTCCATAACTCCCTGAGGAATGAAGCGAGCACGGAAGGCAGCTTGGAAGTCTGGCCAGGTGATGATTGTTCCAGCTGGCAGTGTACGCCTGTGGCTGTCCCACCATTGAGCTGCGGGTCCCTTCAGGAAGAAGGAAGCAAAGGTGACATAGCTGGCAGGGGCTACATCAGCAGACTCCATCTCATAGGTGATGTCACGGAGCCAGTCATCAGCATCCAGAGGCTGAGTTGAGCTGCGGTACACTGTTGGGTTCAGGCGCATGAAATCCTGCAGAGTTACTGGGGTTGGCTGCTGGTTCATATTGGGGCGAGGAAACTGAGCCATCATATTCTCCATGAACTGGCGATTCATCTCAAGCTGTTGGATCATACCAGCCATGTACTCAGGCGGTGGTGGGGCGTTGCCACCACGACCACGACCACCTGGTCTAACCATCCTGCTAATATTTAACAGGGGTAGTTCAGCCTTGAGGAATTGTAAAAACAAGAATCATTCATGATGAAACATGCACAACGAAAGCAGCACGATAGATACCACATAGTAGTTGGCATATCTTACAAAAGAGATCATGCATAGAGTTTGTTACACAGTGTTCAGTACATAGACTAAGACATCATAGGCGGCACACAGGCTCGCGGCGAATGCATCTAACACTAACAAGCAAGTCTACATCAGTCCCACGCGGTACTGCGGAGGTAGCTGTAGCCTGAAAGCTGGTAGTGTGGCATCGGGTACACCACGTCGGCAACCTGGGGTCCGCGGGTACTCTGGTGCAGAACCTGACGCTCAAGTGGCAGAAGAGGACCAAGTGCGGGAGAGTAGCCTCCCACATCTGGCCAGCCGACGCCCTGGGGCATCACGGTCCTGGCTGGGTAGATAGCAGAACGCGACAGCTCCCCAGATCCGACAAAGGGGTGCAACATCGTCAGAGCACGGTAGAGGTGCTGACGAGTGGTGTACAACTCGTGGCGAAGAGCTCGGTTAGCTCAATCCAGCCCATCAGCATGCAGAACCAGGTTCTGGTGGTAGAAGGGCTCTCGGGTGACAGTGGAGTAGGCAGCAGTGTAGTAACCCTCCGCACCAACATCGGATGCGATAGCAATGTGCCTGAAGGGGGAGGTATCCAACTCCTGATACTCTCCACGGAGACGTATCAGAGCAGGATAAGCAGCATCGTGGACCGCCATATCGATAGTCACTCCAACACCATGAGCAGTGTGCAGCACGGTAGTGGAGTCATACTCTCGAGAGTAGAGGTGGACGATGGCACGGTACTGCTCCTGGTTGAAGTCCTGATACTCCTCATAGACGGTGTACTCAGGGTGCCAGCGATAACCCAGATAGGTCATCATCTCAGCCAACACAGCAGGTGATCCTGAGGCACCAATGGCCGTCGTGTGGCACACGACCTGCCTCGTGGGTTCCATCTGAAAACAAAGTTGTTTTCACAGGAGTCAAATGACAATGTGGATAATGTTCAAGTACTACTCTAAAGAATAACTAGGGCTTATCCAACTTTGGGGTGAATGTCGTAACGGGATCCTAGTGTCAGAGTTAGTAAATTCGTTTAACCCGAGTAGAAGGGAGTTCAGAGTCCTAGAGTAAGGTCGAGGAGTAAAAGATCCTAGCACCACCCGATGGCGACGTGGGCCCGTAAGGCACACAGCCAAGTTAGCAAAAGTTTTTGCAATGTCTAGACTCGACTTCGGCCAAGGAGTGTGGAAGGGGGGTTCCTACAGGCAGTCGGCTCTGATACCAACTTGTGACGCCCCCGATTTAATCGTACACTAATCATACACGCAAACGTGTACGATCAAGATCAGGGACCCACGGGAAGATATCACAACACAACTCTACAAATAAAATAAGTCATACAAGCATCATATTACAAGCCAGGGGCCTCGAAGGCTCGAATACAAGAGCTCGATCATAGACGAGTCAGCGGAAGCAACAATATCTGAGCACAGACATAAGTTAAACAAGTTTGCCTTAAGAAGGCTAGCACAAACTGGGATACAGATCGAAAGAGGCGCAGGCCTCCTGCCTGGGATCCTCCTAACTACTCCTGGTCGTCGTCAGCGGGCATCACGTAATAGTAGGCACCTCCGGTGTAGTAGGGGTCATTGTCGACGGTGGCGTCTGGCTCCTGGGCTCCAACATCTGGCCGCGACAACCAGGAAGAAGGAAAAGGGGGAAAGGAGGGAGAAAGCAACCGTGAGTACTCATCCAAAGTACTCGCAAGCAAGGAGCTACACTACATATGTATGCATTGGTATCAACTGGAATAAGGCTATCATAGGTGGACTGAACTGCAGAATGCCGGAATAAGAGGGGGATAGCTAGTCCTTTCGATGACTACGCTTCTAGCAGCCTCCGTCTTGCAGCATGTAGAAGAGAGTAGACTGAAGTCCTCCAAGTAGCATCGCATAGCATAATCCTAACCGATGATCCTCCCCTCGTCGCCCTGTGAGAGAGCGATCACCAGTTGTATCTGGCACTTGGAAGGGTGTGTTTTATTTAGTATCCGGTTCTAGTTGTCATAAGGTCAAGGTACAACTCCAAGTCGTCCTGTTACCGAAGATCACGGCTATTCGAATAGATTAACTTCCCTGCAGGGGTGCACCACATACCCCAACACGCTCGATCCCATTTGGCCGGACACACTTTCCTGGGTCATGCCCGGCCTCGGAAGATCAACACGTCGCAGCCCCACCTAGACCAATAGAGAGGTCAGCACGCCGGTCTAAACCTAAGCGCACAGGGGTCTGGGCCCATCGCCCTTAGCACACCTGCACGTTCCGTACGCGGCCGGAAGCAGAACTAGCCCCCTTAATACAAGAGCAGGCTTACGTTCCAATCCGGCGCGCGCCACTCAGTCGCTGACGTCACGAAGGCTTCGGCTGATACCACGACGCCGGGATACCCATAACTACTCCCGCGTAGATGGTTAGTGCGTATAGACCAAATGGCCAAACTCAGATCAAATACCCAGATCTCGTTAAGCATGTTAAGTATCCGCGAACGTCGACCAGGGCCAGGCCCACCTCTCTCCTAGGTGGTCGGAACCTGCCCTGTCGCTCCGCCTCAAAGATCCACTCGCGGGTGCTCCTCAAGCCGACCCGTCTTTAGTCACCACATGTATCATGTATAAAGTATATAGTATATACCCGTGATCAACTCCCGAGTGATCACGGCCCGATAGTATAGCATGGCAGACGGACAAGGATGTAGGGCCACTGATGAAAAACTAGCATCCTATACTAAGCATTAGGATTGCAGGTAAGGTAACAACAGTAGTAGCAAGGACAGGCTATGCATCAGTATAGGATTAACGGGAAGCAGTAACATGCTACACTACTCTAATGCAAGCAGTATAGAGAAGAGTAGGCGATATCTGGTGATCAAAGGGGGGGCTTGCCTGGTTGCTCTGGCAAGAGAGAGGGATCGTCAACTCCGTTGTCTTACTGGGTAGCAGCGGCGTCGGTCCCGGTGTCTAGCGAGAGAAGAGGGGGGAGAAACAATAAATATTTAAGCAAACAGATGCATAGCGATGCATGACATGACAAGTAGCGGTGCTAGGGGTGCCCTATCGCGGTATGAGGTGATACCGGTGAAGGGGGGAAGCATCCGGGAGAGTATCCCCGGTGTTTCGCGTTTTCGCACAGATGAAACAGAGGGGGAAAGTTGCGTGTTCGCTATGCTAGGGATGCGTAGCGGGCGAACGGACTGCGTATCTGGATTCGTCTCGTCGTTCTGAGCAACTTTCATGTACAAAGTTTTTCCATCCGAGCTACGGTTTATTTTATATTAATTTTAAAAGATTTAAATCATTTTTGAAATTAATAGAATAAAATTAATTTGGAAATGCCATTATGATGTCAGCATGACATCAGGGTGATGTCAGCAGTTAATAGTCAGTTGACTTGGTCAAACTGACGCGTGGGTCCCGGTTGTCATTGACTTAGGTTAACTAAACAGGATTAGTTAGTTTAATAAGTGATTAGGTTAATTTAACAGATCTAATTAAGTTAACTAATTAATTAATTAATTAATTATTTTTATTATGTTTTTTTTATTCTTTTTTTTAACAGGGGCGTGGGTGGGGGGCCCACTGGGCAGTGGCCCATAGGGCCAAACGGGCGCGGGCGGTGGATCAGGTGCGGGGCGCCAGGACGCCCGCCCGCAGAGACGGGGGCTGTCCGCCTCCGGTGGAAGTGGAGAGGCCACGGTGAGTGGCCGGAGCGGCGGGAGCCAGAGGCGGAGACGAGCAACGCGCGGTGGTGCCGGAGCACAACCAGGGCGTGAGCGGGGCACGCGGCCCAGGCGCGGTGCGGGGACAAGGCCGCGGCATGGCGCGCGCGCGAGGGACGGCAGGAGGTGGTTGCGGCAGAGCCACGTGACTACGGGTGCACGGCCTCAGGAGGACAACGGGCGCGGAAGCCGAACGACGCCGGTGGGCGCGGGCAGCGCGCTGGCCAGGAGCGCGCGGGGCGATGGCCGGTGCGAGGGCCGCGGCGACGAGCGCGAGCACGCGCAGCGCGGGCAGGAGGGGTCGCGCGAGGGAGAGGGGAGGGGAAGAGGCTCACATCGAGCCTGTAGTTGTGTAAGCGCGTGCTCGGGGAGGGCCTGAGGTAGACGGACGGCGGCGACGAGGTCGGGGCCGTCCAGTAAGGCGGCACCGACGATGTCGGGGCGGTCCGGGGCGACGTCGAGGTGCAGGCGATGGAGACGGCGTGGCGGCACCGATGACGGCGAGGTGGCGGGGCGGCTCCGGCGTGGTGATCTCCGGCGACGGCACTGAGCGGCGGTGCGGGTGCGCGCTGGGGGAGACGAGGGGAGAGAGGGGATCGATCCCGATCCAGGGGGATCGGGGGAGGGAGTGGGGCGAGTGGGGGGGGTTAGGGTTACGGGGTGGGGATAAGGAGAGAGAGGAGGGGCCGGCTGGGCCGGCCTGATTGGCCCCGAGGCCATCTGGGCCGAGGCCCAGCGAGGGGGGGGGCTTCTCCCCCCTTTTGTTTTTTTGTTTTGTCTTCTGTTTTTGTAGTTTCCTTTTCTTTATTTCCTCTTCTGTTTTAAATCATTTTAAATTATTTAGGCATTTTATAAAAATGTGTTTGCTTCATTATAATTACCCTGGCATTTAACTGCACACTCCGAACATTTTAGTTTAATATTTTGAAACTTTTATAATTTAACTTTATTTTAAGGTTTGAATTTGACTCGGTTTTGGCCTAACGGTAGATTATCAATAGTAACCGGGGTGACGTGGCATGATTATCGTTGGATTACTGTAGCTTGATTACCCGGGCGTTACAAAAAGGGTGCCCATTTAATAGAGGGTTGATATGTCTCCAACGTATCTATAATTTTTGATTGTTCCATACTATTATATTATCTGTTTTGGATGTTCAATGGGCTTTAATATGCTATTTTATATGATTTTTGGGACTAACCTATTAACCTAGAGCCTAGTGCTAGTTTTGGTTTTTTCCTTATTTTTGAGTTTTACAGAAAAAGAATACCAAACGGAGTCCAATTGACGTGCCAATTTTTGATGATTTTTTATGGACCAAAAGAAGCCCCCGAAGTAAAAGAGTTGTGCCATGAGAGTCCCGAGCCATCCACTGGGTGGAGGGCGCGCCCTACCCCCCTGGGCGCGCCCCCTGCCTCGTGGATGACTCGGAGGCCCCTGACATGAGACCGACGCCAAAAATTCCTATAAATATAGAAACCCCCGAAAATAAACCTAGATCGGGAGTTCCATCGCCGCAAGCCTCTGTAGCCACCAAAAACCAATCGGGACCCTGTTCCGGCACCCTGCCGGTGGGGGATCCATCACCGATGGCCATCTTCATCATCCCGGCGCTTTCCATGATGAGGAGGGAGTAGTTCACCCTCAGGGCTAAGGGTATGTTCCAGTAGCTATGTGTTTGATCTCTCTCTCTCTCTCGTGTTCTTGATAAGGCATGATCTTGATGTACCGCGAGCTTTGCTATTATAGTTGGATCTTATGATGTTTCTCCCCCTCTATCTCCTTGTGATGAATTGAATTTTCCCTTTGAAGTTATCTTATCGGATTGAGTCTTTAAGGATTTGAGAACACTTGATGTATGTCTTGCGTGTGCTTATCTATGCTGACAATGGGATATTCACGTGATCCACTTGATGTAAGTTTTGGTGATCAACTTGCGAGTTCTATGACCTTGTGAACTTATGCATATGGGTTGGCACACGTTTTCGTCTTGACTCTTCGGTAGAAACTTTGGGGCACTCTTTGAAGTTCTTTGTGTTGGTTGAATAGATGAATCTGAGATTGTGTGATGCATATCGTATAATCATACCCGCGGATACTTGAGGTGACATTGGAGTATCTAGGTGACATTAGGGTTTTGGTTGATTTGTGTCTTAAGGTGTTTGTCGGTGTCAAAACCAGCGGATCTCGGGTAGGGGGTCCCGAACTGTGCGTCTAGGATCGATGGTAACAGGAGGCAGGGGCCACGATGTTTTTACCCAGGTTCGGGCCCTCTCGATGGAGGTAATACCCTACTCCTGCTTGATTAATATTGATGATATGGGTAGTACAAGAGTAGATCTACCACGAGATCAAGGAGGCTAAACCCTAGAAGCTAGCCTATGGTGTGATTGTTGTATATATTGTATATGATCTATCGACTAGCCGGGCCTCGGTTTATATAATGCACCAGAGGCCTAGGATAACAAGAGTCCTAGCCGAATACGCCGGTGGGGAGGAGTCCTTGTCTTGATCGCCAAGTCTTGTGGAATATTCCTTGTATGCGGCATCTATCCGAACTGGCCCATGAGTATACGGCCATGGGGGTCCTCGGCCCAATCTAATAGATCGGGAGATGACGTGGTGAGTACCCCCTAGTCCAGGACACCGTCAGTAGCCCCCTCTACCGGTCTTCAAGTTAGGGATGCTCCTCGATTCTTCCAAACTGTTCTTCATCTTCGGTTGACGGTCTTGAAAACTAGTTCAACAAATCTTCTCATCTTTGATCTTGAGGATCGCCGAAATGCATTCGGCGAGTTTACACGTCGGGTATCCGAGGAGCCCCTTTAAGTTTCCGGCCTTTATCAATGCCTTGTTATTTTTATGCCACACCTCGGGTTTGAAGTTGTTCCCGGGCGGCAACGTCCTCTTGCGTCTGAGCTCCAACGCCGTACTGCATTCGAGGTATCTTTTGCAGCCGAGCACCAACGCCGGACCGCTTCCCAGCTCTAACGCCGGAATGTATCCGAGCTCCAACGCCGGACATGTATCCGAGCTCCAACGCCGGACTGTATCTGAGCTCCAACGCCGGACTATGTATCCGAGCTCCAACGCCGGACTGTATCCGAGGTGTCGTAAATCACCTTGGTTCAAAGAAGTTTGAAGGAGTTTAGCCGAGCTTAATGCCGGAAATGCCCTCTATGGAGCCAGCCACTAACGCCCGAGCTTTATGCCGGACTGCTTCCGAGCTCTGACGCCGGAATGTATCCGAGCTCCAACGCCGGACTACTTTCAAGGTGGTGCACCACCCCGAATGTGGGCCAATTTTTGTTAATATTTTTTATTGGTGCAATTTATTCTCTGCCGAGATATATAGCCAGTAGCCCTCAAGGTGTGCATCGGTCTAAAACCCGAGATGCACCTGAAGGATGACGTAAGACCGCTGATCCCAGTAGCCGCTGAGACTCGGGTTGATTTGCAAAATCGGCCTGAGGATCAAGTCCAAGCTTGGCAGAATACTTTGGGTCACTAAAAGCGGCGTGCTCAGTCCTCGAGACTCTGGTTGGGTGCGGCCGACCAACCTGAGGATCAAAATCTCCTCGGAAACTATATTGCACATAAAATTTTCTGCATTGGACAAGCAATGCAGTAGCCCCCGAGACACTTGTCGGGTGGCAACACCAGATCAGGGGATCGATGTGCCCCTTTAATATTTTTAAATAATAAGCCCGAAGCCCAGTAGCCCCCAAGCCTTAATGCGGGCACGGGTGGCCGAATTAAGGATCAATATCCATAGTAAAATCACAAATTATGTGTAATGACTCTATGTATCCAAGTGCTTTACGTCATTAATGCTCAGATCCGCATTGTACAAAACTTTGTTAACCGACCATCGGCTTCCACCTCCTCGGCCAGTAGCTGAGGAGTGTTTGTCCTACTTTATAAAACCTTTATGAGGGCAAAGATTTACAAAAAACAAGGTAATCTGGCCATACGGTTTTATAAACAAAGGTACGCAGAGAGTTATATTACTGTTTAACAGAAGAAATGTCTTCCAAAGAAAATAGTCCCGCTATCGGTTCCTTTCTTTGGGTTGTCATGCTAAGCATGATCATGAAACCTCAGCTCGAATGTAAGAGCAAAATATCGAGGATTTAGTTTGGGAGGCCAGTTAATAGCCCCCAGTAGTGTTCGGCGACAGTCGAGGTCAAGCCGTAAACACTTCGGCCAATGTTATGAATGGCCCGTCATAGTCATCGGATCGCTGACCAGTTTACGCTTATTGTGACAGTCAGTTTTCGGCTTTCTCCACTAAGGTGCTTAACCATGTGAGATGGAAGCACAATCGCAGTGGTTCTCCCTTTGCACGCCTAGCCGAACAAAATGGAACGTAGGAAGCAAGTGCAGGAGCCGGGCAACCCAACTATTGACCGAAGACACAATTCGAAACCGATGCATATATAGCAATATCTGAGAATGTTTTTGCCGAATCCCTAAAGGTGTCCGGCGTTGCACTGCGAGACTAATGCTGGAAAAGCACAAATAGTTTAGAAGTGCCAAAAAGCTTGGAAAACCAAGAAACGTCAGTAAAAACATGATGTCCGAACAAGATCAAGTGTTCGGTGCCAATCCGAAAATTGGTCTTAGAAAAAAGAAGTGCTTCTGTCGTCCTTTAACATGACACATCCTATCTCAAGACTTCGAGCGGGTCAGCCTACGGCTTCAACCTCCTATCCCGAGGGCGGAGTACTTCTCATTAGGCCAGTTTAGCAAACTAAACTCTAGCGGCTTTGAGAGAGAAATTAGGCTCCCCGGCTAGTGACCGCACACTCGCGTCGAAAAAAGGAGTGATAAATAATAATAATAATAATAATAATAATAATAATAATAATAATAATAATAATAATAATAGAACTTTGCAACGACTGAGAAGAAGAACACTTATTATAAAATGGCTCAAATAAACTTAAGAGCCCCCAAGTGACTTGGGTAGAAGAATGATTGCATGTACCGAAGTGCTTATATCATATCTATGTTCAACCGAACTTTAAACGCGTCTTAACCGACCGTCGGCTTCTCCCTCTTCGGTCAAGGACCGAAAAGTGTTTATGTACTCCATCGGTCGAGAATATCGACGGTGTTTCCAATAACCAGGCAATCAGGCCATAAGGCTGTAACAGACAACGCGCGCTCTGGGAACTTATGCTATATTACTGCGAAGAGTAAGAAGCATCTTCGAAGAAAATAGTACCCACACCGATACCTTTCTTTGGTACTCATTGTTATTATGAGACTTGTGCAATAGATTTTTTGTACTCATGAGTTCCGTTGTGTGCCGACCATCATTGAAAACTATAAGAGCGCTAGCTTTCGGCTTCACCCAGTCTGAGGTCCGAATCGGGCGACCCGATCGTGACAATCGCAGAGGTGCTCCCTTTACTCCCTAGCCGAACAATCGGGAACGCAGGGGTAAACATAGGAGCGAGGCAACCCAGCTTGCAAATCGCTTAAGTCAATATGGTGCATATTGTGGCATAATACACGAACAAGGAACGAAGCCGTACAAGTATAATCACATGCAAGAGGAAAAGCTTCATAAAGGAAGCCCCCAAGTAAACGGGGTATTTGAATTTATGCGTCACAAACAAAGTTTGGACAAGGAAATTTTTTAGAAGCAACTTTTTTCCAAAAAAGAATAATGCTTGGTCAAACCGAGCACAAGTTAGAAATTAAAGCTTTGAGCATGAAAGCGACTTAGCTGGTTAATGTGTTCGGTATTGATGACACAATCCGAGCTTGATGCGGGGCAAGGTTCCATCCCCCAAGCCGGTCCCGAGGTGACGGAGCGGAGAGCTCGACACGCCGAAGTGGTGACATAGCACGGTCAATGCAGACCGGCAGAGTGACGCCGAAGTCCTCGGATCATTTTCCTGTGCACAAAAAATAGTGCGAACCGGAGATAATAGTAATAATGATAATTAAAAAAATGTTGCATAATAAATAATTTATGCAAAGTGAGGAATAGAAGAAATATGGCCTGGCGCCGAAGTCAATGTCGATGCAGGGCGTCGGCGTGATGTAGTAGAGGCGTGGCAAAGCCTGAATTCACAGGTCGGTCCGAGCTCCGGATGCGGCGTTCGCCGGACTATGTACGGAAACTAATCGAACCACCACGCGACCGTCGTTAATGCGGTCACCATTTGATAGACCTGTGTACATATCATGGACAAACCAGAGTAATAATTTCTTGGGAAAAATGAACCCAAACAAGCAAAAAATACTGGGATTAATAGCACCTGGTCTATTTGTTGTAGCAATCCGAAGGAAGGTGATTCCCAAAATTGGGACTTGCTCCGCACACCCATTGCCTGATGGGCGATAAAACAATGGCATGGCAATGCTGGTAAAGATTGACTCGCCGAGGCAAAGCCCTCGGCCCAGCTAACATGACGGAGCTGGTCGGCTAGTGACGCCGAAGCGTCCGGAGTAGGTTGATGAAGAGATGGCGAAGCCCCCGGTCCAGCCGAGATGTCGAAGCCTCGACGTCAGCCGATGAGTCGAAGTAGGTCGGCATAATGGACACCAGTTTGAAGAAGCAATAGTGCGGCCCTGTCGATGCAGGTCGTGACGTGGTAGATGCCGGCTTGATGAAGCAACCGTGCGGCGATGCCGGTATGCCCGCTCCGTGTAATCCGTGGGGCGGCGATGTTGATGATGATTTATCCTTTGCGATGCCGGACTCTTGTTCGGCTTGCCGAGATGATGATCCGAAGAAGTTGAGCTCGGCTAAAGTGACGACGTGTCTAGCGCAGGTCGGCAGCCATGGAGTAATATTGCCGGACTGGTTTTTGACACCAGCATGATGTTGAAGATCATGTTCAAAAGATCTTAAAGTTAGTGGGATGTGTTCGGGAACAAAACACAATACCCCATACAAAACTTCCTTCAAAAGGGATGTCCGAAATCCCGTTCATAAAAAAGATGAACTCGGGTCGGATTCGTTTTCGCGCAGAAAACAGATCCGAAAAGTGATGCACTAATCGGAAGGTTCCCGGAGTTTGGACGGTCGGATCGAGCTGAAATTTTGAGAGGTGGTAGATATAGGAATTCCGCAGCCCATCAACGGTTGGATCTTCCAAAGGATGTTCGAGTTAGAAGATGGACACCACGCCCTAAACTCATCCAAATCCCCATCCAGATTTGACAGGGCTCCGGTATATCGTGGATTGCCAGAGATTCCTCCATCGGAACTCGACGAAATTTTCCAGGGTTGTTATAGACTCAATTCCGCACAATTCTACCAAGGTGATCGTCAAAGCGATACTCGAGGAGGTGGTGGCGGCAGATACGAGTTCGCTGTCCAAAAAAAACAGCACGGTTGCTTGAGGGCAGTGTTGACGTTGAGCCCCCGAGCTCCATAGATGATTCCTCCGTGATCTTGATAAAGATCGGAGTTGACGTTTGATGAAGGCCCTCGTCCGAACATGGTGATCCGAACATGGGGCGCAATTTTTGGTCGAACCAAGGTGACTAGTCGAACTGGTGACGAAGACGCCGAAGTCGCAGTTGATCTGCAGGCGAGCCATCGATCCTTTTGTCGATCACACAGCAGAACTCTCAATGAAAGCACCAATGTCGGTGTCAAAACCGGCGGATCTCGGGTAGGGGGTCCCGAACAGTGCGTCTAGGATCGATGGTAATAGGAGGCAGGGGACACGATGTTTTTACCTAGGTTCGGGCCCTCTCGATGGAGGTAATACACTACTCCTGCTTGATTAATATTGATGATATGGGTAGTACAAGAGTAGATCTACCACGAGATCAAGGAGGCTAAACCCTAGAAGCTAGCCTATGGTGTGATTGTTGTATATATTGTATATGATCTATCGACTAGCCTGGCCTCGGTTTATATAATGCACCAGAGGCCTAGGATAACAAGAGTCCTAGCCGAATACGCCGGTGGGGAGGAGTCCTTGTCTTGATCGCCAAGTCTTATGGAATATTCCTTGTATGCGGCAGCTGTCCGAACTGGCCCATGAGTATACGGCCATGGGGGTCCTCGGCCCAATCTAATAGATCGGGAGATGACGTGGTGAGTACCCCCTAGTCCAGGACACCGTCAGTGTTATTTTACTACGAACTCTAGGGTTGTTTGTGACACTTATAGGAATGGCCCAACGAATTGATCGGAAAGAATAACTTTGAGGTGGTTTCGTACCCTACAATAATCTCTTTGTTTGTTCTCCGCTATTAGTGACTTTGGAGTGACTCTTTGTCGCATGTTGAGGATAGTTATTTGATCCAATTATGTTATTATTGTTGAGAGAACTTGCATTACTGAAAGTATGAACCCTAGGCCTTGTTTCAACGCATTGCATTACCGTTTGTGCTCACTTTTATCATCACTTACCTTGCTATTTTATATTTTTTCAGATTACAAAAACCTATATCTACCATCCATATTGCACTTGTATCACCATCTCTTCGCCGAACTAGTGCACCTATACAATTTACCATTGTATTGGGTGTGTTGGGGACACAAGAGACTCTTTGTTATTTGGTTGCAGGGTTGTTTGACAGAGACTGTCGGTGTCAAAACCGACGGATCTCGGGTAGGGGGTCCCGAACTGTGCGTCTGAGGCGGATGGTAATAGGAGGTAGGGGACACGATGTTTACCCAGGTTCGGGCCCTCTTGATGGAGGTAATACCCTACGTCCTGCTTGATTGTTCTTGATGATGTGAGTATTACAAGAGTTGATCTACCACGAGATCAGAGAGGCTAAAACCCTAGAAGCTAGCCTATGGTATGACTGTATGTTGTCTTACGGACAAAAACCCTCCGGTTTATATAGACACCGGAGGGGGGTAGGGTTACACAAGGTCTGTTCCAAGGGAGGAGATATACATATCCGTATTGCCTAGCTTGCATTCCACGCCAAGTAGAGTCCCATCCGGACACGAGACGAAGTCTTCAATCTTGTATCTTCATAGTCCAACAGTCCGGCTGTCCGGAGACCCCCTAATCCAGGACTCCCTCAGTAGCCCCTGAACCAGGCTTCAATGACGATGAGTCCGGCGCGCAGTATTGTCTTCGGCATTGCAAGGCGGGTTCTTCTCCAAATCCTGAATATCTGCTAAGTAGTGTCCGGCTCCCATAAATGTTGGAATTCTTGGCTTCTGCGCCCAATAAGGGCCATCTTCCACGCGTTGAGCGAATGCGAGGAGCCAGGGCGTTTTTACATTCGCCCCCCTTGCCAGGTAAATAAATCGTCTATTAAAGGGATGGGGATTCTTAGATCGAATCCACAACATCCTCCCACAGTGAGAATTCATCGGAGCGCGCTCAGAAAAATGCATTCCAACATGGCCGGCCACCGCAGCTCCTCCTCCCGCCCCCATAGCCCTAAGCCTGGTGATTGGGAGAGGTTCCGTCCCTCACAGCCGATTAGTAGAGTTGCAGACCCAGTGATTTCTCCCTCCAGCGTATATGGTCCCCGTCCGAGCCGGGCTCGCCACCTATAATGGCGAGGAGCAAGCGGAGAGCTTCCCTAATCCCTCTAAGGGGGAGCGGGTATGCCTTGTCCCTTACTTACTAAGGGGACACGGATTTCCAATTCATCCGTTCCTCCGCGGGCTCCTGGAGTTTTACGGCCTCCAACTGCATAATTTCACCCCAGCTTCCATATTACACATCGCCGATTACGTTGCCCTTTGTGAGTTGTTTCTGGGCTGCGAGGCTCATTTCGAACTATGGAAAAGGTTATTTTGCCTTGTGCCCCGCACACAGAAGGGGTCACTTTATCAAGTGGGTGGAGCCGAAATATGGCACATCGCCGAGACCGGATACCTGTCCGGTACTCCGAAGAAGACGTCCGAAGACTAGCCTTCAGAGTGGTTTTATATGGAGGACGTCCCCCTGCCAGACCCTGTTCGGCGGGGTCTTCCTGAGCTCAACAATGCTCCTCTGAAGAAACACCGAAGCTGGCGTCCACGGAGCCCCCAGGAGGTAGACAACGGAGAAGTCCTTTACCTGACGAACCGGATTAAAACGCTGGCTCAATTAGGATTGTCAATAATCGAGGTTATGTCAATATGCATAATGCGGGGAGTGCAGCCACTTCAATATCGAGGGCACCCCCTGTGGTGTTTTAACGGGGAAGATGATGCCACCCGTTGCGGGCGTAAGGGACCGGACTCCGCTGCTGCTTTAGCAAAAATTCTGTCCGAGTTGTTCAAGGGAGAGGAAGAGGAGTTCATCTGTATCAAGCCACGGGATGGATTCTCCATGTACAACCCTCCAAGCTGGGTGAGTTGTACCTCCTTACTGCCATCCTTCCCGCATTCTTCAGCGTAGATACTCACCTTGCCATTTCACGGTAGGAACTGCGAAAGGCTGTAAGGGAGGTCATCAGCCCACCTCCACAACCAGAGGACCCTGGCCGGGCCCTCGATCCCAGACTCGAAGAGGATCGGGACATATTCGTGGAGCTGATAGATAGGCAGTTCTACCAATTGAGCTGTGATGACGCCATGGTGTCCATAACTACTGACTATCCTGGACTACTCCCTGCATCACACGTAAGAAAAACCGAAATTCCCAACTCCCAAAAAGGATCCCCTTTTATGCACTTCACCTACCGTACACATATGGTGTTTTACAGGGAAGGCATTCGGGACGCTGTGCCCAGCCCGCAGCAACTCGCCAACAAGAGGCACCGAAACCGAGCTGGCCAAAAAGGAAGGTGGTCAGGACGGAGACGCCGGCACAGAGGTATGACGCAAAACCTCACTCCATGGTTGTCGTCTTACTTAAAACATATGACGTCCGTGTTTCTTAGCAGAAAGAACGCTCGCCGGACTATATCCGGAGATGCTGCCGATCACGCCTCGACCAGTTGGGCTCCAAGGCCGGACATGGAGGCGGAAGCCAATGCAGGGCAGACGCCGGATGATCCTCCTACAGAGGATGCGGACAAACTATCCGCTACAAATTCCAAAGTGGAGAGCGCCATGAATCACAGGCGTCGCCGGGCCGTACTCCGTGACGTTTGTCTCTCACCAGAGGCATTTGATGCCTTCAATTCCAGAGACGCGTACATCCGTGCTGCTCAAAATGGTCTAGCCGGAGCCACGGACCAGTATGTAAGGGATATACGGGTAAGCAAATATGACGATTATATGTATCAGTAGCCCCTGAGACTTGAAATAGTTGACGCAACTGATTTAAGGATCATTATTTGTGCAGGTTCTTACAGAGAAGAATTCCCAATTGTCTCAAGAGCTATACGAGTGCAAGGCCTAGCTAGGGGCCGCTGTTGCCGCGTTGAAGGAGTGCAAGAAGGGTCCCCCTGGTAACACTTGTATCTATTGCAAAGAATAAGGGTACCAGGTAGTATGCGGCATGTATGGAAACCTAACAATAGATGTTGCAGGTGGCCCCGGAGTGAATCCGGAGGCCATGGAGGCGGATGCGGCACGTGATGATCGATAGTGAAATGCTGGCGAGCGCGTGCTGACGCGAGTCAGACAGGAGAAAAATGATCTCGAAGACGCCAATATCCAGCTGGGCGTGGAACTGAAAGATGTCCGAGCCCAGCTTGCGCACTCCGTGAAGGAGAATAAACGGCTTCGGCGCGGCATTTTTAGTAAGTGCTTGAACGAACTCTTAAAGGAGTTCGGTGAAGAAGCTGGCTAACAGAGTTATGTCTGCAGGTATGCTGATGGGTCGTCCCGCGGAGGAGATGCCCGGGTCTTCGGGTGATCTTCTACCAGAGCTCTCGCAACTGCACGAGCAAGTTCGGCAGGTGATGCAGGGTATTGCCCAAGCCTTGTGGCCATCTGCGTCCCCGCCAGGAGGCATGGGGGAGCTTATAGAGAAGCTTAAGGGAGCGCGGCGGCGCTTCCGATTATGGAAGATATCAGCCTGTCGACAAGGTGCAAGGGAAGCCTGGGCTATGGTGAAGACACGATATACCAAAGCGGAGCCAAACCACATGGCCGAGGTCGGACCTATGGGGCCCGATGGGAAAGAGATCCTCGTCAGTTTAGTGTATGAGCAAGTAGAATTAGCCGCAAAGTATTCCTAATAGGATTGTAGGCTAGACAGCCTGTTGGATGGTATAGAAGAAGAATTGAATCAGTCTTAGTGACTGTGTAATTCAAGTGACATATGTAATGTCCCTAGTCGGATTGTAAATCATTTGTCATGGCGGACCTTTTTGCTTCAACCTCTGGACCCGACAGTCCGAAGTGTATCCGAATACCCGCTCGGTTATGTAAAAACCAGGGCATGCATGGATACCAGGCGTAGGGGTCATAAGTGCTTGAACAGACAAGTACCCAACTAGTTATGTTATATTACATGGGTAGTAAGAAACATCTTCCAGGGAGAATAGTTCCATTAAGGGTTCCTTTCCCTAGGTACGCATGCCCTAATGTGCATGTCCGAACTGCGAAAAGAGACACAGGATATAAACATCTGGGGCATGTTTCGAATTAGATAAAAGTCATCTTTTATCCACCAACCGAATATTCCCTTAAGAACGCTAGCTTTCGTCTTCACCCAGTCTGAGGTACACATCCGGCTGACCCGACAGTAACAATCGTAGAGGTGCTCCCCTTATGCCCTAGCCGAATTAACGGGAATGTAGGGCATAAATACAAGAGCCAGGCAACCCAGCTTGGCCAAAACTTAAGTCATATCGATGCATATAATGGCTAAAAAAGGTACATGCGGAAGAATGACACATGTATGGGACATAAAGCCCAGGAAAATAGTTAGATTAAGCTTTTGTATAGAAAGCCCCCAGGTATAATGAGCGCGGTTAGCGCGTCAAGATTGTGTAACCAGGACACAAGTATAGCCTTGAAGGGCCTTGAAGAGAGTAAAAAGGGAGAAAGAGAGAAAAGACAGATATGCAAAAAATTCATAGAGGTGAGTGGACGAACATAGAGTCCGGCGCTAGGCGTAGAATCTTCGGAGTCTGGCTGCATTCCATGGGTTTGGCTTGAGTCGATTATCCGATGCATCCCGCAGACGGTATGCTCCACCGGTCAGAACCTGGTCAATAATGAAGGGACCCTCCCATTTGGGCTTGAGCTTGTTCTTTTTCTTCTCCGGCAGGCGTACAACTAGTTCGCCGACGTTATAGGTTTTGGCCCGTACTTCTCTGCTTTGATACCTTCGAGCCTGTTGCTAATAGAATGTGGAACGGGACTTTGTCACATCGCGCTCCTCCTCCAAGGCGTCCAAACTGTCTTGCCGATTGAGCTCGGCCTCTTTTTCTTCGTACATGCGCACTCGAGGTGAGTCATGAATTATGTTGCAAGGCAGAACCGCCTCTGCGTCGTACACCATGAAGAACGGTGTGTATCCAGTAGTGCGATTCGGCATGGTCCGCAGCCCCCATAGTACGGAGTCGAGCTCCTCTACCCAGTGCGTGTTTGACTCCTTTAAGGACCGCACTAATCTGGGTTTAATGCCGCTCATGATAAGACCATTCGCTCGCTCGACTTGACCGTTAGTTTGCGGGTGATAGACAGAAGCATAATCGAGCTTGATGCCCATGTTGCTGCACCAAAGTTGCACCTCGTCGGCTATAAAGTTCATGCCGTTGTCAGTGATGATGCTGTGGGGGACGCCATAACGGTGTACGACCCTGGATATGAAGTCTATCACCAGTCCAGATTCAGCCATTTTGACAGGTTTGGCTTCTATCCATTTGGTGAATTTATCCACCATGACCGGTAAGTATTTTTTCTTATGGGCTCCCCCTTTAAGGGGTCCGACCATATCAAGCCCCCAAACCGCAAAGGGCCAAGTAATGGGGATTGTTTGGAGGGCGGTGGGCGGCATATGGCTTTGGTTTGCAAATAGCTGGCAACTGATGCAATGTTGGACCAGATGCTGCGCATCTGCCCGGGCCGTCGGCCAATAGAAACCTGTACGAAAGGCCTTGCTTACAAGGGCCCGGGCTGCGGTGTGATGGTCGCCGAGTCCGGCATGGATTTCTGCCAAAAGCTTCCGCCCTTCCTCTTCGTAGATACACCTTTGAAGGACTCCAGTAGTGCTTTTCTTATAAAGCTCTCCCTCGTGGACCTTGTAGGCTTTAGATCGCCGCACTATGCAGCGTGCCTCATTTTGGTCCTCGGGTAGTTCCTGCCTGGTTAGGTAGGCCAGTGATGGTTCTGTCCACGGGGAGATGACGGCCATTATTACGTGGGCTAAGTGTGTTATTTTGATGGCAGAGCCTCCGATTGTGTCAGAGTGTTCGGTATCTGGGGTTGTGGCCGGGTCCGGACTATTGTTGCCGGTGTCCCCTTCCCATACCACGGATGGTTTAAACGGTTTTTCCAGGAAGATGTTCGGTGGGACAGGGTCGCATTTAGCGCCGATACAGGCGAGGATGTCCACCGCCTGGTTGTTTTCCCGAGCCACATGGTGGAATTCAAGCCCCTCGAACCGAGCTGACATTTTGAGGATGGCATTGTGATATGCCGCCATTTTCGGATCCTTGGCATCGAAGTCTCCATTTATTTGGGATATTGCGAGGTTCGGGTCCCCACGCACCTCCATGCGTTGAAAGCCCATGGAGACTACAATCCGGAGACCGTGTAATAGGGCCTCGTATTTGGCTGTGCTATTGGAGTCTATATATAGTATTTGGATTACGTATTGCACTGTATCTCCGGTGGGGGACGTCAGGACGATGCCAGCCCCCAGACCAGCCAGAATTTTAGAGCCGTCGAAGTGCATGATCCAATTGGAGTATGCGCCATACTATTTAGGGAGTTCGGCTTCTGTCCATTTGACTACGAAATCGGCCAGTACTTGCAACTTAATGGCTCGCCGTGGTTTATATGTTATGTCGAACGGGAGGATCTCGATAGCCCATTTGGCAATCCGGCCCGTGGCATCGCGGTTGTTTATTATGTCGTTGAGTGGTACTTCGGAGGCCACCGTAATTGAACACTCTTGAAAGGAGTATCATAATTTCCGGGATGCCATGAATACCGCGTATGCTATCTTTTGATAATGTGGGTACTGTGATTTGCATGGAGTGAGGACGGTGGATACATAATATACCAGCTTTTGAAGTGGGAATTTATGTCTGTCCATCTCTCGTTCGACGACGAGCACTGCGCTTACAACTTGGTGAGTTGCCACTATATATAATAGCATTGGTTCACCAACAGTTGGCGCGGCCAAGATTGGGTTGGTGGACAGGATGGCTTTTATTTCTTCCAGTCCGGCTGTGGCTGCATCCGTCCACTCGAAGTGTTCGGTGCGCCGAAGAAGGCGATAAAGGGGGAGTGCCTTTTCTCCTAGTCGGGAGATAAAGCGGCTTAAAGCCGCCACACATCCGGTTAACTTCTGGATTTGCTTGAGGTCAGATGGGATGGCCAACTGTGACAGATCCCGGATTTTGGCTGGATTTTCTTCAATTCCTCAGCTGGAGACGATAAAGCCTAGGAGCTTTCCGGCGGGTACGCCGAAAACTGCTGGAGACGATAAAGCCCAGGAGCTTTCCGGCGGGTACGCCGAAAATGCATTTTTCCGGACTGAGCTTAATGTCGTATGTTCGGAGATTGTCGAACGTGAGCCTCAAGTCGTCTATTAAGGAGTCGATGTGTCTGGTTTTAACGACCACATCGTCGACGTATGCCTCCACTGTTTTGCCGATCTGCTTTTCCAGGCATGTGTGAATCACGCGTTGATACGTTGCGCCGGCGTTTTTGAGCCCAAAGGGCATTGTGTTGAAACAGAAGGGGCCGTATGGAGTGATAAATGCCGTTGCGGCTTGGTCGGACTCCGCCATCTTAATTTGGTGGTAACCGGAGTATGCATCGAGGAAGCACAATGAGTCGTGTCCTGCAGTAGCGTCGATAATTTGATCGATGCGAGGGAGGGGGAAGGGATCCTTTGGGCAAGCCTTATTAAGGTCCTTGAAGTCGACGCATAAGCGCCAGGATTTGTCCTTCTTTGGCACCATCACCAGGTTTGCTAGCCAGTCCGGATGCTTATTTCTCTAATGAATCCGGCCTCCAGTAATTTGGCTAGCTCCTCTCCCATAGCTTGTCACTTAGGTTCGGAAAAACGCCGAAGAGTCTGCTTGACCAGCCTGAATCCTTTTAGAATGTTAAGGCTATGCTTGGCCAGCCTGCGTGGGATTCCTGGCATGTCTGAAGGATGCCAGGCGAATATGTCCCAATTCTCGCGCAAGAACTCCCGTAGTGCGGTGTCTACGACGGGGTTTAATTGTGCCCCAATGGACGCTGTTTTTGTGGGGTCCGTTGGATGGACTTGGAATTTGACTATTTCATCCGCTGGTTTAAAGGAGGTGGACTTGGATCTTTTATCTAGTATCACGTCGTCCCTGTCCACTTTGGAGCGCAGCACGGTTAACTCCTCCGCCACAAGGGCTTCGGATAATGCCTCAAGGGCCAGTGCGGATGTTTTGTTCTTGGCGCGGAGTGCTATGTCCGAATCACTAGCTAGAGTGATGATTCCATTGGGTCCAGGCATTTTGAGCTTCATGTACCCATAATGGGGTATGACTTGAAAAATCGTGAATGCCTCCCGCCCTAGAAGGGCGTGCTATCCGCTATTGAACGGGGCCACTTGGAATGTGATTTCTTTGGACCTGTAATTCTCCAGAGTGCCAAATACCACATCTAGTGTGATTTTCCCAGCGCAACGTGCCTCCCGACTAGGGATGATTCCTCGGAAGGTTGTAGTGCTTTCTTCAATACGGTTGCTGTCTACTTCCATTTTTTGAATATTTTCCTCATAAATGAGGTTTAATCCGCTGCCGCCGTCCATGAGCACTTTAGTGAGCCGAAAGTCGTCCACAATTTGACTGAGGACCAGAGCGGCTGGTGCTCGGGCTGTTTGGAATTTAGGTTTGTCACTGGCATTGAAAGTAATGGCCGTGTCGCTCCATGGATTTATTGCTGCTACGTGGCAGACTTCGGCAAGGCTGCGGAGTGCTCGCTTACGCCTATTATTTGAGGCGAAGGTCTCAAAAACTGTTAATATTGTATTATTATCCGTGGGAGGGTGTTTTGGATGAGGAGATCCTCACCGCTCTTGGCCACCTGCCGGAGTACCCAACATGCTCTAAGGCTATGTGTTGGTATGGTGTCCGCCGTACTATGAATTTTTCAGGGCCCGTTAAGCCATCCCTCCAATACGGTTCCACACCCTGTAGTGGGATTTTGCTTTTTTGTAATTGAGTTGGGCGACTTATGAGAGTGCACCCTTTTAGTTTGGACTGGGGATTTTGTCAGGGTCGGATTGTCCCAAAATTGTGTTTGGGTTTTCCTGGCGCTTTATATCGCACAATATTTCCGTACTATGGCCGCCAAGTCAGCGAAGTGTGCTATGTCATGGCGACTTATGGCGTTAAGGATTCCCTTGTCCGTGCAATTGTTGCAAAAGAACGAAATTGCGTCTTCCTCGCGATAGTTCTTGACCTTGTTCATTACAAGGAGGAATCTGGCCCAATAGTGATGTACTGTCTCTTGGAGCGCTTGCCTAATGTGGGAAAGATCGTTTGTATCTAGGTGGGTGGGTAGATTTAAGTCCAGACCTTGACCCAATCTGAGATTCCTGGGCAGGGGAGTTTCCGATCTTGGAAGTTCGGGCTCCGGGATGTTGCTCTGCGGGTTTGGTATGCGACCTGATTCTAGGTTCAGGGCTAGGGCGATGTCCTCCCGTGAGCGGGTATCCGGCTCGGAGAGCTCGGGAATCCAGACATAGTTCGTCCTTAGGATAGAGGGAGAACCGCCGCGTTGCTCCTCCACCACCGCTATTTGATGGGTGACCGGCGGAGAGTTAATCTCCCTTTGGTCGGGTTTAAGCCCGATCCGTTCGTAGTCCGTAGCGACTCCCAGAGCGGCAATGCGATCCAAGAGCTCATTCAAAGAGGAGAGCTCCATTGGGTCCATATGCTCGGCGAATTTTGAGGCGATGTGGAGGCTATTTTCGATGACCCGAGAAGTCATCATCGGTGCAAGGGCCGAGCGGGTGGTCATGACAAAGCCGCCTAGTCGGAGAGTTTGGCCTACAGCCAGGGCTCCCCCAGAAGTGATGTTGTCCTTGACAACAAGACGAGCCATCCCCCCTTATGATGACGGCACAGTGGAACTCTCAATGAAAGCACCAATGTCGGTGTCAAAACCGGCGGATCTCGGGTAGGGGGTCCTGAACTGTGCGTCTAAGGCGGATGGTAACAGGAGGCAGGGGACACGATGTTTACCCAGGTTCGGGCCCTCTTGATGGAGGTAATACCCTACGTCCTGCTTGATTGTTTTTGATGATGTGAGTATTACAAGAGTTGATCTACCACGAGATTAGAGAGGCTAAACCCTACAAGCTAGCCTATGGTATGATTGTATGTTTACCTACGGACTGAAACCCTCCGATTTATATAGACACTAGAGGGGGCTAGGGTTACACAAGGTCGGTTACAAGGGAGGAGATATACATATCCGTATTGCCTAGCTTGCCTTCCACGCCAAGTAGAGTCCCATCCGGACACGAGACGAAGTCTTCAATCTTGTATCTTCATAGTCCAACAGTCCGGCCAAAGGATATAGTCCGGCTGTCCGGATACCCCCTAATCCAGGACTCCCTTAGAGACCATCTACATCCTACGCCTCCCACAGATTGATAAACCTTAGGTCATCCACTTGAGGGAAATTTGCTACTGTCCTACAAACCTCTGCACTTGGAGGCCCAACAATGTCTACAAGAAGAAGGTTGTGTAGTAGACATCAAGCTCTTTTCTGGCGCCGTTGCCGGTGAGGTTAGTGCTTGAAGGTATATCTTTAGATCTTGCAATTTAATCTTTTTGTTTCTTGTTTTATCACTAGTTTAGTCTATCAAAGAAAACTACAAAAAAATGGAATTGACGTTGCCTCATATGCTTCATCTTTTTAATATCTTTTGTGAAAATAAGGATTCCCGTAATTGTGCCAAAGTGTTATAAGAAGAATGCATTAAAATGTTTGGCACTAAATATTTGGACGATGAGCATGATTGTAGGAATTGAAATAATATCAAGTTTCCTCTCTATGTGTTGAATATCTTGAAGTTATGCTTGTTTTACCTTCCTATGCAAGTTGATTCTTGTTCCCATAAGTTGTTTGCTTACAAAATCCCTATGCTTAGGAAGTGGGTTAGACTTAAATATGCTAGTAATATTCTTCATGATGCTCCCGTTATGTTTCAATTCTTATCTTTTACGTGAGCATCATTGAAATTATCATGCCTAGCTAGAAAGGCATTAAAGAAAAGCTCTTGTTGAGAGACAACCCAACACCTTTACCTACTATTTTTGTGTGTTCACATGATTAAGCTACTGTAGTAATCATGTTTTATAGCTTTTTTTAATAAAGTGCCAATTAAGACCTTTGGGATGATCTATGGTGATAGTTGATTTGATCTTGCTGAAAAACGAAAACTTTTGCGCGAAGTAAAACAATTCTCATTTTTAACAAAAGCGTGATAAAATACTGATCAGTTTTGCATAAGATTAATGAAAAAATTTCTCAGATTTTCCTATTTTTTCATAATTTTTGGAGTTACAGAAGTATTCGAGAGTTACAGATTACTACAGACTGTTCTGTTTTTGACAGATTCTATTTTTGATGCATAGTTTGCTTGTTTTCTAGTTTCTATGGCTTATATTGCTTAATATAAATTTTATAAATGGTATGGTATAGTAGGCATCATGTGAGAAAAATTATGAATCTTGTCTTGACAGTACCTAAGTGGTGATTTGCTTTCTTATACTAACAGAGCTTACGAGTTTTCTGTTAAGTTTTGTGTTGTGAAGTTTTCAAGTTTTGGGTAAAGATTCGATGGACTATGGAATAAGGCATGGCGAGAGCCTAAGCTTGGGGATGCCCAAGGCACCCCAAGGTAATATTCAAGGACAACCAAGCATCTAAGCTTGGGGATGCCCCACATGGCATCCCCTCTTTCGTCTTCATTTATCATTAACTTTACTTGAGGCTATATTTTTATTCACCACATGATATGAGTTTTGCTTGGAGCATAATTTTGTTTTATTAAGATTTTATTGCTGTTATTTAGAGTAATGTTTTGCATCTATTAGTTCAATAAAAAGGTCAAGTATAGCCTTTACCATGCTTATTTTGCAAGTCCATATGTTGCTGTTTTAAAAACAAAAAGTTTGCTGTTATGTTTTGAATATTTGTGAATAGTCAGAACATGATAAAATCTTGAAATTTTTACACAATGAGTAACAACAAATTATCTACAGTGTGGTAATTTTTCATAACTTTTGGAGTTACATAAGTATGATTCCTCTTGCATTCTTTACAGACTGTTTTGTTTAGACACATTGTTGTTATGTTTGTCTTGTTTGCATATGTTTGCTTGTTTAATTATTCTATTTGAGGATAGTACTATTAAATATGCAGAGGCATTTAGTATGCAATGTCAAATTATAATTTTAGTGATTTTCTACAGTAGAGAATGATAAGGTTTTGCATGGATTTATACTAGCTTATCTCACGAGTTCTTGTTGAGTTTTGTGTGGATGAAGTTTTTAAGATTTAGGGAAACCGCGATATGAAAGGAATTAAGGAGACACAAAAGATCAAGCTTGGGGATTGCCAAGGCATCCCAAGTTAATATTTCAAGAAGTCTCAAGCATCTAAGCTTGTGGATGCCCCGATAGGCATCTCACCTTTCTTCTTCAACAACTATCGGCTAGTTTTGGTTGAGCCTAAGTTTTTGCTTCTTCACATGATATGTGCTATCCTTGCAATGTCATTTTATTTTGTTTTTCTTGCTGTTTGAATAAAGTACTTTAGATCTGAAATTTTATTTATGAGAAGGAGTCTTCACATAGTTACATAATTATTTAACTACTCATTGTGCTTCGCTTATATCTTTTGGAGTAGTTTGTCGTTTGCTCTAGTGCTTCACTTATATCTTTTTAGAGCACGGCGATAGTTTTATTTTGAAGAAATTGTTGAACTCTCATGCTTCACTTATATCATTTTGAGAGTCTTTAAACAACATGATAATTTGCTTTGGTTATGAATTTAGTCCTAATATGATAGGCATCCAAGAGGGATATAATAAAAACTTTCATATAAAGTGCATTGACTACTATGAGAAGTTTGATTCTTTATGATTGTTTTGAGATATGAAGATGGTGATATTAGAGTCATGCTAGTGAGTAGTTGTGAATTTGAGAAATACTTCTGTTAAGGTTTGTGAGTCCTGTGGCATGCACGTATGGTGAACTGTTATGTAACGAAGTTGGAGCATGAGATATTTTTTGATTGTCTTCCTTATGAGTGGCGGTCGGGGAGGAGCGATGGTCTTTTCCTACCAATATATCACCCTAGGAGCATGCGCTTAGTACTTTGTTTCGATAGCCAATAGACTTTTGCAATAAGTATGTGAGTTCTTTATGACTAATGTTGAGTCCATGGATTATACGCACTCTCATCCTTCCACCATTGCTAGCCTCTCTAGTACCACCCAACTTTCGTCGGTACCATAAACCCACCATATACCTTCCAAGAAACAGCCACCATACCTACCTATTATGGCATTTCCATAGCCATTCCGAGATATACTGCCATGCAACTTTCCACCATTTCGTTTATTATGACACGCTTCATCATTGTCATATTGCTTTGCATGATCATGTAGTTGACATTGTATTTGTGGCAAAGCCACCGATCATAATTCTTTCATACATGTCACTCTGGATTCATTGCACATCCCGGTACACTGCCGGAGGCATTCATATAAAGTCATATTTTGTTCTAAGTATCGAGTTGTAATTCTTGAGTTGTAAGTAAATAAAAGTGTGATGATCTTCATTATTAGAGCATTGACCCATGTGAGGAAATAAAAAAATAAGAGAAAGGCCAAAAAAGGGGAGAAGGCCCAAAAAACAAAAACAAAAAATGAGAGAAAAAGAGAGAAGGGGCAATGCTACTATCCTTTTACCACACGTGTGCTTGAAAGTAGCACCATGATCTTCATGATAGAGAATCTCCTATGTTGTCACTTCCATATACTAGTGGGAATTTTCATTATAGAACTTGGCTTGTATATTCCAACGATGGGCGTCCTCAAATGCCCTAGGTCTTCATGAGCAAGCAAGTTGGATGCACACCCACTTAGTTTTCCTTTTGAGTTTTCATACACTTATAGCTCTAGTGCATCCGTTGCATGGCAATCCCTACTCACTCCCATTGGTATATATTGATGGGCATCTCCATAGCCCGTTGATATGCCTAGTTGATGTGAAACTATCTCCTTCTTTTTGTCTTCTCCACAACCACTGTCTATTCCACCTATAGTGTTATGTCCATGGCTCGTGCTCATGTATTGCGTGAAAGTTGAAAAAGTTTGAGAACCTCTAAAGTATGAAACAATTGCTTGGCTTGTCATCAGGGTTGTGCATGATTTGAATATTTTGTGTGATTAAGATGGAGCATAGCTAGACTATATGATTTTGTAGGGATAAGCTTTCTTTGGCCATGTTATTTTGAGAAGACATAATTGCCTTGTTAGTATGCTTGAAGTATTATTATTTTTATGTCAATATTAAACTTTTGTTTTGAATCTTATGGATCTGAATATTCTTGCCACAATAAAGAGAATTACATGGATAAATATGCTAGGTAGCATTCCACATCAAAAAAATTGTTTTTATCATTTACCTACTCGAGGACGAGCAGGGATTAAGCTAGGGGATGCTTGATACGTCTCCAACGTATCCATAATTTTTTATTGTTCCATGCTATTATATTATCTGTTTTGGATGTTTAATGGGCTTTAATATGCTATTTTATATGATTTTTGGGACTAACCTATTAACCTAGAGCCCAGTGCTATTTTCTGTTTTTCCTTGTTTTTGAGTTTTACAGAAAAGGAATACCAAACGGAGTCCAATTGATGTGCAAATTTTTGAAGATTTTTTATGGACCAAAAGAAGCCCCCGAGGTAAAAGAGTTGGGATAGAAGAGTCTCGAGCCATCCACGAGTGTGGAGGGCGCGCCCTACCCCCTGGGCATGCCCCCTGCCTCGTGGACGACTTGAAGACCCCCCCCCCCTGGCGTGAGACCGACGCCAAAAACTCCTATGAATACAGAAACCCCCAAAAAGAAACCTAGATCGGGAGTTCCTCCGCCGCAAGCCTCTGTAGCCACCAAAAACCAATCGGGACCCTATTCCGGCACCCTACCGGAGGGGGGGATCCATCACCGGTGGCCACCTTCATCATCCCGACGCTCTCCATGACGAGGAGGGAGTAGTTCACCCTCAGGGCTAAGGGTATGTACCAGTAGCTATGTGTTTGATCTCTCTCTCTCTCTCTCGTGTTCTTGATATGGCACGATCTTGATGTACCGCGAGCTTTGCTATTATAGTTGGATCTTATGATGTTTCTCCCCCTCTATCTCCTTCTGATGAATTGAGTTTTCCCTTTGAAGTTATCTTACCGGATTGAGTCTTTAAGGATTTGAGAACACTTGATGTATGTCTTGCATGTGCTTATCTGTGGTGACAATGGGATATTCACGTGATCCACCTGATGTATGTTCTGGTGATCAACTTGCGAGTTTTGTGACCTTGTGAACTTATGCATAGGAGTTGGCACACGTTTTTGTTTTGACTCTTCGGTAGAAACTTTGGGGCACTCTTTGAAGTTCTTTGTGTTGGTTGAATAGATGAATCTGAGATTGTGTGATGCATATCGTATAATCATACCCGTGGATACTTGAAGTGACATTGGAGTATCTAGGTGACATTAGGGTTTTGGTTGATTTGTGTCTTATGGTGTTATTTTACTACGAACTCTAGGGTTGTTTGTGACACTTAGAGGAATAGCCCAACGGATTGATTGAAAAGAATAACTTTGAGGTGGTTTTGTACCCTACAATAATCTCTTCGTTTGTTCTTCGCTATTAGTGACTTTGGAGTGACTCTTTGTTGCATGTTGAGGGATAGTTATATGATCCAATTATGTCATTATTGTTGAGACAACTTGCACTAGTGAAAGTATGAACCCTAGTCCTTGTTTCAACGCATTGCAATACCGTGTGTGCTCACTTGTATCATTAGTTACCTTGCTGTTTTTATATTTTCAGATTACAAAGACCTATATCTACCATCCATATTGCACTTGTATCACCATCTCTTCGCCGAACTAGTGCACCTATACAATTTACCGTTGTATTGGGTGTGTTGGGGACACAAGAGACTCTTTGTTATTTGGTTGTAGGGTTGTTTGAGAGAGACCATCTTCATCCTACACCTCCCATGGATTGATAAACCTTAGATCATCCACTTGAAGGAAATTTGCTACTGTCCTACAAACCTCTGCACTTGGAGGCCCAAGAACGTCTACAAGAAGAAGGTTGTGTAGTAGACATCAAGGGTCAATGCTCGAAGGATATTATGTTTGAATGAATGTCTCCGGGTTGCCCAGACTGTATGTTATGAAACAAGGCTTTGTATAATATATTTCTGCCTTTATTATTTTCCTCTTGTGCGGTCATTTTTATATCTGAAAGCTTGCCAGTCGTCGGCTTGAACCCCCACGTAGATACTACGGGGATGTTCTTAATAGCACGTGACCACACTTGACCCAACGTCTTGGTCCGTGAAGGAGGTGATCGTGCAGCGAACCAGGCAATCGGACTATACAGCTTTATCACTCTCACTTGGCCATAGGAGCTTGATAATGGGACTATGAACTAGCCCCTGGTGCGTGTGTGGCTATCTGAACTTGGATGTTTTATACGCGTGACAGGGTGTAGGCCATTCCTTCGTATAATACGGAAAAAATCGTAAAGGATTTAGTAAGTCGCTGAACTGCTAACCAGCTCTCGCTATATCATGATAGTCAGTTTTCGGCTTTCTCTACTGAGGTGTTTGACCGGACGAGCCAGAAACACAATTGTAGTAGTTCTCCCTTTACTACCTTAGCCGAACAAGCAGAACTTAAGGTGGTAACCACAGGAGCCGGGCAACCCAACTATTGACCAAAGACATGATTCGGAGCCGATGCATATAATGCGGTATTCGGGACGCCGAAGTATACTATAAAAGTGTTTGGACTTTTTTGTTTTTTGAAAAATATATGTGGCCGAATAGAGCCCCTGGCAATTTATGCCGGGGTGTATATGTCAATCTATCATGAAGACGGAATACGTATTATGAAATAAGCCAATGCCGAATAAGGTTTGGAAAAAACTGTTTCCGCTGTAGTCTTATTGAAACGTCAAACGTGTTCTTACAGAAAATGCCATAATCATCAAGGCTATTTTAAATGCCAAGAATTTGAGAACAAGGGAAAGCTGTATACAGGTCCTAAGAAGGTGGTCTTGAAGATCCTTTGGACACCCTGCCGCATGTCTGTGCCGCTTTTCACCTTGGTGTAGGATCCTTTGAGAGGATCAACGATCGGGTATACATAAGGGGCCTGGGAAAGGGCCCTTGTACCACCAAAAAGTGACTTGGGTTTTAAAGAACCTGAAAAATAAAAAAAAATAAAAAGAGAAAAAGGAGGAAAATTAAGGTTCGAATAGGGTCAAGCCGAATTGAGGACTTTGTCCTTAGTGTGCCTCCATCATTGCCCATGGTATTTTTAGTGCGTAGTTATGTACGCGCGGTACGTATGCCATGATTAGGTGGGGGTTTTGACGGAGGCCGAATTGCTAATCAAGTTCTGGATGAACCGAATTGTCCTTCTGCAGGGTAGACCGGACTCGTTTGACAGTGTCCGGGGGCTTCATGTCCGATGAAGTATTCGGCTTGATAAGGCCACCCTGTACCTCAGCTGCGAGGGCCGCGGTATGCTCCTCAGTACGGAGGGAGCACTCTATGTTTCCATTGACTGTCATAACACCGCGTGGTTCGGGCATCTTAAGCTTTAGATAGGCATAGTGCGGGACTGCATTGAAACAGTCGAAAGTGGTTCGTCCGAGCAGTGCATGATAACCACTGTGGAAGGGGACGATGTCGAAGATCAAATCTTCGGTTCGGAAGTTATCTGGTGAGCCGAAGACTACCTCCATCGTTATTGACCCTGTGCAGCAGGCCTCTACACTGGGTATTACTCCTTTAAAGGTGGTTTTAGTGGGCTTGACCCTTGACGGATCAATACCCATTTTACAGACAGTGTCCTGATAAAGTAGGTTAAGACTGATGCCGCCGTCCATGAGGACTCCCGTGAGATGGAATCCGTCGATGATTGGATCGAGGACCAATGCTGCCTAACCTCCATGAAGGATACTGGTCGGATGGTCTCTACGGTCAAAAGTGATCGAACAGGCCGACCATGGGTTGAATTTTGGGGCGACTGGCTCTATGGCATAGACGTCCCTTAGGGAACGCTTATGCTCCCGCTTAGGGATATGAGTGACGTAAATCATATTCACTATTTTTACCTTGGGGGGAATTTTCTTTTGCCCCCCTGTGTTTGTTGGGCGAGGCTCATCGTCATCCTCGCTAGGTGGCCCTTTCCCCTTATGTTTGGTTTTTAGCTTACCAGCATGTTTAAAGACCCAACAATTTCTGTTAGTATGATTGGCAGGCTTGTCAGGGGTGCCATGAATCTGCCAAGGCCGATTGAGTATTCTGTCCAAACTAGATGGACCATCTTTGTTTCCTTTGAATGGCTTCTTCCACTGACCGGTTTTGGAGCCAGTGAATCTGGCATTGACTGTCGTGTCTTCGGTATCTTCATTGTTGCTTCGACGCTTGTGTTTGTTGCGTCATGGCTTACCGTTGCCATCTCTAGCTTCGGAGGTGCCAGGGTCGCTGTTGCCGTTGCTTCTATGAGCTAGCCAGCTATCTTCTCCCATGCAAAAGCGGGTCATGAGTGCGGTAAGAACTGCCATGGACTTCGGTTTTTCTTGGCCGAGGTGTCGAGCGAGCCACTCATCATGGACACTGTGTTTAAAGGCCGCGAGGGCTTCGATGTCCGGACAATCGACAATTTGGTTCTTTTTAATTAAGAACCTGGTTCAGAGTTTTTGGGCTACTCTCCGGGCTGCTAGACTATATGACTGAGGTCATCAGCGTCCGGAGGCCAGACATAGGTACCTTGGATGTTGTCTCTAAAGGCGTCTTCCAAATCTTCCCAGCTACCAATAGAGTTCTCTGGGATGCTATTTAGCCAGTGTTGTGCTGGTCCTTTCAGTTTTAAGGGGAGGTATTTGATGGCGTGGAGATCGTCACCACGGGCCATGTGGACATAGAGAAGGAAGTCTTCAATCCATACCGCGGGATCTGTCATGCCGTCATATGATTCGATGTTTACGGGTTTAAACCCTTCTGGGAACTGGTGCTGCATTACCTCATCGATAAAGCATAAGGGGTGTGCGGCACCTTTGTATTAGGCAATGTCACGACGGAGTTCGAATGACATCCATATGCGGTTTTCGGCCCTGGTGAGGTTATGCCTATCACGCCAGGCTTGACGGTCGTCTTCTCGCGTTGGGGCGCGCCCACTTGATCCATAGATTGATCTGGCTTGGCCTGCTCTATTGCTCAAGTCTTGTCATAGGTCGTAGGTGTATCCTGGAGCTGCTGTCTCTCTGCCCCTACGGTGAGGTGGTGTGGATTGGTGTTCGGCGTAGGTGGCCGCTTTATCTCACCCACGTGGTGGCCGGTCTGGTTCATCAGTGTGGTCATGTTTTGATGGTATTGGCTCGAAGGCCTCATCATCGAATTGTGGTAGTAGCCGACGCTTTGGATAATTCTTTGTTGGGCGTCGGAGGCCATATTCTTCGGCAGCTAGGACCTGGGTCCATCTGTCGTTGAGTGTATCCTGTTGGGCTTGGAGTCGTTGTTGCTGCTTTTTTAGGCTTCTTGTAGTAGCGATTAGTTGGCGCTTAAAGCGCTCCTGCTCGAGGGGTTCCTCTGGCACGATGAGATCTTTGTTGCCGAAGCTGAAATCATCGTCGGAGAGTGGTAGATAGTTGCTGCCTTCCGAATCCTCATTTCCGACCGGATCGTCAGGGTTAACTTGCCCCTCCTCCACATTGTCCTGTTCAGATGTGGGCTCGACGGGGGCTTCGGGGTCTTTGGCGTTCTCTGGAGTGTTATTGTCTCCAGTGCCGGTATTACTGTCTTTTTCACGACGCAATTTTGAGCGGCGTCACTGGCGTCCACGCTTCGGTGGTGCCCCAGCAGGTTTGTCCTCAACCAGATCTTTCCTGCCTTTGTCGTCATCCTCTTTGGGTGTATCCACCGTATACACGTCGTATGTGGAGGTGACCGTCCAACGTCCGGTAAACGGTGGGTCTTGGCCTTGTTCGTCTCCGGCATCGTCGTCCAGGCCATCGATGTCTTCGGAGGTGTAATCCAGCATGTCAGTTAAGTCCTCGACGGTGGCTATGAAGTGGGTGGTGGGTGGGACGTAAAATTCCCTGCTCTCAGCCCCTAATTCGGGATGAGAATAGTTCGGATGTGATTCCTCTGTAATGGTGAGGGACCACATTAAGTCTAGAGCCTCATTTAAGAGCGAGGATTGGACGGGGAAATGAGAGTCCGCGGGGCTGGCCAGGGCAAAGGCCTCCTGGCCATGCTCGCTTGGCGCGGACTTCGAGAGTTCAGAGCTAGAGTCCGAGGGCGACTCCGGCCCTTCAATGATAGGGGGAACCCCGTCTGACTCTGGTCTTGTCGAGGATAAAATCACCTCCGGATCTTCAATAGTGAGCTTCATAGCAGAGAGTCCGGCGGGCTCCAAACTCCCATCTTCGGACCCGATAGTTTGCTCCGGATCTAAGGCCGGAGTGGTGGTCGGAGCCGTGAACCCTTCGACGAGCAAGTCTCCTAGGATATCAGCAACATAATTTAGGTTCCCAAAACTGATCTGATGACCAGGGGCGTAGCTGTCGATCTGTTCGAGGCGGCCAATTGAGTTGGCACGCAGAGCGAAGCCGCCGAACACAAAAATTTGACCAGGAAGGAAAGTTTCCCCAGGCACGGCATCATCGTTGATGATCGAACGAGCCATCGAACCTTTTGTCGATGGCATAGTGGAACTCTCAATGAAAGCACCAATATCGGTGTCAAAACCGGTCGATCTCGGGTAGGGGGTTCCGAACTATGCGTCTGAGGATCGAAGGTAACAGGAGACAAGGGAGACATTATGTTTACTCAGGTTTGGGCCCTCTTAATGGAGGTAAAACCCTATGTCCTGCTTGATTGTATTTGATGAGTATATGGGTTACAAGAGTTGATCTACCTCAAGATCATAATGGCTAAACTCTGGATGTCTAGTCTATGTGATTTGTCTTAGCCTCTACAGACTAAACCCTCTGGCTTATATAGACACCAGAGAGGCCTTGGGTTGTACAGAGTCGGTTCACAGAGAAAGGAAACTACACATCCGGGCGTTAAGCTTGCCATCCACGCAAAAGAGAGTCCTACCCGGACACGAGGGGAGGTCTTCTGCCTTGTATCTTCACGACCTATCAGTCCGGCCCATATCAGATAGCCCGGACACCCGAGGACCCCTTAGTCCAGGACTCCCTCACCCACTCTTTTGGAATTCAAGTAATTTAATTATGACAATTGTTCTTTAATAGATTGTATTTCCTTGTTGCAATCCATGTTGAATTCTCCTCATGCTTATAATCAAAACAAAGCTTTTACTAAACATATCGTTGATGCTATGATGTAATCTTTTCAAGAAAAGCTTGAATTGGAAGTTTCTATCCCTAGAAAACTTTATGATGAGTGGGAACCTACTATTAAGATTAAGATTAAAGATTATGAATGCCATGCTTTGTGTAATTTGGGTGCTAGTGTGTCCACGATTCCAAAAACTTTTTGTGATGTGTTAGGTTTCCATGAATTTGATGATTGTTCCTTAAATTTGCATCTTATGGATTCCACTATTAAGAAACCTATGGGAAGAATTAATGATGTTCTTATTTTTGCAAATAGGAACTATGTGCCCGTAGATTTCATTGTTCTTGATATAGATTGCAATCCTACAAGTCCTATCATTCTTGGTAGACCTTTCCTTAGAACGATTGGTGCAATTATTGATATGAAAGAAGGAAACATCAGATTTCAATTTTCGCTAAGGGAAGGCATGAAACACTTCCCTAGAAAGAAAATTAAATTGCCATATGAATCTATTATGAGAGCCGCTTATGGATTGCATGCCAAAGATGATAATACTTAGATCTATTCATGCTTTATGCCTAGCTAAGGGCGTTAAACAATAGCGCTTGTTGGGAGGCAACCCAATTATATTTTTGGTTTTGCTTTTTAGGTTCTGTTTTGCATTAAATAATTCATTTAGCCTCTGGTTAGATGTGATTTTATGTTTTAATTAGTGTTTGTGCAAGTAAGACCTTTGGGATAGCTTATGGTGATAGTTGATTTGATCCTGCTGAAAAATAGAAACTTTTAAGCCCATGAGATTAGTTTTCATTTTTAGCAGAGGTGCGATAAAATATTGATTCTTTTTGCAGAGGATTAATAAACAAATTTCTTAGGTCATCCTAAGTTTTCAGGATTTTTCGAGTTACATAAGTATTCGACATCTCCAGATAGCTATAGACTGTTCTGTTTTTGACATATTCTGTTTTCGCCCGTTGTTTGCTTATTTTGATGCATATATGGCTAGTATCGGGGGGTATGAACCATGGAAAAGTTGGAATACAGTAGATATTACACCAATATAAATAAAGAATCGGTTCACAATAGTACCAAAAGTGGTGATTTATTTTCTTATACTAACGGAGCTTATGAGATTTTTTTGTTGAGTTTTGTGTTCTTAAGTTTCCAAGTTTTGGGTAAGGATTTGATGGACTATGGAATAAGGAGTGGCAAGAGCCTAAGCTTGGAGATTCCCAAGGTACCCCAAGGTAATATTCAAGGACAACCAAGTGCCTAAGCTTGGGGATGCTCTGGAAGGCATCCCTTCTTTCGTCTTCGTCTATCGGTAACTTTACTTGAGGCTATATTTTTATTCACCACATGATATGTGTTTTGCTTGGAGCGTCTAGTATGATTTGAGTCTTTGCTTTTTAATTTTCCACAATCATCCTTGTTGTACACACCTTTTGGGAGATACACGCATGAATCGTGAATTATTAGAACACCCTATGTGCTTCACTTATATCTTTTGATCTAGGCAACTTTGCTCTAGTGCTTCACTTATATCTTTTTAGAGCACGGCGGTGGTTTTATTTTATAGAAATTGATGAACTCTCGCACTTCACTTATATCATTTTGAGAGTCTTTAAAAACAGCATGGTAATTTGCTTTGGTTATAAATTTGGTCGTAATATGATAGGCATCCAAGAGGGATATAATAAAAACTTTCATGTAAAGTGCATTGAATACTATGAGAAGTTTGATTCCTTATGATTGTTTTGAGATAAGAAGATGGTCATATTAGAGTCATGCTAGTAAGTAGTTGTGAATTTGAGAAATACTTGTGTAAAGTTTGTGAGTCCCGTAGCATGCACGTATGCTGAACCGTTATATGTTGAAGTTGGAGCATGATTTATTTATTGATTATCTTCCTTATGAGTGGCGGTCGGGGACGAGCGATGGTCTTTTCCTACCAATCTATCCCCCTAGGAGCATGCATGTAGTACTTTGTTTTGATGACTAATAGATTTTTGCAATAATTATGTGAGTTCTTTATGACTAATGTCGAGTCCATGGATTATACGCACTCTCACCTTTCCACCATTGCTAGCCTCTCTTGTACCGCGCAACTTTCGCCGGTACCATAAAACCACCATATACCTTCCTCAAAACAGCCACCATACCTACCTGCTATGGCATTTCCATAGCCATTCCGAGATATATTTCCATGCAACTTTCCACCGCTCCGTTTATATGACACGCTCCATTATTGTCATATTGCTTTGCATGATCATGTAGTTGACATCGTATTTGTGGCAAATCCACCATTCATAATTCTTTCATGCATGTCACTATTGGTTCAGTGCACATCCTGGTACACTACCGGAGGCATTCATATAGAGTCATATTTTGTTCTAAGTATCGAGTTGTAATTCTTGAGTTGTAAGTAAATAAAAGTGTGATGACCTTCATTATTAGAGCATTGTCCCATGTGAGGAAAGGATTATGGAGACTGTGATTCCCCCACAAGTTGGGATGAGACTCCGGACGAAAAAAAGAGGCCAAAAAAATGAGAGAAGGCCCAAATAAAAAAATGAGAGAAAAGAGAGAAGGGGCAATGTTACTATCCTTTTACCACACTCGTGCTTCAAGTAGCACCATGATCTTCATGATAGAGAGTCTCCTATGATATCACTTTCATATACTAGTGGGAATTTTCATTATAGAACTTGGCTTGTATATTCAAATGATGGGCTTCCTCAAATTGCCATAGGTCTTCATGAGCAAGCGAGTTGGATGCACACCCACTTAGTTTTCGTTTTGAGATTTCATAAACTTATAGCTGTAGTGCATCTGTTGCATGGAAATCCCTACTCACTCACATTGATATCTATTGGTGGGAATCTCCATAGCCCGTTGATACGCCTAGTTGATGTGAGACTATCTCCTTCTTTTTGTCTTCTCCACAACCACCTTCTATTCCACCTATAGTGCTATATCCATGGCTCACGCTCATGTATTGCGTGAAAGTTGAAAAGGTTTGAGAACGTTAAAAGTATGAAATAATTGTTTGGCTTGTCATCAGGGTTGTGCATGGTTTAAGTACTTTGTGTGATGAAGATGGAGCATAGCCAGACTATATGATTTTGTAGGGATAAGCTTTCTTTAGCAATGTTATTTTGAGAAGACATAATTATTTTGTTAGTATGCTTGAAGTATTATTGTTTTTATGTCAATATTAAACTTTTGTTTTGAATCATACAGATCTGAACATTCATGCCACAATAAAGAGAATTACATGGATAAATATGTTAGGTAGCATTCCACAACAAACATTCTGTTTTTATCATTTACCTACTCGAGGACGAACAGGAATTAAGCTTGGGGATGCTTGATACGTCTCCAACGTATTTATAATTTTTGATTGTTCCATGCTATTATATTATCTGTTTTGGATGTTTTATATGCATTAATATGCTATTTTATATTATTTTTGGGACTAAGCTATTAACCTAGAGCCCAGTGCAAGTTTCAGTTTTTTCCTTGTTTTAGAGTTTTGCAGAAAAGGAATACCAAACAGAGTCCAAACGGATGAAACTTTCGCGATGATTTCTCTTGGACCAGAAGACATCCAGAGGGCTTGGCGTGCACGTCAGGAAAGCCACGAGGCGGCCACAAGGTCGGGAGGCACGCACAGGGGGGTAGGGCGCGCCCCCACCCTTGTGGGGCCCTCATGACTTCACCGACCTATTTCTTTCGCCTATATATTCTCGAATATCCCAAAACCTTCCAGGCGAGCAACGAAACCACTTTTCCACCACCCCAATCTTCTGTACCCGTGAGATCCCATCTAGGGGCCTTTTCCGGCGTCCTCTCGGAGGGGGATTCGATCACGGAGGGCTTCTAGATCAACACCATTGCCTCTCTGATGAAGCGTGAGTAGTTTACCACGGACCTACGGGTCCATAGCTAGTAGCTATATGGCTTCTTCTCTCTCTCTTTGATTCTCAATACCATGTTCTCCTTGATGTTCTTGGAGATCTATTCGATATAATACTCTTTTGCGGTGTGTTTGCCGAGATCTGATGAATTGCGGATTTATGATCAGCTTATCTAAGAATATTATTTTAATCTCCTCTGAATTCTTATACGCATGATTTCATATCTTTGCAAGTCTCTTTGAACTATCGATTTGGTTTGGCCAACTAGATTGGTTTTTCTTGCAATGGGAGAAGTGCTTAGTTTTGGGTTCAATCTTGTGGTGCTCGATCCTAGTGACAGGAGGGGAACCGACACGTATTGTATTGTTGCCATCGAGGATAACAAGGTGGGGTTTTCATCATATTTCTTGAGTTAATTCCGCTACATCATGTCATCTTACTTAATGCGTTACTCCTGTTCTTCATGAACTTAATACTCTAGGTGCAGGCAGGAGTCGGTCGATGTGTGGAGTAATAGTAGTAGATGCAGGTAGGAGTCGGTCTACTTGATGCGGACGTGATTCCTATATTCATGATCATTGCCTTAGATATCGTCATAATTATGTGCTTTTCTATCAATTATCCGGCAGTAATTTGTTCACCCACGGTAATATTTTCTATCTTGAGAGAAGCCTCTAGTGAAACCTATGGCCCCCGGGTCTATTTTCCATCATATAAGTTTCCGATCTACAATTTTAGTTTCCGCTTTACTTTCCTTTTGCAATCTTTTTACTTTCTGTTACATAAACCAAAAATACCCAAAATATTACTTTACCGTTTATCCATCTATATGAGATCTCACTTTGCAAATAACTGTCAAGGGATTGACCACCCCTTTGTCGCGTTGGGTGCAAGTTGGTGTTTGTTTGTGTAGGTATTCGGTGGCTTGTGTATTGTCTCATACTGGATTGATACCTTGGTTCTCAAAAGCTGAGGGAAATACTTCCTCTACTTTGCTGCATCACCCTTTCCTCTTCAAGGGAAAAACCAACGCAAGCTCAAGAGGTAGCACTCATTACATTGTCTTCCTTGTCCAACTTCAACAAATTTGCTCAAGTTTGAAAATAATTAAAGGGGATCACAATCATGGAGGATGTCCAAAATAGTATATTAATATGTGAAATGTCTCTTCCTTCAATATTCTTTCATGAATTGTTCAAGTGACCAATGTTGAGTTTGCTAACTTTCAATAAATTTTACCACCTATACTTCTTATAAGTGAAGTCATTACTTCCCATGGGATAAGCATATGAAGCACATATAATTTCAGATCTATGATATTCAATTCATTCAACCATTTACTCATAGAATACAAGAGAAGCACGTGAGTAAATGACAAACTACTCCAAAAAGATATAAGTGAAGAACAATGAGTAGTCAAATAATAACTAGACATGGGAGGACTCTCTCTCTCTCTCATTCAAGATTTCAGATCCAATGATATTATTCAAATAGCAAGTAAAATGAAAATACGCTCCAAGCAAAACAAATATCATGTGACGAATAAAAATATAGCTCCGAGTAAGGTATACCGATGGTTTTGAAGATGAAAGAGGGGATGCCTTCCGGGGAATCCCCAAGCTTAGGAGATTGAGTATTCCTTGATTATTACCTTGGGGTGCCTTGGGCATCCCCAATCTTAGGGTATTTCCACTCCTTATTCTCCTCATATCGATATCTCACCCAAAACTTGAAAACTTCAATCACACAAAACTTAACGAAACTTCATGAGATGGGTTAGTATGATAAAGGGTAAATCATTCACTTTGGTACTGTCAAGATAAGATTCATAATTTTTTCACACAATGCCTACTGTACCATATCATTTCTATAATTTATATCAAGCAATATAAGCCATAGAAACTAGAAAACAAGCAAACTATGCATTGAAAACAGAATCTGTCAACAACAGAATAGTCTATAATGATCTGGACAACAACCATACTTCTGTCACTCCAAAAGTTTTGAAAACTTGGGACAACCTAGGCAATTTGTATATTAATCTTTTTCAAAAAGAGTCAGTATTTTATTGCGCTTCTGTTAAAAATGAAAATTATTTTACTGGGTGCAAAAGTTTTTGTTTTTCAGCAAGATCGAATCAACTATCACCGTAAGCCATCCCAAAGGTCTTACTTGGCACTTTATTGAAACAAAAGCTATAAAACATGATCACTACAGTAGCTTAATCATGTGAACACACAAAAACAGTAGGTAAAGGTGTTGGGTTGTCTCCCAACAAGATCTTTTCTTTAATGCCTTTCTAGCTAGGCATGCTATTTTAATGATACTCTTCCAAGCCCAATTCCGATGATAATTTTATTCATACTCCAAAAGATATAAGTGAAGTTCATGAGCATTCTACAATTAATATAGATTAACCAACATCCAATCTCAAAATATATAAGTGAAGCACACAAAGCATTCTATAAAGCTATACTCAAAAGATTTAAGTGAAACACAAAGAGCATTCTATAAAGCCATACTCAAAAGATTTAAGTGAAGCACAAAGAGCATTCTACAGATAAATGAAGGGCTATATCATACTAGCATGGAGCATATAGGAAAATAAAAGGTAAATAACACAAAAGACACATATCATGTGAACAAAACAAAAACCAAGGTATACCGATAATTGTTGAAGAAGAAAGATGGGATGCCAACCGGGGCATCCCCAAGCTTGGATGCTTGAGTATCCTTGAAATATTTACTTGGGGTGGCTTGGGCATCCCCAAGTTTTAACTCTTGTCTCTCCTTATTCTTCTCATATCGATAACTCCTCGATCTTCGAACACTTCATCCACACAAAACTTAACAAAAAACATTATGAGATCCGTTAGTACAATAAAGCAAATCACTTCATTTAGGTACTGTTGTAAACTCATTCCAATTTCATATTAGCATTATATATACTGTATTCCAAGTTATCCATGGTTCATACCCCCCGATACAACCCATAGATTCATGAAAATAAGTGAACAACACATAGAAAATAGAATCTGTCAAAAACAGGACACTCTATAGCAATATGGAACTTTCATATACTTCAGTAACTTCAAAAATTCTAACAAATTAGGAAAATCTAAGAAATTTGCAGGCCAGTACTGTGTAAAAATTTCATGATTTTATCATGGTCCAGTAAAAAATGTAAATTCAATAACTACAAAAAAAGTTTCTGTTTTTTCTGCTGCACACACTAAACAAGCAATTTAAACATTCTAAAGCCAAATCTTGGCACATTTTTTTAATACAATGGATATATACAAGGGGATAAATATTTTTGAGAAACTTCCATGAAAAATTCTACAATGTTTCCATGAGCATGAACACAAGTGTTCAAGGTCGACCCTCACTTCTCCAATGCATAACCTTCCAATCACTTCTCTTTTTGAAAAAGTTTTTAGGCATAAGAGGCAAGCAATTTTTTTGTATTTTGCACTCTTATAATTATTTTTTTGTTTCACCCACAACTATAGAAAACAAAAACAAAAGGGAAAACAAAATCTACTTAGTGAAGAAAGCAAACAAGCACACACGAGAATATCAACCCCACGCTATTGCTCCCCGGCAACGGCGCGAGAAAGAGCTTGGTAATCCCCAAGTGCAAGGAATCATCGTAGCAATTTACAAAGGTGGAAGTGATAAGTATGGAGTGTCGAACCCACAAGGAGCTAAAGGTAAGATCAATATTCTCTCAAGTCCTATCTACCACTGATACGACTCTACGTACACGGAACGTTTGCTTCCATCTAGAAACGAGAAATAAAACTATGTTGTGGGTATAAAGAGAATAGCCTTGCATGATATAGGAGAACTAAAATATAAAAATAGGTGCTGTTAACATAAAGTTAGAACATATTACTATATATTATAAATAGCGAGTGTGGAATAATGATGGATCGGTGTGCGGAATTGTCCTAGGCAATTGTTAACAAGATCGGTAGTCGTCATTGCAATTTTATATGAGGGAGAGGCATAAGCTAACATACTTTCTCTCCTTGGATCATATGCACTTATGATTGGAACTCTAGAAAGCATCAACAACTACTAAAGATCATTAAGGTAAAACCCAGCCATAGCATTGAAGTATCAAGTTCCCTTTATCTCATACGCAACAACCCCCTTACTCGGGTTTATGCTTCTGTCACTCAAGCAACCCACTATAAGCGAATCATGAACGTAGTGCAACACCCTACAGCGGGAATGCTTCATGTGTGCGCGGCATGGAAGGCACCATAGGACAACACCAAAATAAAACATACAACTCAAACCAATCTATATCATCAATCAACCCGAAAGACAAAAGAAATCTACTGAAAACATCATAGGATGGCAACACATCATTGGATCATAATATGTGGCATAAAGCACCATGTTCAAGTAGGGGATTACAATGGGGTGCGGGAGAGTGGACCGCGTAAAAGAGATGAGGATGGTGATGTTGATGAAGACGGTCACTACAACGATGATTCCCCGACGGCACTCTGGCGCCACCGAGAGAGAGGGGGAGAGAGTCTCCTCCTTGTGCTTCCTCCTCCATGGCCTCCCCCCTAGATGGGGATAGGTTCTCCTTCTGGTCCTCGGGCTCCATGGTGATGATGGCCCCCTCCGGGATCCTCCTCCATGGCCTTCGGTGATGATGGCCCTCTACGGCAGGGTGCCGGAGAGGGCCTAAATTGATTTTTCGTGGCTATAGAGGCTTGTGGTGGCGGAACTCCTGATCTAGGTTTATTTCTGGGGGTTTGGGTATTTATAGGAATTTTTGGCGTCGGTCTCACGTTAATGGGGTCCAAGAGGTAGCGACAAGGTAGGAGCACCCTCCCGGGGGGTAGGGTGGGCCCCCTACCTTGTCATCGCCTCGGGACTCTTCTGGTCCAACTCTTGTGCTTAGGGGTTCTATTTTGGTCCATAAAAAAACACCGTAAATTTTTAGCCCATTCCAAGAACTTTTATTTCTGCACAAAAAATGACACCACGGTAGTTCTGCTGAAAACAACATCAGTCTGGGTTAGTTCTAATCAAATCATACCAAAACCATATAAAATTGTTGTAAACATGGCATGAATACTTCATAAATTATAGATATGTCGGAGAAGTATCACCCACCTGCATGGGGGACCCACATGAACGTGGATAGTGGGGAATGTCCCCACAACCTGGTCTAGGCGCACCAAGATCCTCCCTTAAAAGGAATAGTATCATATCCCAAGGGGATAAGATCAGGATCCCTAAAAAGGGGATATCGATCGGTGGGGAAGGAAAGGTGGGATTTCCTTCCTCCCCCTTTGTCCAACGTCCCTAGGGCCTTAAAGGGAAAGCCACCAGGCCCCTCCACGCCTATATAAAGGTGGGGAGGCATTGGGGGCAGCCACCGTTCGACCCTTGCCCGTTACCTCCCCCAACTCCTCCCACATTTCACCAGTACGGGATTGGTGAAGCCCTGCCGGAATTCCGCTGCCGCCACCACCATCACCATACCGTCGTATTGGTCACGATCTCATCTACCCCCCCCCCCTCTCAATTGCTAGATCAAAAAGGAGAGGACGCTGCCAAGCCGCATGTGTGCTAAACTCGAAGGTGCCAACCATTCGGCCCTTGATCGGGAGTTCGTGGACGGATTGTGATTGGATCACGAAGACGTTTGACTACATCAACCGCGTTTCTTGACGCTTCCTCTTAGCGATCTACAAGGGTATGTGGATCCAATCTCTCCTCTTGTATATGTGCATCTCCTAGACTGATCTTGGTGAGCGTAGGAATTTTTTTGTTTCCCATGCAACCTTCCCCAAAAGTGGCATCATGAGGTAGGTCTATGCATAGATGACATCACGAGTAGAACACAAAGGAGTTTGTGGGTGTTGATATTCATATTGCTTCCTTCCTTAGTCTTATTTTGATTCAGCGGTATTGAGGCATGAAGCGGCCCGGACCAACTTTACATGTCCATGTACACGAGACCGGTTCCATCAACTAACATGCAACTTGTTGCATAAAGATGGCTGGATGGTGTCTGTCTCTCCCACCTTAGTTGAATCGGATTCGACAAAGGAGATCCTTGTAGAAGGTTAAATAGAAAATTGTATATCACCGTTGTGACTTTGCGTAGGTAAGAACGGTTCTTACTAGTTGCCCATAGCAGACGCGTAAAACATGCAACAATAAAGTAGATGGCATCTAACTTATTTTTGCAGGGTATGTTGTGATACGATATGACCAAAGACATGATGAGATATATTTGATGTATGATATGATCATGTTTTGTATACATTATCATGACTTGCATGTCGATGAATACGGCAACCGGCAGGAGCCATAGGGTTGTCTTTTATTATTGTATTACCTGCATGTCAATCATTAAGCGCTATGTAATGCTTTACTTTATCGCTAAATGGTACCAATAGTTGTAGAAGCATGGTTGGCGTGATAACCCCGATGGCGACACGATGATGGAGATCATGATGAAGGAGATCATGGTGTCATGCCAGTGACGATTGAGATCATGCCGGTGCTTTGAAGATGGAGATCAAAAGCACAAGATGATGGCCATATAATGTCACTTATGATTTGCATGTGATGTTAATCCTTTTATGGATCTTATTTTACTTAGGACGACGGTAGCATTATAAGGTGATCCCTCACTAAAATTTCAAGCTAATTGTGTTCTCCCCAAGTGTGCACCATTGCGAAAGTTCGTCGTTTTGAAGGACCACGTGATGATCGGGTGTGATAGACTCTACGTTCGCATACAACGGGCGCAAGCCAGTTTTGCACATGCGACACTTGGGTTAAACTTGACGAGCCTAGCATATATAGATATGTCCTCGGAACATAAGATACCGAAAGGTCGAACATGAGTCATATAGTAGATATGATCAACATGGAGATGTTCACCATTGAAACCACCTCATCTCATGTGATGATCAGACTTGGGTTGGTGAATTTAGATCATGTTAAACTTGGACAACCAGAGGGATGTTGATTTGAGTGGGAGTTCTTAGGTAATATGATTAATTGAACTCTTTATCTTGAACAATAGTCTAAGTTGTCTTTGCAAATTATATAGTAGATCAATGGGTCGCAAGGGGTACAAGAATGATCCAGGAGTGGATCACTGGACATTATTCAAAATTATCCTTAGGTACCTAAAGAGGACTAAGGAAATATTCCTCGGTTATGGAGGTGATAAAGAGTTCATCATAAAGGGTTACGTCCATGCAAGCTTTGACACCGATCCAGACGACTCCAAGTCGAAAACTGAATACGTATAGTGGAGTAGTCATTTGGAAAAGCTCCAAGTGCAGCATAGTAGCAACATCTACAATATGACATAGAGATTTGTAAAGTACACATGGAACTGAATGTTCTAGACCCATTGACTAAAACCTCTCTCACAAGAAAACACTACTGTAGGATGCTGCTAACGCGACACTACGATTAGAGACCCTTCGACGAAACTGTGTGCGATGCAATAATCGCAAACGGTGGTGTAAAAGAACCGTCAAAAAAGGTGCAAAACGTTTGCGATGGCAGAGCCATCAAACACGGTTTAGATTTTAGTTGTGTGTGCGACGCAGGGCATATGGTTCAGTTCAATGAACTGTTTGCGATGAGGCAGAACAAAAGAAACAGACAGCCATGTGAAGGCGTGTGCAATATACAACATACGGTTCACTCGGATGAACTATTTGTGATGAGGAGGAACAATAGAAACGGGCAGCTAGATAAAGGTGTGTCTGATTGAGGGCATACGCTTCAGAAGGATTAACTATTTGCGATTAGGCAACAGAACAGAAACGGGTCAGCCAGATCAAAGTGTCTGCGGTTGATGTCATACACTTCACACGGATGAACTGTTTGCGATTAGCCACAACAAACTGAAACAGTTAGATAGATCAACACGTGTGTGCCAGACGGGCACACACATTCTAATTAAAAGAAGCGTGCGCGATGGTAATAAGGAGTGCGCACGGTTGTTGGAACAAGACGTTGAAGGAAATATGCCCTAGAGGAAATAATAAAGTTGTTATTTATATTTCCTTATATCATGATAAATGTTTATTATTCATTCTAGAATTGTATTAACAGGAAACTTAGTACATGTGTGAATACATAGACAAACAAAGTGTCCCTAGTATGCCTCTACTTGACTAGCTCGTTAATCAAAGATGGTTAAGTTTCCTAGCCATAGACATGTGTTGTCATTTGATGAACGGGATCACATCATTAGAGAATGATGTGATGGACAAGACCCTTCCGCTAGCTCAGCACTATGATCGTTTAGTTTATTGCTATTTCTTTCTGCATGACTTATACATGTTCCTCAGACTATGAGATTATGCAACTCCCGAATACCGGAGGAACACCTTGTGTGCTATCAAACGTCACAACCTAACTAGGTGATTATAAAGATGCTCTACAGGCGTCTCCGATGGTGTTTGTTGAGTTGGCATAGATCGAGATTAGGATTTGTCACTCCGTGTATCAGAGAGGTATCTCTGGGCCCTCTCGGTAATGCACATTGATAACCCACAAGTATAGGGGATCGCAACAGTTTTCGAGGGTAGAGTATTCAACCCAAATTTATTGATTCGACGCAAGGGGAGCCAAAGAATATTCTCAAGTATTAGCAGCTGAGTTGTCAATTCAACCACACCTGGAAACTTAATATCTGCAGCAAAGTGTTTAGTAGCAAAGTAATATGATAGTGGTGGTAACAGTAGCAAAAGTTAATGATTGCAAAAGTAATGTTTTTGGTATTTTGTAGTGATGATAGCAATAGCAACGGAAAAGTAAATAAGCGAATAACAATATATGGAAAGCTCGTAGGCAATGGACCGGTGATAGAGAATTATGTCGGATGCGGTTCATCATGTAACAGTCATAACCTAGGGTGACAAAGAACTATCTCCAATTCATCAATGTAATGTAGGCATGTATTCCGAATATAGTCATATGTGCTTATGGAAAAGAACTTGCATGACATCTTTTGTCCTACCCTCCTGTGGCAACGGGGTCCTAGCGTAAACTAAGGGATATTAAGGCCTCCTTTTAATAGAGTACCGGAGCAAAGGATTAACACACAGTAAATACATGAACTCCTCAAACTACGGTCATCATCGGGAGTGGTCCCGATTATTGTCACTTCGGGGTTGCCGGATCATAACACATAGTAGGTGACTATAGACTTGCAAGATAGGATCAAGAACTCTCATATATTGATGAAAACATAATAGGTTCAGATCTGAAATCATGGCACTCGGGCCCTAGTGACAAGCATTAAGCATGGCAAAGTCATAGCAACATCAATCTCATAACATAGTGGATACTAGGGATCAAACCCTAACAAAACTAACTCGATTACATGATAAATCTCATCCAACCCATCACCGTCCAACAAGCCTACGATGGAATTACTCACGCATGGCGGTGAGCATCATGAAATTGGTGATGGAGGAAGGTTGATGATGACGATGGCGACGGATTCCCCTCTCCGGAGCCCCGAACGGACTCCAGATCAACCCTCCCGAGAGGTTTTAGGGCTTGGCGGCGGCTCCGTATCATAAAACGTGATGAATCCTTCTCTCCTATTTTTTTCTCCCCGAAAGCAAATATATAGAGTTGGAGTTGAGGTCGGAGGAGCTCCAGGGGGCCCACGAGGTAGGGGGGCGCGCCCAGGGGGGCAGGCGTGCCCCCCACCCTCGTGGCTAGGGTGTGGCCCCCTGGTCTTCATCTTTTGCAAGGATTTTTTTTATTTCCAAAAAGACGTTCCGTGGAGTTTCAGGTCATTCCAAGAACTTTTGTTTCTGCACATAAATAACACCATGGCAATTCTGCTAAAAACAGCGTCAGTCCGGGTTAGGTCCATTCAAATCATGCAAGTTAGAGTCAAAACAGGGGCAAAAGTGTTTGGAAAAGTAGATATGACGGAGACATATCAACTCCCCCAAGCTTAAAACTTTGCTTGTCCTCAAGCAATTCAGTTGACAAACTGAAAGTGATAAAGAAAAACTTTTACAAACTCTGTTTGCTCTTGTTGTTGTAAATATGTAAAGCCAGCATTCAAGTTTTCAGCAAAGATTATGAACTAACCATATTCACAATAACGCTTAGGTCTCATGTTTACTCAAATCAATGGCATAATCAACTAGCGAGCAATAATAATAAATCTCGGATGACAACACTTTCCCAAAACAATCATAATATGATATAACAAGATGGTATCTCGCTAGCCCTTTCTGAGACCGCAAAACATAAATGCAGAGCACCTTTAAAGATCAAGGACTGACTAGACATTGTAATTCATGGTAAAAGAGATCCAGTCAAGTCATACTCAATGTAAACTAATAGTAATGAATGCAAATGACAGTTGTGCTCTCCGGCTTGTGCTTTTTAATAAGAGGATGATGACTCAACATAAAAGTAAATAGATAGGCCCTTCACAGAGGGAAGCAGGGATTTGTAGAGGTGCCAGAGCTCGGTTTTGAAATAGAGGTGAATAATATTTTGAGCGGTATACTTTCATTGTCAACATAACAACCAAGAGATGGCTATATCTTCCATGCTACACACATTATAGGCGGTTCCCAAACAGAATGGTAAAGTTTATACTCCTCCTCCACCAACAAGCATCAATCCATGGCTTGCTCGAATCAACGAGTGCCTCCAACTAACAAGAGTCCCAGGGGAAGTTTTGTTTGCAATTATTTTGATTTGATTTGCATAAAGCATGGGACTGGGCATCCCGGTGACCAGCCATTTTCTCGTGAGTGAGGAGCGGAGTCCACTCCTCTTGAGAATAACCCGCCTAACATGGAAGATACGGACAGCCCTAGTTGATACATGAGCTATTCGAGCATACAAAACAGGATATTTATTTGAAGGTTTAGAGTTTGGCACATACAAATTTACTTGGAACGGCAGGTAGATACCGTATGTAGGTAGGTATAGTGGACTCGTATGGCATAACTTTGGGGTTTATGGGATTGGATGCACAAGCAGTATTCCCGCTTCGTACAGGTGAAGGCTAGAAAAATACTGGGAAGCGACCAGCTAGAGAGCGACAACAGTCATGAACATGCATTAAAATTAATCAACACCGAATGCAAGCATGAGTAGGATATAATGCACCATGAACATAAATATCGTAGAGGCTATGTTGATTTTGTTTCAACTACATGCATGAACATGTGCCAAGTCAAGCCACTCGAATCGTTCAAAAGAGGATACCATCCTATCATACCACATCACAACCATTTTAATAGCATGTTGGCACACAAGGTAAACCATTATAAGCTCCTAGCTAATTAAGCATGGCACAAGAAACTATGATCTCTAGTGGTCATTGCAAACATGTTTATTCATAATAGGCTGAATCAGGAACGATGAACTAATCATATTTACAAAAACAAGAGAGGTCGAGTTCATACCAGCTTTTCTCATCTCAGTCAGTCCATCATATATCATCATAATTGCCTTTCACTTGCACGACTGAACGATGTGAATAATAATAATAGTGCACGTGCATTGGACTAAGCTAGAATCTGCAAGCATTCAATAAACAGGAGAAGACAAGGCAATATGGGCTCTTTTGTCAGATCAACAATAATGCATATAAGAGTCACTTCAACAATTTAGCATGGTCTTCTCCTATCGACCCCCAAAGAAAAGAAAAGAAATAAAACCATTTACATGGGAAAGCTCCCAACAAGCAAAAGAAGAACAGGAAATTTTTTTGGGTTTTCTTTTTAATTACTACTGCAAGCATGGAAATTAAAACAAGCTAAAAGCTACAACTAATTTTTTGGGTTTTTCTTAAGGTTTATTGAACACACAAGAAGAAAGCATAAAAAGGAAATAAACTAGCATGGATGATACAATGAAAAAGTATGAACACCGACACCTAACAATGAGTGTGTGAACATAAATGTAATGTCGGTGAGAAATACGTACTCCCCCAAGCTTAGGCTTTTGGCCTCAGTTGGTCTATGGCCACGGCTAGCCTGGCGGATATCCATAGTAATAGTTGGGGTCGTACTGCGATGTAGCAGTCATCGCATCGTGGGCTACAGCTTGGAGGCGAGCTATCTCAGCTCTCCTCTTATACTCTTCTGCCTTCTCTTTGGTTATAAAATATCTCCTTTTTCCTGAAAGTCAAAGAAAGTAGAAGCAGGGAGAGCGACGTGATAGGTGTGTCGTCTGTCAAAGATTAGTCGGTACTAGAGGAACTTTTCCTCCTCGGAGCTCACAAGATCGGCGTTACACAAATATGCGTTAAATTATTCCTTGATTTCCGCTTGATCCATAAAGTCCTCTGAAGGCCATTCACAGGGCCGCATTGGAGCGTCCCTTGGTGGCTCATCATCAGCATCACGCATTGCAAGCCTGGGCTCTTGTTTCCTTGAAGAGTCACCTTGGTACATTTTCCTAAAAATATTTCTTCCTCTGAAAAATTTCTAAAATTTTTAGTAACTTCAAAAATAAAAGTGAACCAAACTCAACAATATTGATAGCAACTACTCCTACAAGTGCCTAGAGCCTATATCATGCATCAAGACTACTTGGAACCACATAAATTTGACATGCAAGATCAAGAACAGGGTCACCTAGGCAGCACAAATTTGCAATGAATAAAGCACTAGAACAAAAACAAATTGGACCAATGGAGGAGTCACATACCAAGGAACAATCCCCCCAAGCAGTTTTGTGAGAGGTGCTTTGAGCAACGAGATCAAAAATGGCAGCAAAATGAGCTTGGACTCGGGTTTGAACTGGCTAATCGTGTTTGTGGGAGGAAGAAGGAGTGTGTGGGTGCAGGAATAAGTGGAGGAGGGCCACCGGGGGCCCACAAGGCAGGGGCCGCGCCCAGGGGGTAGGGCGCGCCCTCCACCCTCGTGGCCAGGTGGATGCCCCCCGTGATGTGTTCTCAGTGCCAAATATTCTCAAATATTTCAGAAAAAATCATATTTAAATTTCAGGGCATTTGGAGAACTTTTATTTTCGGGGTATTTTACATTGCACGGATAATTCAGATAACAGACAGAAAATAATATTTTTATTTTATTTAATATAAATAACAGAAAGTAAAAGGAGGGTACAGAAGGTTGTGCCTTCTAGTTTCATCCATCTCATGCTCATCAAAAGGAATCCACTAACAAGGTTGATCAAGTCTTGTTAATGAACTCATTCCGAATAACATGGAACCGGAGAAATTTCGAATAACACTATGTTACCTCAACGAGGATATGCACATCCCCAATAATAAGAATATCATATTTCTTTTTGACAGTAGGAAGAGGAAATTCAAAACCTCCAAAAATAATTGATGGAATTTTTCCAATAGAATTGATACTGTGGACTTGAGGTTGTTTCCTCGGAAAGTGTACCGTATGCTCATTACCATTAACATGAAAAGTGACATTGCCTTTGTTGCAATCAATAACAGCCCCTGCAGTATTCAAAAAGGGTCTTCCAAGAATAATAGACATACTATCGTCCTCGGGAATATCAAGAATAACAAAGTCCGTTAAAATAGTAACGTTTGCAACCACAACAGGCACATCCTCACAAATACCGACAGGTATAGCAGTTGATTTATCAGCCATTTGCAAAGATATTTCAGTAGGTGTCAACTTATTCAAATCAAGTCTACGATATAAAGAGAGAGGCATAACACTAACACCGGCTCCAAGATCACATAAAGCAGTTTTAACATAGTTCCTTTTAATGGAGCATGGTACAGTGGGTACTCCTAGATCTCCAAGTTTCTTTGGTATTCCACCCTTAAAAGTATAATTAGCAAGCATGGTGGAAATTTCAGCTTCCGGTATCTTTCTTTTATTAGTGACAATTTCTTTCATGTACTTAGCATAAGGATTCATTTTAAGCATATCAGTTAATCGCATACGCAAAAAGATAGGTCTAATCATTTTAGCAAAGCGCTTAAAATCCTGATCATCCTTTTTCTTGGATGGTTTGGGAGGAAAACGCATGGGTTTCTGAACCCAAGGCTCTCTTTCCTTTCCGTGTTTCCTAGCAACAAAGTCTTCCTTATCATAACGTTGATTCTTTGATTGTGGGTTATCAAGATCAACAGCAGGTTCAATTTCTATATCATTATCATTACTAGGTTGAGCATCGTCATGAACATTATCATTAACATTATCACTAGTTTCAGGTTCATTAACAGATTGTGTTTCAGCATCAGAAATAGAAATATCATTTGGATTCTCAGGTGTTTCAGCAATAGGTTCACTAGAAGCATGCAAAGTTCTATCATTTTTCTTTTTCTTCCTTTTAGAAGGACTAGGTGCATCTATATTATTTCTCTGAGAATCTTGCTCAATTCTCTTAGGGTGGCCTTCAGGATACAGAGGTTCCTGAGTCATTCTACCGGTTCTAGTAGCCACTCTAATAGCATAATCATTATTCTTACTATTCAATTCATTGAGCAAATCATTTTGAGCCTTAAGTACTTGTTCTACTTGAGTGGTAACCATAGAAGCATGTTTACTAATAAGTTTAAGTTCACCTTTGACATTAGACATATAATCACCCAAGTATTCAAGCATATTTGAATTGTATTTCAATTATGTACCAAAATAAGCATTAAAATCTTCTTGCTTCACCATAAAATTATCAAACTCATCTAAGCATTGGCTAGCAAACTTAGTAAGAGGGATTTTAGCTTTATCATATGTATAGAGAGAGTTTACCTTTACTACCTGTGTCGGGTTATCAAGACCTTGTATTTCTTCAATAGGTAATGGATTAAGATCATATGTTTCTTCAACAGGCGGTAAATTAAGACCGTGTATTTCTTCAATACGAGGTAAATTCTTAACATCTTCAGCTTTAATACCTTTTTCTTTCATAGAATTCTTTGCCTCTTGCATATCTTCAGGACTGAGAAACAGAACACCTCTTTTCTTCGGAGTTGGTTTAGGAATAGGCTCAGGAACTAGCTCAGGAGGTGTCCAATTATTTTCATTTGTCAACATATTATTCAATAGAATTTCAGCTTCATCCGGTGTTCTTTCCCTGAAAACAGAACCAGCACAACTATCCAGGTAATCTCTGGAAGCATCGGTTAGTCCATTATAAAAGATATCAAGTATTTCATTTTTCTTAAGAGGATGATCAGGCAAAGCATTAAGTAACTTGAGAAGCCTCCCCCAAGCTTGAATTATATATATCCCTCAAAGTAGCTTGTTTCTTATGAGCAGGGAAATATTTAGCAGAGAAGTAATAAATCATATCCTGGGGACTACGCACATAACCAGGATCCGGAGAATTAAACCATATCTTAGCATCACCTTTTAATGAGAACGGAAATATTTTAAGGATATAAAGGTAGCGAGATTTCTCATCATTAGTGAACATGGTGGCTATATCATTTAATTTAGTAAGATGTGCCACAACAGTTTCAGATTCACAGCCATGAAAAGGATCAGATTCAACCAAAGTAATTATATCAGGATCAACAGAGAATTCATAATCCTTATCAGTAACACAGATAGGTGAAGTAGCAAAAGCAGGGCCAGGTTTCATTCTAGCATTAAGGGATTGCTGCTTCCATTTAGCTAATAACCTCTTTAGATCATATCTATCATTGCAAGCTAAAATAGCTCTAGAGGATTCTTCATCCAGAACATAACCCTCAGGAACAAAGGCAATTCATATTTATTAGGGGGAGAATCTTCATCATCACTTTAATCAATATTATCATTTTCAATAATTTTATTCTCTCTAACCCTAGCAAGTTGTTCATCAAGAAATTCACCAAGTGGCACAGTAGTATCAAGCATAGAAGTAGTTTCATCATAAGTATCATGCATAGCGGAAGTGGCATCATCAATAACATGCGACATATCAGAATGAATAGCAGAAGCAGGTTTAGGTGTCGCAAGCTTACTCAAAACAGAATGTGAATCAAGTGCGGAGCTAGATGGCAGTTCCTTACCTCCCCTCGTAGTTGAGGGATAAATCTTGGTTCTTGGATCTTTCAAGTTCTTCATAATGATAAGCAGATATAAATCCCAAGTGACTCAAAGAATAGAGCTATGCTCCCCGGAAACGGTGCCAGAAAATAGTCTTGATAACCCACAAGTATAGGGGATCGCAACAGTTTTCGAGGGTAGAGTATTCAACCCAAATTTATTGATTCGACACAAGGGGAGCCAAAGAATATTCTCAAGTATTAGCAGCTGAGTTTTCAATTCAACCACACCTGGAAACTTAATATCTGCAGCGAAGTGTTTAGTAGCAAAGTAATATGATAGTAGTGGTAACGGTAGCAAAAGGTAATGATAGCAAAAGTAATGTTTTTGGTATTTTGTAGTGATGATAGCAATAGCAACGGAAAAGTAAATAAGCGAAGAACAATATATGGAAAGCTCGTAGGCAATGGATCGGTGATAGAGAATTATGCCGGATGTGGTTCATCATGTAACAGTCATAACCTAGGGTGACAAAGAACTAGCTCCAATTCATCAATGTAATGTAGGCATGTATTCCGAATATAGTCATACGTGCTTATGGAAAACAACTTGCATGACATCTTTTGTCCTACCCTCCCGTGGCAGCGGGGTCCTAGCAGAAACTAAGGGATATTAAGGCCTCCTTTTAATAGAGTACCGGACCAAAGCATTAACACATAGTGAATACATGAACTCCTCAAACTACGGTCATCACCGGGAGTGGTCCCGATTATTGTCACTTCGGGGTTGTCGGATCATAACACATAGTAGGTGACTATAGACTTGCAAGATAGGATCAAGAACTCTCATATATTGATGAAAACATAATATGTTCATATCTAAAATCATGGCACTCGGGCCCTAGTGACAAGCATTAAGCATGGCAAAGTCATAGCAACATCAATCTTAGAACATAGTGGATACTAGGGATCAAACCCTAACAAAACTAACTCGGTTACATGATAAATCTCATCCAACCCATCACCGTCCAGTAAGCCTACGATGGAATTACTCACGCACGGCGGTGAGCATCATGAAATTGGTGATGGAGGAAGGTTGATGATGACGATGGCGATGGATTCCCCTCTCTGGAGCCCCGAACGGACTCCTGATCAGCCCTCCCGAGAGGTTTTAGGGCTTGGCGGCGGCTCCGTATCATAAAACGGGATTATCAGTGTCAAAACCGGCGGATCTCAGGTAGGGGGTCCCGAACTGTGCGTCTAGGTGGATGGTAATAGGAGACAAGGGACACGATGTTTTTACCCAGGTTCGGGCCCTCTCGATGGAGGTAAAACCCTACTCCTGCTTGATTAATATTGATGATATGGGTAGTACAAGAGTAGATCTACCACGAGATCAAGGAGGCTAAACCCTAGAAGCTAGCCTATGGTCTGATTGTTCCTACGGACTAAAACCCTCCGGTTTATATAGACACCGGAGAGGGCTAGGGTTACACAGAGTCGGTTACAATGGTAGGAGATCTACATATCCGTATCGCCAAGCTTACCTTCCATGCCAAGGAAAGTCCCTTCCGGACACGGGACGAAGTCTTAAATCTTGTATCTTCATAGTCCAGGAGTCCGGCCGAAGGTATAGTCCGACTATCCGGACACCCCCTAATCCAGGACTCCCTCAGTAGCCCCCAAACCAGGCTTCAATGACGACGAGTCCAGCGCGCAGATTGTCTTCGGCATTGCAAGGCGGGTTCTCCTCCAAATTTCGTGTACCTGTTGAATAATGTCCGGTTTCTTGTAAATGCAGCGCTCCTTGGCTTCTACGCCCAATAATGGCCATCTTCCACGTGTCAAACAAATACGAGAAGTCAGGGTGTTTTTACATTTAGACCCCTAGCCGCATGAATGAGCCGCCTATTTAAGGGGACGAGGATTTAGATCAAAACCACACCTTCTCCCCTCCGCGAGTATTCATCAGAGCGTATCCGACAGAGGTCCATTCTATCATGGCCGGCCGCCGCAGCTCCTCCTCTCGCCCTTCCAGCCCTCAGCCTGGAGATTGGGAGAGATGCTCCATCCCGCACAGCGAGCTAGTGACGCTCTAGACCAAAGGATTTCTCCCCCCGGCCTATATGGTCCCGGTTCGAGCCGGACTTGCCACCTATAATGGCGGAGAGCAAGCGAAGAGCGCCCCCAATCCCTCCAAAGGAGATCGGGTATGCCTTGTCCCTTACTTAATAAGAGGGCTCGGATTTCCAATTCATCCGTTTCTCCGGGGGCTCCTGGAGTTCTATGGCCTCCAGCTACACAACCTCACGCCTGCCTCCATATTGCATATCGCGGGCTTCGTAGCCCTTTGCGAGTTGTTTTTGGGCTGCGAGGCTCATTTCGCACTGTGGAAAAGGATATTCTGCCTTGTGCCCCATTCTCAGAAGGGGACAGTATATCAAGTGGGTGGATCCGAAGTGTGGCGCATCGCCGGGACCGGATATCTATCCGGAACCCCAAAGAAGGCGTCCGAGGACTGGCCTTCGAAATGGTTTTATATAGAGGATGTCCCGCTGCCGGATCCTGTCCGGATCGGCCTCCCTGAGTTCGACAGTGCTCCCCTAAAGAAGCGCCTAAGCTGGTGTCCACGGAGCCCTCAGAGGGAAAGTGACAAGGACGTTCTTTACCTGATGGGCCGGATAAGATTGTTAGCTCATTCCAGACTGACCATGATCGGGGTCATGGCCGCATGCATCATGCAAGGGGTGCAGCCGCTTCAGTATAGAGGCCACCCCATGTGGGACTTCAACGGGGAGGACGACGCCACCCGCCACGGCCGTAAGGGGCCGGATTCGGCTGCCACTCTAATAAAGATCTTGTCCGCTTTGTACAAGGGAGAAGAGGAGGAATTTCTCCATGTCAACCCACAGGGTGGATTTTCTATGTATAATCCCCCAAGTTAGGTAAGTGGACACTTTTACTTGCCCATCCGTTTTATATTCCTATCATTAAATATTCAGTCTAACGACTTCAACGCAGGAACTGCGCTAGGCTGTTAAAGAAGTAAACAACCCTCCTCCACAACCCGAGGATCCGGGACGGTCCCTCGACCTGGCCTCTCAAGAGGATCCGGACTTATCTGTGGAGCTGATTGATGGGGTGTTTCATCAATTGAGCAAGGACAACGCCTTGGTGGCCATTACGGTCGATTACCCAGGGCTACTCCCAGCCTCACAGGTAACTGAGACCGAAGTCCCAGCACTTTGAAAAGGGATCTATCCTCGCGTGTTTTCGATTGTCGTATGACAACTGTGTTTTGCAGGGGAGGTCCTTGAAACGGGAGGCCGAGCCTGCGGCGACTAGCCAATGAGGGGCGGCAAGGCCCCGCGGGCTGAAAAGAAGTGAGGTCCGGACTGAGACGCCGGCGCAAAGGTATAGTGCGCCATCTTATTCCCAGGTGTTATTCCTTCAAGGCATATTAACGCTCGTGCTCTCTTCAGGACGAAGAGACCTCGCCGGACTATATCCGGAGAGGTTGCCAATCGCGCCTCCACCAGCTAGGCTCCAAAGCCTGGTCCGGAAGCGGAGGCGAACACAAGGCGCGCACCGGACGCTCCTCCGACAGAGGATGCGGACAAGCTGTCTGCCACCAATTCCGAGGTGGAGAGTGCCATGAACCACAGGCGTCGCCGGACAGTTCTTTGCGACGCTTGTTTCTCCCAAGAGGCATTGGATGCCTTCAATTCGGGAGATGCGTACCTCCGTGCCGCTCAAAATGGTCTAGCCAGAGCCACGGAGCAATATGTAAAAGACATACGGGTAAGAAAATTTTGGTAATTATATATATACTAGTAGCCCCTGAGACTTGAAACAGTTAGAATAACTGATTTAAGGATCATTTGTTATGTAGGTTCTTACAGAAAAGAATACCCTACTGTGCCAGGAGCTGGAAGAGTGCAAAGCCCAACTTGAGGCCGCACTAGCCGCGGCAGGGGAGCCCAGGGAGACCCCCTCTGGTAATATACGCTTCTAAAGATAAGTATTTTGCGAAGTGCGGCGTGGGTGCAAATCTGACAAATGAAATTGCAGATGGCGCCGGATTAAATCCGGAAAAGCAACAATTCCTACGCCAGCTGAAGGCTGGTGAGAGCATGCTGACAAAGGTGAGGCGGGAGAAGAACGATCTCCAAGATGCCAACACCAAGCTGGGCGTTGAACTTAAGGATGTTCGTGCCCAGCTGTTGGACTCTGTTAAGGAGAATCAGCGGCTTCGACGCGGCATATTTAGTAAGTGCTTAAACGAACGTTGAAAAAAGAGTTCGGTGAGGAAGTCGACTAACAGAGTAATGTCTGTAGGTATGCTAACAGGTCGTCCTGCAGAGGAAATGCCCGGTTCTACGGGTGACCTTCTTCCCGAGCTCTCACAACTGCACAAGCGAGTTCGGCAGGTGATGCAAGGCGTCGCCCAGGCCTTGTGGCCATCCGTCTCCATGCCCGAAGGCCTTGGAGAGCTTGTAGATAAGATGAAGGGAGTGCGGAGGCGCTTCCGATTGTGGAAGATGTTGGCCTACCGTCAAGGCGCCAGGGAGGCCTGGGCCATGGTGAAGACGCGGTACATGAAGGCTGACCCAAACCACATGGCCGAGGTCGGACCCGTGGGGCCCGATGGGAAGGTGATCCCTGTGAGCTTAGTATACGGCCAAGTAGAATTGGCCACAAAGGATTCCCAACAGGACTGTAAACTAGACAGCCTGTTAGATGGTATTGAAGAGGACTACAATCAGTCAGATTGACTATGTAATTTTAATTGACATGTGTAATGCCTTCTAGCCGGATTGTAGATCGTTTGTCATGGCTGACCTTTTCGCTTCAACCTCGGGACCTGACGGTCTGGAGTGTGTCCGAATACCCTCGCGGTTATATAAGAATCGGGGTATGCATGGAGACCAGGCGTAGGGGTCATTAGTGCTTGAACAGACAAGTCCCCAACTAGTTATGTTATATTACATGGTTAGTAAGAAACATCTTCTAGGGAGAATAGTTCCATTAGGGGTTCCTTTCCCTAGGAGGCATGCCCTAAAGTGCATGTCCATTCTACGAAAAGAGACGCAGGAAAAACATCTGGGGGCGTATAGATAAATAAGTGAAAAAAAGCTCATCTTTAGTTCACCGAACGAATATTCCCTTAAGAACACTAGCTTTCGGCTTCACCCAGTCTGAGGTACACATCCGGCTGACCCGGCAGTAACAATGGCAGAGGTGCTCCCTTTACCACCTAGCCGAACAATCGGGAACGTAGGGGTAAGCACAGGAGCCAGGCAACCCAGCTTGGCCAAAACTTATGTCATATCCATGCATATAATGGTGAATAAAAGGTACATGCAGAAGTGTGACACATGTGTTGGGCATGAAGCCCGTATAAATAAGCTTCTGTTTAAAGAAGCCCCCAGGTTTAATGAGCGCGGATAGCGCGTCACTTTATGAGCCTTTAAAGGCTATAAGAGAGAGGGAGGGGAGAAGGAGAGAAATGTAAGACAGAAAGTATATAAAAAATGGACAGAGGAAGGAGACGAACACAGAGTCCGGCGCTAGGCATAGAATCTTCGGAGCCGGGCTGCGTTCCATGGGTTCGGCTCGAGTCGGTTATCCGATGCATCTCGCAGGCGGTACGCTCCACTAGTCAGGACTTGGTCAATTATGAAGGGACCTTCCCACTTGGGCTTGAGTTTGTCCTTTTTCTTGTCCAGCAGGCGTAGGACTAATTCGCCAACGTTGTAATTTTTGGCCCGTACTTCTCTACTTTGGTATCTTCGAGCCTACTATTGATAGAATGCGGAACGGGCTTTTGCCACGTCACGCTCTTCCTCCAAGGCGTCTAAACTGTCCTGCTGATCGAGCTCGGCTTCTCTTTCTTCATACATGCGCACTCGAGGTGAGTCATGAATTATGTCGCAGGGCAAAACTGCCTCTGCGCCGTACACCATGAAGAATGGTGTGTATCCAGTGGTGCGATTCGGCGTGGTCCGCAGCCCCCAGAGTACGGAGTCGAGCTCCTCTACCCAGTGCGTATTAGATTCCTTAAGGGACCGCACTAATCTGGGTTTGATGCCGCTCATGATAAGACCATTTGCACGTTCGACCTAGCCGTTAGTTTGTGGGTGATAGACGGAAGCATAATCGAGCTTGATGCCCATGTTTTTGCACCAGAGTTTTACCTCGTCGGCTGTAAAGCTCGTGCCGTTATCAGTGATGATGCTGTGGGGGACGCCGTAACGGTGTACAACCCCAGATATAAAGTCTATCACCGGTCCGGATTCGGCCGTCTTAACAGGCTTGGCTTCTATCCATTTGGTGAACTTATCCACCATGACCAGTAAGTATTTTTTCTTGTGGGTTCCGCCTTTAAGGGGTCCAACCATGTCAAGCCCCCAGACCGCGAAGGGCCAAGTGATGGGGATAGTTTGGAGGGCAGTGGGTGGCATATGGCTTTGGTTTGCAAAAATCTGGCAACCGACGCATCGTTGGACTAAGTCCTGGGCGTCTGCCCGGGCCATCGGCCAATAAAAGCCTGTACGAAAGGCCTTGCTTACAAGGGACCGAGCTGCAGCGTGATGACCGCCGAGTCCGGCATGAATTTCAGCCAGGAGGTTCCGCCCTTCCTCTTCGGAGATGCACCTTTGAAGGACTCCGGTAGTGCTTTTCTTATAAAGCTCTCCCTCATGGACTTTATAGGCTTTAGATCGCCGCACTATGCAGCGTGCCTCATTTTGGTCCTCGGGGAGTTCCTGCCTAGTAAGGTAGGCGAGGAATGGTTCTGTCCACGGGGCGATGACGGCCATTATTACGTGGGCTGAAGGTGTTATTTCATTGGCAGAGCCTCCAATTATGTTAGAGTGTTCGGTGTTGGGCAGTGCGGTTGGGTCCGGGCTGTTATTGCCGGGTTCCCCTTCCCATACTACGGATGGCTTGAACAGCCTTTCCAAGAGGATGTTGGGGGGACTACATCGCGTTTTGCGCCGATGCGTGCCAGGACATCTGCCGCCTGATTATTTTCCCGGGCTATATGGTGAAATTTGAGCCCTTCGAACCGAGCTGACATTTTTAGGACGGCGTTGTGATAAGCTGCCATTTTTGGATCCTTGGCATCAAAATCTCCATTTATTTGGGATATTGCAAGGTTCGAGTCCCCGCGCACCTCTAGGCGTTGAATGCCCATGGATACTGCCATTCAGAGACCATGTAAAAGGGCCTCATATTCGGCTGCATTGTTGGAGTCTGTGTACATTATCTGGAGTACGTATTGAACTATGTCTCCTGTGGGGGACGTCAAAACGATGCCAGCCCCTAGACCGGCCAACATTTTGGAGCCATCGAAGTGCATGACCCAGTTTGAATATGTGTCATACTCTTTAGGGAGTTCGGCCTCCGTCCATTCTGTGACAAAGTCGGCCAAAACTTGCGACTTGATAGCTCGTCGTGGCTTGTAAGTTATGTCGAACGGGAGGAGCTCAATGGCCCATTTTTCAATCCGGCCCGTCGCGTCGCGGTTGTTTATAACATCGTTAAGTGGCACTTCCCAGGCTACTGTTATTGAACACTCTTGAAAGTAGTGTTGCAGCTTCCGGGATACCATAAATACCGCGTACGCAATCTTTTGATAATGCGGATATCGTGACTTGCACGGAGTAAGGACAGTGGACACATAGTAGACCGGCTTTTGAAGGGGGAATTTGTGTCCGTCCGTTTCTCGTTCGACGACGAGCACTGCGCTTACGACCTGATCGGTTGCTGCAATGTATAATAGCATTGGTTCGCCAATGTTTGGCGCGGCCAGGACTGGGTTTGTTGCCAAGATGGCTTTTATTTCGTCGAGTCCGGCCGTGGCTGCATCCGTCCACTTGAAGTGTTCGGTGCGCCGAAGGAGGCGGTAAAGGGGTAGGGCCTTTTCTCCCAAGCGGGAGATAAAGCGGCTTAGAGCCGCCACGCATCCGGTTAATTTTTGTATTTGTTTGAGGTCCTTCGGGATATCCAATTGTGACAGAGCTTGGATCTTGGCTGGATTTGCTTCAATTCCTCTACCGGATACAATGAAGCCTAAGAGCTTTCCGGCTGGAACGCCGAAAACGCATTTTTTCGGGTTGAGCTTGATGTCGTATGTTCGGAGGTTATCGAATGTTAACCTCAAGTCGTCTACTAGAGATTCGACATGTCTTGTTTTAATGACCACATCATCTATGTATGCCTCCACTGTTTTGCCGATCTGGTTTGCCAGACATGTCTGAATCATGCGCTGATATGTTGCGCTGGCGTTTTTGAGCCTGAAGGGCATTGTGTTGAAGCAGAATGGGCCGTATGGTGTGATGAATGCCGTTGCAGCTTGGTCTGACTCTGCCATCTTTATTTGATGGTAGCCGGAGTATGCGTCGAGGAAACACAACGAATCGTGTCCTGCGGTAGCATCGATATTTGATCGATGCGGAGGAGGGGGAAGGGATCCTTTGGGCAAGCCTTGTTAAGGTCTTTAAAATCAACGCACAGGCGCCAGGATTTTTCCTTCTTTGGTACCATCACCAGGTTTGCTAGCCAGTCCGGGTGTTTTACATCTTTGATGAATTCGGCCTCCAATAGATTGGCTAGTTCCTCTCCCATGGTCTGTCTCTTAGGTTCGGAAAAACGCCGAAGAGCCTGTTTGACTGGCTTGAATCCTTTTAGGATATTTAAGCTGTGTTCGGCCAGCCTGTGTGGGATTCCTGGCATGTCTGAAGGGTGCCAGGAGAAAATGTCCCAGTTCTATCGTAGGAACTCTCGCAGTGCGGCAGGGTTTAACTATGCCCCGATGGAAGCTGTTTTATTGGGGTCCATTGGATGGACCTGGAATTTGACTATTTCGTCTGTCGATTTAAAGGAGGTGGACTTGGATCTTTTGTCGAGTATCACATCGTCCCTATTCACCGTGGAGCGTAGCGCAGTCAGTTCCTCAGCCGCTAGGGCTTCGGATAGCGCCTCGAGGGCCAGTGCGGCTGTCTTGTTTTCGGCGCGGAGTGCTATGTCCGGATCACTAGCGAGAGTGATGATTCCGTTAGGCCTGGGCATCTTGAGCTTCATGTACCCGTAATGGGGTATTGCTTGGAAGATTGTAAACGCTTCCCGCCCTAGCAGAGCGTGGTATCCGCTACTGAACGGGGCCACTTGGAACGTGACCTCTTCGGACCTGTAATTATCCGGCGTGCCGAACACCACATCTAGTGTGATTTTTCCTGTACAGTGCGCTTCCCGACTGGGGATTATTCCTCTAAAGGTTGTGCTGCTTCGCTCAATGCGGTTCCAGTCTATTTCCATTTTTTGAAGGGTTTCCTCATAAATGAGGTTCAATCCGCTGCCACCATCCATGAGTACCTTGGTAAGACGAAAGCCGTCCACTATTGGACTGAGGACCAATGCGGCTGGTGCTCGGGCTGTTCGGAATTTAGGTTCATCACTGGCGTTAAAAGTAATAGCCGTGTCACTCCATGGGTTTATTGTTGCTACTTGGTAGACTTCAGCAAGGCTGCGGAGTGTTCTTTTTCGCATATTATTTGATGCGAAAGTTTCGAAGACTGTTAATACCGTACTGGTGTCTCTGGGGTGGCTTTCTGTGGCTTCTGGAATTAGAAGAACTTCGCCAATTTTTGCCACCTTCCGGAGTATCCAACATGCTCTAAGGCTGTGAGTTGGTGTGGCGCCCTCTGCACTGTGAATTTTACAGGGTCCATTAAGCCATCCTTCCAGTACGGTTCCGTGCCCTGTAGAGGGCTTTTGCTTTTTGGTATTGAAACCGGGTGTCTGGCGATGATGCACCCTTTTATTTCGGACTGGGTTTGTATTCAGGGCCGGATTGTCCCAAAATTTTATTTCGGTTTTCCAAGCGCTTTCCATCGCGCAGTACTTTCGTACTATGGACGCCAAGTTAGCGAAGCGTGTAATATCACGACGACTTATGGCGTTGAGGATTCCCTTGTCCGTGCAATTATTGCAGAAGAATGAAATTGCGTCTTCCCCGTGGCAGTCCTTTATCCTGTTCATAACCAGGAGGAATCTGGCCCAGTAATGATGTACTGTTTCTTCGGGCTCTTGCCTAATTTGGGATAGATCGCTTATGTACGGGTGGGTGGGTGGAATCAAATCCGAAACCTCACCCAATCTGAGACCCAGAGGCCAAGGAGTTTCCGAACTCGGAAGTTTGGATTCTTGGATGCTGTCCAATGAATCTAGCCCGTCGCCTGACTTTAAGTTCAGGTCATGAGTGATGTCCTCCCCTCCGCGGGTATCCGGCTTGGAGGGATCGGGAATCCAGACATAGCTAGTCCTTAAGATAGATGAAGGTTCGCCGCACTGTCCCTCTACCACGTCAACGTGATGGGTGACCTGGGGAGAGTCAATCTCTCTCAGATCGGGTTTAGGCCCAATCTGGTTGTAATCCGTAGCGACTCCCAGGGCGGCGATGCGATCCAAGAGCTCGTTTAGGGAAGAGAGCTCCATTGGATCTAGCTGCTCGGTGAATTCCGAGCCGACGTGAAGATTGCTTTCGATGACCCGAGAGGTCATCGTCGGCACAGCAGCCGGACAAGCAGTCATAAGGAAACCACCTAGCCGGAGAGTTTGGCCGACAGCCAAAGCTCCCTTAGCAACGGTGTCGTCTTTAAAGACGGGATGAGGCATCCTTCCTGATGGCGACGACACAGAGGAACTCTCAATGAAAGCACCAATGTCGGTGTCAAAACCGGCGGATCTCGAGTAGGGGGTCCCGAACTGTGCGTCTAGGCGGATGGTAACAGGAGACAAGGGACACGATGTTTTTACCCAGGTTCGGGCCCTCTCGATGGAGGTAAAACCCTACTTCTGCTTGATTAATATTGATGATATGGGTAGTACAAGAGTAGATCTACCACGAGATCAAGGAGGCTAAACCCTAGAAGCTAGCCTATGGTCCGATTGTTCCTACGGACTAAAACCCTCCGGTTTATATAGACACCGGAGAGGGCTAGGGTTACATAGAGTCGGTTACAATGGTAGGAGATCTACATATCCGTATCGCCAAGCTTGCCTTCCATGCGAAGGAAAGTCCCTTCCGGACACGGGACGAAGTCTTCAATCTTGTATCTTCATAGTCCAGGAGTCCGGCCGAAGGTATAGTCCGGCTATCCGGACACCCCCTAATCCAGGACTCCCTCAGTGATGAATCCTTCTCTCCTATTTTTTTCTCCTCGAAAGCAAATATATAGAGTTGGAGTTGAGGTCGGAGGAGCTCCAGGGGGCCCACGAGGTAGGGGGCGTGCCCAGGGGGCAGGCGCACCCCCCACCCTCGTGGCTAGGGTGTAGGCCCCCTGGTCTTCATCTTTTGCAAGGATTTTTTATTATTTCCAAAAAGATGTTCCGTGAAGTTTCAGGTCATTCCGAGAACTTTTGTTTCTGCACATAAATAACACCATGGCAATTCTGCTGAAAATAGCGTCAGTCCGGGATAGTTCCATTCAAATCATGCAAGTTAGAGTCCAAAACAAGGGCAAAAGTGTTTGGAAAAGTAGATACAATGGAGACATATCACACATCACTATGAGCCTTGCTAGCAATGTGACTAATGAGTTAGTCACGGGATGATGTATTATAGAACGAGTAAAGAGACTTGCCGGTAACGAGATTGAACTAGGTATGATGATATCGATGATCGAATCTCGGGTAAGTAACATACCGATGACAAAGGGGATAACGTATGTTGTTATGCGGTTTCACCGATAAAGATCTTCTTAGAATATGTAGGAGCCAATATGAGCAACCAGGTTCCGCTATTGGTTATTGACCGGAGATGTGTCTCGGTCTTGTCTACATAGTTCTCGAACCCGTAGGGTCCGCTGATGTCTACTACACAACCTTCTTCTTGTAGACGTTGTTGGGCCTCCAAGTGCAGTGGTTTGTAGGACAGTAGCAAATTTCCCTCAAGTGGATGACCTAAGGTTTATCAATCCGTGGGAGGCGTAGGATGAAGATGGTCTCTCTCAAGCAACCCTGCAACCAAATAACAAAGAGTCTCTTGTGTCCCCAACACACCTAATACAACGGTAAATTGTATAGGTGCACTAGTTCGGCGAAGAGATGGTAATACAAGTGGTATATGGATAGTAGATACGGGTATTTGTAATCTGAAATTATAAAAACAACAAGGTAGCAAGTGATAAAAGTGAGCGTAAACGGTATTGCAATGCGTGGAAATAAGGCATATGTTTCATACTTTCACTAGTGTAAGTTCCCTCAACAATACTAACATAATTGGATCACATAACTATGCCTCAACATGCAACAAAGAGTCACTCCAAAGTCACTAATAGTGGAGAACGAACGAAGAGATTATGGTAGGGTACGAAACCACCTCAAAGTTATTCTTTCCAATCAATCCGTTGGGCTATTCCTATAAGTGTCACAAACAGCCCTAGAGTTCGTACTAGAATAACACCTTAAGACACAAATCAACCAAAACCCTAATGTCACCTAGATACTCCAATGTCACCTCAAGTATCCATGGGTATGATTATACGATATGCGTCACACAATCTCAGATTCATCTATTCAACCAACACAAAGGACCTCAAAGAGTGCCCCAAAGTTTCTACCGGAGAATCATGATGAAAACGTGTGCCAACCCCTATGCATAGGTTCATGGGCGGAACCCGCAAGTTGATCACCAAAACATACATCAAGTGAATCACGTGGTATCCCATTGTCACCACAGATACGCACGGCAAGACATACATCAAGTGTTCTCAAATCTTTAAAGACTCAATCCGATAAGATTACTTCAAAGGGGAAACTCAATTCATTACAAGAGAGTAGAGGGGGGAAGAAACATCATAGGATCCAAATATAATAGCAAAGCTCGCGATACATCAAGATCGTATCACCTCAAGAACACGAGAGAGAGAGAGAGAGAGATCAAACACATAGCTACTGGTACATACCCTCAGCCCCGAGGGAGAACTACTCCCTCCTCGTCATGGAGAGCACCGGGATGATGAAGATGGACACCGGAGAAGGATTGCCCCCTCCGGCAGGGTGCCAGAACGGGTCTAGATTGGCTTTCGGTGGCTACGGAGGCTTCTAGCGGCGGAACTCCCGATCTATTGTGCTCTCGGATGTTTTTAGGGTATATGGAGATATATAGGTGGAAGAAGTACGTCAGGGGGGCCACGAGGGGCTCACGAGGGTGGAGGGCGCGCCCAGGGGGTGGGCGCGCCCCCCTGCCTCGTGACCTCCTCACAGATCCCCCGACGTGCACTCCAATTCTTCTAGGCTTCTTTCCTTCCAAAAATGAGTTCCGTGAAGTTTGAGGTCAATTGGACTCCGTTTGATTTTCCTTTTCTTCGAAACCTTAAAACAGGGAAAAAAACAAAAACTGGCACTGGGCTCTGGGTTAATAGGTTAGTCCAAAAAATGATATAAAAGTGTATAATAAAGCCCATAAACATTCAAAACAGTAGATAATATAGCATGGAGCAATCAAAAATTATAGATACGTTGGAGATGTATCATCCGCACGCTTAACATTCGATGACGATTTGTATTATGAGTTATGTGATTTGATGACCAAAGTTTGTTCGGAGTCCCGGATGAGATCACGGACTTGACGAGGAGTCTCGAAATGGTCGAGTGGTAAAGATTCATATATTGGAAGGCTATATTCGGACATCGGAATAGGTCTGAGTGATTCGAGTATTTTTTGGAAAATCGGGGAGTTACAGGAATTCACCGAAGGAAGTATTGGGCCTTATCGGGCTTTAGTGGAAAGTAGAGAAGGGCCACAAGGGGAGGCAGCGTGCCCCCCATGGGCTGGTCCGATTTGGACTAGGAGGGGGCGGCGCCCCCCTCTTTCCTTCTCCCTCTCCTCCTCCTTCCCTCTCTCCACCTCTTGGAAAAGGAAGGGGACTCCAACTAGGATTGGGAATCCAAGTTGGACTCCCCCTATAGGCGCGCCCCTCCTAGGCCGGCCTCCTCCTCCTCCCTCCTTTATATACGGGGGAGGAGGCACCCCAAAGACACACCAAGTCTTCTCTTAGCCGTGTGCGGTGCCCCTCCATAGTTTTACACCTCGGTCATATTGTCGTAGTGCTTAGGCGAAGCCCCACGTCGGTAACTTCATCATCACCGTCAACATGCCGTCGTGCTGACAGAACTCACCCTCGGTCTCAGCTGGATCAAGAGTACGAGGGACGTCACCGGGCTGAATGTGTGCAGATCGCGGAGGTGCCGTGCGTTCAGTACTTGATCAGTTGGATCATGAAGACGTTCGACTACATCAACCGCGTTACTAAACGCTTCCGCTTTTGGTCTACGAGGGTACGTAGACACACTCTCCCCTCTCATTGTTATGCATATCCTAGATAGATCTTGCGTGATCGTAGGTAAAATTTTTGAAATACTGCGTTCCCCAACAGACGTGTGCTGACATTGCGTATTGCGGTGCACCCTATGGTGCAAACGCCACGTACGCGGCCGAGAAGGTGCACGTGCCCATGTTACGCCTTCTGGGAATAGTGCCACACTTATAACCGTCAGTAAATTTTGAGCATGCGTCCCATCACATTCCAAATTGCAAACCTGTTCACACCGATCAAAACCTAAATGGTTTCCCACTTAGGAGTGTATTCGTACTCGGTTATAAATACTAATACTCCAAGATGACTGCACATTCCTCCTCAACTCATCATCCACAAAAACAAACAACTCATTTATCATCGTTCCCTTGCGTCATCCATGGCCAGCATGAGTTCTGGGTCGAGAGATTGCCACCAAGGAGATGCGAGCATGGAAGCGGAAGCACGAGGGATGTCCCGCCTCACCGTGAACACAGCTGACATGTCCCACCGCGCGGCCGTAGCAGCACAGAGGTCCCGCCGCGCTGCCGAAGTAGCACGGTGGTCCTGCCACGCCGTCGATGCAGCAGACTGGTCCGGCCGTGCCACGGAAGCAGAAGAGATGTCTCGCCGCACCATGAATGCAGCAGAGATGTCCTCCCGCACCGCGGCGGCCTGGGAAAATGTCTCGTAGGCAGGCAAGGACTCTTACAGGCGCATTCATGCAATCATCCATAGCTAGATGGATCAGATCTCTGGCTGGGCGAGGTTGCGGGACGACATGAAAGCCTCTTTTGAACAGGCTACCGGTGTCATCCGACAACTAAATGGGAGCAGTGCGAAGCTCTGTGCCGAGAGCGACCTACTGAGAGCGAATGTCGGATCACGGGTTCAGGAAAAACCCTTAAGGTTCGAACACTACGGTGCGCGCGAAGATTTCCCCCCTACCGATCCGCTCCTGAGGAGGTCTTGCGTCGTCCGCCTCACGAGGCTTGGCCCCTCGCGAGGGTCTTGAATGCCTTGTTGATGAAGATGGGTCATACAGGCCTGCCAGCAAAGCCACGCCGCGGGCCACAGGCAGGCAAGTCTGGGGACCCTCGTTCCCAGAACACCAACAGTAGCCCCCGGGCCCAAGGGGCGCTCGGGCTTGGCTTCAAGGCGAAGCCAAAGGTCAAGTGCGGAGCGCCGTGGGCCCCAATAGCATGCGGCCTTGGTTGACGCGTGGCGGTTGATTGGACGTCGGCGTCTCTGCTTCCCCATGCTACCTCGGCAACTGCCTGACTTGACAAGTCCCTGCGACATGCAAGGAAAACCATCATTACATGTGATCATGGAGGGTGTTGGTTGGCCTTCTCCTGGTATAAATGGGAGGGGGCAGAGTCCCCGTCGCCCATCTTTCTTCAGCCTCTCCCGCCTCTTCTCCTTCCTAGATCCACTCCTTGCTTGTGCAGACATGGCGTCGATCCGGAGGTTCTCGGCCGTAGAGAAGGGCAAGGCTCCCCTTACTGAGCCCGAGCTGCTCCCACCGAAGAAGAGGAGGTCTCATCGCCGCGAGATGGTCGTGAGGCCGGTGGTGTCGTGGCCTTGGTACGAAAGACCGCCTCCTGGGTACCCGCTGCCCTTGTATGCTCACGCCAACGATTCCGGAGGAAGGAGCGGTGAGCGGCGCCGCCCGCGCCAGAGCCGTTGCCGCCGTGCCGCGGAGGCACACGTAGTCACCCCAGGGGTCCATGCTATGGACTCCTCGCACGAGTTCGTGCTGTGGGCGGTGATGCCCCCGAGCACTTGGATATGCCTCCCGCAGTTCTTCACCGCTGAGATGCCGTCGAGGGGCCTTCGCGAGCTTTGGCTACAACACGCCAACTGCGACGCCCCGACGACTGGAGCGGAGATTGGAGCCGTTGCCTCCGGGAAGATCTTCATGACCCGAGGCTGGGGCGAGATTGCCCGAGTCTGCCTCGCAGAGGACGCCCTCACAATCCACTTCGAGTACGACGGCGCCTCTGTGCTGTTCTTCAAGGTCTTCGATGAGGAAGGCCGCCGCCTGGAGTGCTGCCCTGAAGGAGGTCGCCAGGACGACGCTACGGCGGGTGCTGGGCTCGCCGCAGGCCTCGCCTGCAGCTCCTCCAGCGACAGCGGCGACTCCTGGTAGTCCAGGACTCTCCTAAGCTCTTGGAGTCTCCGGAGACGAGCGATGACAGCTAAGTGCCCCCGACCTCCCGCCATGCCCAGAGCAGGGCTGCGGCGTCCAGCCGCCGTCACCGCTGATCTGGATGGGGTTGGCGCTGTCCACGCGTGGCCCACTGTTGATGATGGCGTCGGCGACATCTGGTGCATGTAGATAGAACTCCTAGGAATTCCTTTCCTTTTGTTCCCTGCGATGAATCGAGAAATGAACCCCGCGGGGGCATGTGAAGCGTGTGTAATGCCTTTTGTCAATATAGCCCTTATTATGAAAATTTGTGTGCGCATATCCTGCTGAGGCTCGGCCTCCCCTTTCCAATCCTACGGCATCTTGGTGCTCTACGCTGATAGTTCCTAGTCCCCAGGCAGGTTGCAGCCGTCACTGGTATGCCAGGTCGCGTGCCGTGGTCAAGGCCAGGAGGTGAGCGGCCCGAGGTCCAGTAAGAGCTCCTGAGGCACGATGCTCAAGAGGTCCCCTTTAGCGCGCAAGCAGCTGTCTTAGGATGGGAAAGGAAGAAAACATTGCCGCAGCAGGGCAGCGAAGGGAGTGAGCGAGGGTCTCGTGCCGTAGTGACTGGTGGATCCAGAGCGAGAACTTATCTTGGTTGTCCGGGGTCGGCTCCTTGAGTCGTGCCAAACTCGTACGTCGTCCACCGTAGTGTAGCTTGGTCTGGCCCATGCGGGCCTCCCCCTCCCCTCCATGTCCTTCTTGGTGCTCTGCGTCCTCAGGTCCCGGCCCAAGAGCGAGCTCAGCCGTCGTTGGTATGCCAGGTCGCCTGCCGTGGTCAAGGCCAGGGGGTGAGGGCTGGAGAGCCAGTAAGAGCTCCTGAGGCGCGATTGAAAGATCGTGGATGTCGCCTAGAGGGGGGTGAATAGGCGCTTTTAAAATAATTACGGTTTAGGCTTGAACAAATGCGGAATAAACCTAGCGGTTATTTGTCAAGCACAAAACCTACAACAACTAGGCTCACCTATGTGCACCAACAACTTATGCTAAGCAAGATAAACTACTAGGTGATAGCAAGATATATGACAAGAACAAATATGGCAATCACAAGGTAAAGTGCATAAGTAAAGAGCTCGGGTAAGAGATAACTGAGGCACGCGGAGACGATGATGTATCCCGAAGTTCACACCCTTGCGGATGCTAATCTCCGTTTGGAGCGGTGTGGAGGCACAATGCTCCCCAAGAAACCACTAGGGCCACCGTAATCTCCTCACGCCCTCGCACAATGCAAGATGCCGTGATTCCACTAAGGGACCCTTGAGGGCGGTCACCGAACCCGTACAAATGGAAACCCTTGGGGGCGGTCACCGAACCCATAAACTTTGGCAACCCTTGGGGGCGGTCACCGGTACCCGTCAAATTGCTCGGGGCGATCTCCACAACCTAATTGGAGACCCTGACGCTTGACCGGAGCTTTACAGCACAATGACTGAGCTCCGAACACCACCAACCGTGTAGGGCGCCAAGGCACCCAAGAGGAACAAGCTCTAGGGTGCCCAAACACCCAAGAGTAATAAGCTTCTCAAACTTCACTTCCACGTATCACCGTGGAGAACGCAAACCGACGCACCAAATGCAATGGCAAGGGCACACGGAGTGCCCAAGTCCTTCTCTCCCAAATCCCACCAAAGCAACTATTGCTAGGGAGGAAAATGAGAGGAAGAACGAAAGAAGAACACGAAGAACTCCAAGATCTAGATCCAAGGGGTTCCCCTCACTTAGAGGAGAAAGTGATTGGTGGAAACGTGGATCTAGATCTCCTCTCTCTTTTCCCTCAAGAACTAGCAAGAATCATTGGAGGGATTGAGAGTTAGCAAGCTCGAAGAAGGTCAACAATGGGGGAAGAACACGAGCTAAAAAGGATAAGGTTGAATGGGGAAGAAGACCCCCTTTTATAGGTGGGGAAAAATCCAACTGTTATGCTCACAGCCCGCACCGAGCGGTACTACCGCTCCAAGGAGCGGTACTACCGCTAGGGCAGTAGTAGCCCTTTGAAACACAACAGCGAGGAGGCAAAAAAGCCAGAAGAACCGTCGGAGCGGTAGTACCGCTTGACATCACGGTACTACTGCTAGGGGTAGCGATACTACTGCTAAGGGTAGCGGTACTACTGCTTGCGAGCGGTACTAAAAAATTACATCCGTGCTTACCACCGCTGGACTTGTGAAGAGTTTTCGGTCCCAAGCGGAAGTAGCCACGGAAGTAGCCGCGGTAGTACCGCTCCCAAGAGAGGTAGTACCGCTCCCAAGGGCGGTAGTAAAAAATTACTTCCGCTCCTACCCGCGGTAGTACCGCTGCAGCCTTTTCAGAACACCAAAACTACCACAACTTCTGCAAACGGACTCCGAATTCGACGAAACCAAGTTTGTTGGAAAGTTAGCGACAAGGGCTAACACAATCTTGATAGAAATACCAATAATAAGCAAATGAGAAAAGGCCCAAAATAAAATGGTGAGAACCCTTCCTCGGATAAGACCGGTAAATCCTCCAACACCGAAAACATCATAGAAGACGCATGCAAACTCCGTTTTCGATGAACTCAAGCTTGTCATCAAGATGACCATAAGCTCTAAGACTCAGAAAGAGAACCAAACAAGAACCAAGAAAGATGATGCAAGGATGCAATGGTTTGAGCTCTCGATGAACGATACGATCAAGCTACTCACTTGAGAGCCCCCCTTGATAGTACGGCTATCGATCCTATAACCCGGTCTCCCAACTACCACCATGAGACTGGTAAAATAGAAAACCTATCAAGGGAAAACCTTTGCCTTGCACATGATCCACTTGAGCTAGATGATGACGATCTTGTCCTTCTCAAGATGGAGCACCTTTCTTGATTGCGTTGGGTCGATGGAGACTAGATGATTGCTCCCCCATACTCCACTATGGGTGAGCCACTCTTCGGCACATCTTCACAAGTCCATTGACACCACAATGGATGGAAAGCTACAAGCACTTGATCTATTCGTGATGCTCCACTTGAAGTTGCACACGGTAATCTTGATGACGATCACCACTTGATGTCATCCTTTCCATGGGTTGTATGATATCTTCCTCTTGACGCAAGCCCATGGACACGTACCTAACCCCACATAGACTCTCACATAGACCATGGGTTAGTACACAAAGTGCAATGGACAATGCTTACCATACCATGGGATCACTTGATCCCTCTCGGTACATGTTCTACGCTTTGTGAGTTGATCAACTTGATTCACTCTTGACTTAGTCTTGATCAACCTTGAATCTTTCCAACTCTCTTCGTTTGGATGATGTCTTGAAGATAAACATGAATGATCACACAATCTTCTTCTTCAGGACATGCTTGCAATAAACTCAACACTCAAATGACCAATCTTTGGATAATTCCTTAATAGCACCTTGGTCAACCCATAAACTCCTTGAAACCAACACATGGACTTCAAGAAATGCCTATGGAAAAATCCTTCAAATATAACTCAATGCAACCATTAGTCCATAGAGAATGTCATCAATTACCAAAACCACACATGGGGGCACCGCATGTCCTTTTAATCTCCCCCATTTTGGTAATTGATGACAATCACTTTCAAAAGAGTTTATATAAGGAATTATGCATCACCATGCAATGCAACAACCAATAACGCATGCGAAGGAGATGTGTATGCTTAGGAACAAACCAAAGCCAGAAGAGACAACTCCCTAAACTTCTCCACAAAACTCTCTGAAACTTCTCCCCCATTGGCATCGATTGCCAAAATGGGCTACAAGCTTAGAAGGCCTATATAAAATGTGTTCCTCCATAAATTGTGTATTTCTCAACAAGAGAGTGGAATGCAATACACACATCCAACGGTAAATACTTGGAGGAAGACAAACTATATTGAGGCCCAAAGATTGCAAAAGGAAGATATGCCACAAAGACATAACAAAGAGAGAAACAAGCAATCAAAAGATATCTATTGAAGCAAGCTATGAAAACATACCAATTGAACCAACTAGGCCAATGATCCTACGAGCCACATGAATAAAGGATATAATGATAAGAGCAGAGCAGTGTTCTAAAGAAACTAGAGAAGCTCCCCATGATTTGTGTACATCAAGAATTTTTGTATCTGGATACAAAGTGCACAAAATAGGATCATAGCTCCCCCAAAATCAATAGAAACTTACAACAAGTGCAAGAGAGCATATAGGAAACTAAGCCTAGTACTTGCAACAAACACATGGTTGAGCAACAAGTAAGAGAGGAAACTTAAGAGTGGGCTCAACCAAAAAGATGTGTGTGAGTCAAGGCAATGCACTTGAGAAGACTAATGTACAGAAGAGCATTAAGCATCAATAAAGTCTTGAAAGAATGAGGCACACGGTGCAAGGCCTATCATTCCCACACACAACTAGCAAATGGGTTCACAAGCTTACTAATAAGCATATAGAGAACCTATGCTTGTGACAACCCGTGGTGAAGATAGAAGATGAAAGGCTCATCAAGACGAGGGATACCAATTAAGATGGCAAAAACCTCGTAAAGATAAGCATGAGGAAAATAATCTTCACCACACAAGAGTGCATCAAGATGCAACGATAGAAGACACGCACTCAAGGCAAAAGCTTTCATGGAGCCACCAAAGAAATAACATAAGAAGGCAAGGAAAGCAATTCATCACAAGATGTACCAATGTTATGCATGGATGAATCGCGAGGACTAGCACAAGGCAATATAGCATTTTGACTAAAAGTAGTGCTAGTGTCCACATGAGTCTCACTAGATGTTACCTTAGCAATCATGGCCTCATGAGCTATCTTTAGCACATTATGGGATACCAGAAGATCATCATGAGAGCCTGAGAGCTTTTCACGGCTTTCTTCCAATTTCCCATAATTGCTAGATAGCAACTCAAGTTGATCCCGTAGCTCAACGTTCTCCTTTAAAATGGATGATTCACAAGAAATAGAATTAGTAGCACAAGCATAATCATTAACAACAAGAGGAGAAGGCAACTTACCAAGCTCTTTTAAATAAGAAGCTTCAAGTTGAGCATGAGACTCGGTGAGTCTGATGAGCTCACCCTTGATGACCCTTGAGCCATTTTCGAGGTGCTCAAAATCCTCAAGGAGTCTAGCATGAGCAACTTCAAGCTTAGCATTTTTAGTTTCAAAAACATTGGCCACCTCAAGAGCTCTATCATGAGATTCCTTCACTCTAGATAACTCTAGAGCAAAAGTCTCCTCAAGAGATTCCTTGGTGGTTTGTTCAAGTTCAAGAACTTGAGAGAGGTCCGCAATCTCATTAGCGTAATCACGCTCGTGACCTTCCATTTTATCAATGGTGACCTCATGCTCCTCAAGACGAGATTCCAACTCATCAATATATTTCTTGCCCTCAATAGCAATAGACATGATTTCCATGAAGTTGGAACGAGCAATTTTATTCTTAAGAAGAGCTTTAAAATTATTTCCCCCTTAACTTTTAAGGAGGCAACATCATCATTCTCTTCATCATAATCGACATCATCATCACTCTTGCCATCATCAATGTTAGCACAAGATATATTGGGATTCAAAGTGGGAGATACCTTTGAAGCCTTGGCCATAAGGCAAAAAGCTATAGATGATGATCTGGGATCTCTTGAAGCACAATTCAAGACCACATCTTGTTCCATGGAGTGTTGGGTTTCCTCTACATTGTTAGCACAACAACTCGAGGAAATACATGCATTTTTATCATGGCAACAAAACATAGCAAGCATATCATCATGAGATTTAGTCAAGCAATTTGTACATGATATGCAAGGACTATCAACACAAGCATGTGAAACATTTGGAATGCTTGAAGTGCTACAGTCCAAAGATGAAGCATCGCAACAAGAAAGTGATGAAGGATTATCAAAACTAAGCCCGCTATCATCATTGCAATGAACACCACTAGTCACCATGTCATTACCTTGTGGAAAACCACATGTAGGTGAAGTAGAAGAAGTTGAGAACACAACACGTCCGGAGGTGGAGGGAGAACAATCATCCCCACAAAACTTGGACACGCCATATTTATCTTAAAGCTTTGTCCACAACTCATGAGCATCCCGGAAAGGCATGAGTTGAAATATAACTACATTGCTCCAAGCATCGAAAAGCACATTAGAAGCTTGAGCATTGAGATAAGAGTTTTTCTCATCCTCTAAAGATAATCTTTGGGGATCCTTTGGAGTAGAAAAACCCATATCTATAATTCACTCTAAATTTGGGTCCATGACCCTAAAGAGATTAAGCATGCGAACTGCCCAAACATCAAAATTTGTGCCATCGAAACTAAGAGTGTGAGAGAATCCTAATCCCCTAGTCGACATCTTTACTCTCTAGGCGGTTAAGCCTAACAAAGAGCGACGAGGCTCTGATACCAATTGAAAGATCATGGATGTCGCCTAGAAGGGGGGTGAATAGGCGCTTTTAAAATAATTACGGTTTAGGCTTGAACAAATGCGGAATAAACCTAGCGGTTAATTTGTCAAGCACAAAACCTACAACAACTAGGCTCACCTATGTGGACCAACAACTTATGCTAAGCAAGATAAACTACTAGGTGATAGCAAGATATATGACAAGAACCAATATGGCTATCACAAGGTAAAGTGCATAAGTAAAGAGCTCAGGTAAGAGATAACCGAGGCACACGGAGACGACGATGTATCCCGAAGTTCACACCCTCGCGGATGCTAATCTCTGTTTGGAGCGGTGTGGAGGCACAATGCTCCCCAAGAAGCCACTAGGGCCACCGTAATCTCCTCACACCCTTGCACAATGCAAGATGTCGTGATTCCACTAAGGGACCCTTGAGAGCGGTACTACTGCTAAGGGTAGCGGTACTACTACTTGCGAGCGGTACTAAAAAATTACATCTGTGCCTACCATCGCTGGACTTGTGACGAGTTTTTTGTCCCGAGCGGAAGTAGCCATGGAAGTAGCCGCGGTAGTACTGCTCCAAGCGGTAGTACCACTCCCAAGAGCGGTGGTACCACTCCCAAGGGCGGTAGTAAAAAACTACTTCCGCTCCTACCCACGGTAGTACCGCTGCAACCTTTTCAGAACACCAAAACTACCACAACTTCTGCAAACGGACTCCGAATTCGATGAAACCAAGTTTGTTGGAAAGTTAGCGACAAGGGATAGCACAATCTTGATAGAAATACCAATAATAAGCAAATGAGAAAAGGCCCAAAATAAAATGGTGAGAACCCTTCCTCGGATAAGACCGGTAAAACCTCCAACACCAAAAACATCATAGAAGATGCATGCAAACTCCGTTTTCGATGAACTCAAGCTTGTCATCAAGATGACCATAAGCTCTAAGACTCACAAAGAGAACCAAACAGGAACCAAGAAACATGTTGCAAGGATGCAATGGTTTGAGCTCTCGACGAACAATATGATCAAGCTACTCACTTGAGAGCCCCCCTTGATAGTACGGCTATCGATCCTATAACTCGTTCTCCCAACTACCACCATGAGACCGGTAAAATAGAAATCCTATCAAGGGAAAACCTTTGCCTTGCACATGATCCACTTGAGCTAGATGATGACGATCTTGTCCTCCTCAAGATGGACCACCCTTCTTGATTGTGTTGGGTCGATGGAGACTAGATGATTGCTCCCCCATACTCCACTATGGGTGAGCCACTCTTCGGCACATCTTCACAAGTCCATTGACACCACAATGGATGGCAAGCTTCAAGCACTTGATCTCTTCGTGATTCTCCACTTGAACTTGCACACGGCAATCTTGATGACGATCACCACTTGATGTCATCCTTTCCATGGGTTGTATGATATCTTCCTCTTGACGCAAGCCCATGGACACGTACCTAACCCCACATAGACTCTCACATAGACCATGGGTTAGTACACAAAGTGCAATGGACAATGCTTACCATACCATGGGATCACTTGATCCCTCTCAGTACATCTTCTACGCTTTGTGAGTTGATCAACTTGATTCACTCTTGACTTAGTCTTGATCAACCTTGAATCTTTCCAACTCTCTTCGTTTGGATGATGTCTTGAAGGTAAACATGAATGATCACACAATCTTCTTCTTCAAGACATGCTTGCAATAAGCTCAACACTCACATGACCAATCTTTGGATAATTCCTTAATAGCACCTTGGTCAACCCATAAACTCCTTGAAACCAACACATGGACTTCAAGAAATGCCTATGGAAAAATCCTTCAAATATAAATCAATGCAACCATTAGTCCATAGAGAATGTCATCAATTACCAAAACCACACATGGGGGCACCGCATGTCCTTTCAGCGATGCTCAGGAGCCCCCCTTTTAACGCGCAAGCGAATAGCATGAGAGAAGAGGGAGAGTCCGCGGTACCGCCTGCTGTGGCCCTCAGGAAGTTCCTGCAAGTTAGCGCGAGGAAGGGAACTGGTCGCCGTGGTGATTGCTGGTTTGCTTCTGGTGCATGAGAGGGGACTCCCTACTGCGGAGACCCCCCGGGGCATGTACAGCCCCGCCCTGACCCGTGGCTTGCATGACAGGGCTAGATGAGGTGTGTCTGGACACTCGTGAGCTGGCGCGGGACTTACGAGGCCCTACCTCAAGGCGGGTTGTGCCTGGTCTTGGTTCTTGTTTGTTGTATTGGTCCTGCGAGATGGTTAGACAACGCGAAGGGTCCTGAAGAAAGACAGCTGGTGCGAGGATATCTGTGGTGACAATGGGATATCACGTGATTCACTTGATGTATGTTTTGGTGATCAACTTGTGGGTTCCGCCCTTGAACCTATGCATAGGGGTTGGCACACGTTTGTGAGTTGATCAACTTGATTCACTCTTGACTTAGTCTTGATCAACCTTGAATCTTTCCAACTCTCTTCGTTTGGATGATGTCTTGAAGGTAAACATGAATGATCACACAATCTTCTTCTTCAGGACATGCTTGCAATAAGCTCAACACTCACATGACCAATCTTTGGATAATTCCTTAATAGCACCTTGGTCAACCCATAAACTCCTTGAAACCAACACATGGACTTCAAGAAATGCCTATGGAAAAATCCTTCAAATATAACTCAATGCAACCATTAATCCATAGAGAATGTCATCAATTACCAAAACCACACATGGGGGCACCGCATGTCCTTTCAATCTCCCCCATTTTGGTAATTGATGACAATCACTTTCAAGAGAGTTTATATAAGGAATTATGCATCACCATGCAATGCAACAACCAATAATGCATGTGAAGGAGATGCGTATGCTTAGGAACAATGTCGGTGTCAAAACCGGTGGATCTCGGGTAGGGGGTCCCGAACTGTGCGTCTAGGCCGGATGGTAACAGGAGGCAAGGGACACGAAGTTTTACCCAGGTTCGGGCCCTCTCGATGGAGGTAAAACCCTACGTCCTGCTTGATTAATATTGATGATATGGGTAGTACAAGAGTAGATCTACCACGAGATCGAAGAGGCTAAACCCTAGAAGCTAGCCTATGGTATGATTGTTGATGTGTCTGTTGTCCTGCGGACTAAAAACCCTCCGGTTTATATAGACACCGGATAGGGTTAGGGTTACATAGAGTCGGTCACAATGGTAGGAGATCTACATATCCGTATCGCCAAGCTTGCCTTCCACGCCAAGGAAAGTCCCTCCCGGACACGGGACGAAGTCTTCAATCTTGTATCTTCTTAGTCCAAGAGTCCGGCTGAAGGTATAGTCCGGCTATCCGAACACCCCCTAATCCAGGACTCCCTCAGTAGCCCCTGAACCATGTTTCAATGACGACGAGTCCGGCGCGCAGATTGTCTTCGGCATTGCAAGGCGGGTTCCTCCTCCAAATACTTCGTAGAAGATTTTGAACACAAAGATAGTGTCCGGCTCTGCAAAATAAGTTTCCACATATTGCCATAGAGAGAATAATATTTACACTAATCTGATCTGCTGACGTATTCCGTGGCGTGACACACCACGGCCAAGCCTTTATCCGATTCGTTTCATTATCCCACCTCAACGCGTTATGCGAGGCGGTTTCCTTGGCACGTCTTGTTAAAGCAGAGATCGTGTCCCCTTATCCCGAGATTCTCATCAATACGGGCGTGGGTAAACCAACAGCTTCTAGGACTCCTAGATTATAGGCAAGTCCAAACGGACACGGAGAGGACGCTTGATATTCACCCTCTTTATAAAGGGGACAAGGCTTTTATCTTTCCCTCCCGTGCTCAATCGAATCCTTCCCCCACCTTAAGCTCAAACGCCCGAAGTTCAGGTCAGGTGCTCCGAACCTCCAGTCATGTCCGGATCTAGCCTTCAAGGCCGATGGATGCCTTCCTCCGTCACGGAAGAAGACATCAAGAAGTTGAGGGAGGCCAGATATCTAACCGCAGAGATTTTGCATCGGCTGCCTCCCCGAGGGCAGGCCGTCCCCACCCCCGAACCCAACGAGAACGTCGTGTTCGTTTCCCACTTCCTCTGAGGTCTAGGCCTTCCCCTGGATCCTTTCGTCAGGGTTGGATGTTCTACTATGGGCTAGATTTTCATGATCTAGCTCCGGACTCCTTTCTTCACATCACGACATTTATTGTCGTGTGCGAGGCCTTCCTCCGGGTTACCCCTCACTATGGCCTATGGCTCAAGACCTTTGAAGTGAAGCCCAAGATGGTCGAGGGGCAACATGCAGCATGTGGAGGTGCCTCAATACGCAAGATGACGGGAGCTCCGTGGCCCAAAGGTTCCATCTAGAGGTGTCTGAATTGTGGCAACAGGAGCGGTTCTACATCATGGCTCCTAGAAGTGCCAAGTGGGCGGCCCCCCTGCTTTCCGCTCGGGCCCTCCACCACAGCTGATGTCATGGATCAGCAGAGGTCTGAGCTGGGGTCCAGCCAAGGACGTGCCTATACTGCAAGGCCGCATTCGAGGTCTCTTCAATGGAGATTTCAGTTTGGTTGCGGTAACACAGGTTATGCTGGTTCATCAAGTCCAGCCTTGCAAACGCCGGCCTCTTCGCCTGTGGGAGTTCAATCCCGAGGGACCGCGCGCCGTTCAGAATTTTCTCGGCCTGACGCATGAGGAGATGTACAAGTCATTCTTAGGACCTCAGGTGGAGTGTCCAGAAATCACCAAGGACGTGGGCCTGAGTAGTAACCGCACCGCCGAACAAGTAAGGCATCTTTCGGCCGAACATATTCTCTTTACTTCGTTACGAAGTTATTTCTGAGAGTTCGCTTTTTGACCAGGACTGGCTAACAAAGGCGAAGTTGATTTGGTGTTCGGCCCCCCTCCTTGAGGGTTTGGAAAATCCGGTATTGGAAAAGATGCTCCTGACCGCAACTTGCCCGGAGCCCTTGAAGGAAGATACTGTGGAGGATAATGCGGACGGACGCGGGCCCCCGACGCTGCCCATTCTAGCCGAGGGAGCGAGCGTCTCCATGAGGGAAGGCGACCAGAAGAGGAAAAGGGCTGCACCCGGAGATTCGGAAGCCGAAGCTTCCAAACGGGAGAAGAAGTCTCCCACAGAGGATCCTACCTTGGGGGGCGCGGTTGCCGCACCAAGTCCGCGGGGGGATCAATTCTCCCTCGAGTCGTAAGTGACCCGAAATACTTTTAATAGTACAGATATGCCATCTTTTTCTTCTGAGGAAATAACCACCGCATATATTTTTGCAGTTCGGGCCTTAGCCCCTCTCAAATGAGCTCATCTTCGGGGGATCTTCTTCCAGAGATGATGGAGAGCGAAACGCCTCCTTCGGATTCCTCCGCTCCAGAAGCGGGCGACCCTGAAGTGTCGTCGCGGAGGGCCTCTCCGAGTCCGGTGAGGCCAGAAGATAATCCCATTGACCCCCGAAGCTCCCAGTGTCCGGCTCTCGAAGAGAGCAGAAAAAAGAGTCCGACACCGTCTCGTGCGCGATCGGTTGTTCTGAGGGAGTTGGTGGGGCGAGCGGCCATCTCAGATGAACACCGTGTGATGATGAATACGGTGATGGAGAGAATATCGTCCACCGAAAGCAGATTGCATGAAGCTTTTATGAGTCTACTGGCAGGCTTTGAGGTACATGAAAGAATGTATGATAATCCTGCACCTGCTAGGTGTGCCCTGTGTAGATAGTAGCCCCTGAGACTCTGGTTGTCGTCGAAATCGATGACGAACAGAGGATCATATTCCCAGGAAATAACCATACTGCCTCTATGTGCAGGTGATGGAAGCTCTGGTGGCTAGCCGGACTAGCGAGTTTGCCCATTTAGAGCGGCAGTTGGATGCGGCAGACGCCGACATCGAGCTTGTTAACAAAAGGCTTGACGAGGCACAGGGTAAGTGTGAATATCTGGTAAATGCCACATAGGAAGAGCAGCATGATGCCAGTATCTTTAATATGTTGTGACTGCAGATGGAGCTGCCACTATTGAAGCCTTGTGGGCAGAACTTGCCCGAGCCAAGGAACAAGCGAGGTTGGGTAATGCGGCTGCTATGAAGGCAGCCGAAGAGTTGCAAGCCGAGAAGGCCGCGCATGGCGAGACCCGAGACAAGATGGCCAAGATGGCTATAGAATTAAAAGCCGCCGCCGACCGTCGCCGGGTTCTTGAAAAGGAAAACCAAGCGAAGGCATCGGACCTTGAGAAGGCTGCTGCGACAAAAAAGGATCTCCGCTCTGCTATGAGGGCAAAGAAGGAGGAGCTGCGGGAAGCCGAGGATATTGTAGCTGGGAAATCCTTTATGTTGTGGAGGAAATTCGGAGATCCACGGTATGCCCCTCTGGATCGGCTGTGGAGTTCGGAGGATGTGTATATGGATTTGGCGGCGAGCACTGCCTATGCGGCCAAGTACTTCCAGCGTCAGACGGACCGTGGAGTAGACCAGCTGTTTTGGAGACAATTCCATTCTCCCGAGCGTCCACTTTCATTGACTGACCAATTAGCCGAATGGGCCGAACTAAATAGGTTGTCCGGACTCTCTATGAGGTCTGTTGTGGATCAGCTATGGCCGGGAAGGTCAAAACCGAACAGCTATTTCAGCTTGGTGCAGCAGGTCCTTGATGTGGTGCCGCGCATTAATGCGATGAGGAGGTCGGCGTGCATAGAGGGCGCACGGATGGCCTTTGCCTGTGTTAAGGCATATTGGGCGGAGATGGATGCTACCAATGTCGCAGCGTGGGATTCGGGTATAGGTCGAAAGGCAGCCAAGCACTACTTTGAAGAAGTTCATGAGGGTGCCCGTTTGATAGAGACCCAGTGCTCAAAAAATATTATGTTTGAGTGATATGTAATCTCATTGTAAGCGAAATGCTTTTATAAATTTTTATAAGGCTATTTTTATACTTTTGCCTGAAAGTAATATGATGCCTCATGGGCGGCCGTTTATGTATACATGTGTATAACCTGAAAGATTGCAGCCGTCGGCTTCAACCCTCACTCATATAATGCGGAGGTGCTCGCAGAAACACGCATTCACACTTAACCCAATGTCTTGGTCCTATTAAGGAGGTGATAGCGGAGCGAGCGAGGCAACCGGACTATAATGCTTTAGCACTTTCACTTAGCCATAGGAGTTTGACAGTGGGGCTACTAGATAGCCCCTGGTGGCTCCGCACTCTCCCGATCTCGGGGTGCGTACATGCCTGGCCGGTGGCCCTTCGTTAAGGTGGAGGAATTCTAACATTCCCACAGGTCATCGAGTGGTTGACCAGTCTCACGCTATATCATGACAGTCAGTTTTCGGCTTTCTCTACTGAGGTGCTCGTCCGGATGAACCAGGGCACAATTGCAGTAGTTCTCCTGGTGCTACCTTAGCCGGCAAGGTGGAACGTAAGGCACCAAAACACAGGAGCCGGGCAAACCCAACATTTGACCAAAGACAATGATTCGGAGCTGATGCATATAGGGCCAAACTCGCGACGCCAAACACTCCCTAAGGTATTCGGTCTTTGTGGTATAAACCGGGCCTAAATAGTGGCCTTTGTAAGAAGCCCCGTGTGTCCAGGTACGTGCATTGTTCTGGCGTGGCCACATGCCAAGACGTCAGCATCCTTCTCAATGGTGGATATGTATCAACAAGAGACAGTAAAAAAGGTTTACGCAGGGTCTTAATCTAAAAAGAATCCTTGGAGCGGGTCCCTGCTGCACGTCTGCGCCTGTGTCTCCGTTGTGCCGTATCCTGGACGGGTGTAGCACGATGATCGTCTGTAAAAGAGAGGAAGTTAAGTGAAAAAGTTGTCGTCCAAAAGGATAGTTTTTAAAGAAACCATGTATAATTCAAGATGATAAGAAATTGCCACTTGTCTGCGCGCGTTGAGCCCCTTGTATTGACAAATAGGGGTGTGACCACTTATTTCCGTATAAATAGCGGCACCAGACTTGATTAGTTGTATCTGAGGTCTTGACGACCTATTGGATGCTTTTGTTTGTCCGGGCGCCTTTAGTGTGCGGCGGCCAAGGCAGCATCACTCTCTTCGGCGCGTAGAGATCGCTTGATATTTTCGTGCACTGTAATGATGCCACGTGGACCGGGCATCTTGAGTGTGAGGGAGGTGTAGTGTGGTATTGCATTAAAGCAAGCGAAAGCTTCGTGTCCGAGCAGTGCTTGATAGCCACTTTGAAACGGAGCGATGTGGAAAGTTAAATGCTCGCGATGGAAGTTATTGGGGGAGCCGAATGTAACTTGTAGTAGAAGGGAGCCCGTACAATGAGCCCCTGGGCCTGGCGTTACTCCTTTAAAGGTAGTATTGCTATGGCGAATTTGTGTTGGGTCTAGCCCCATCCCACGGATTGTATCCTGATATATTAGGTTTAGGCTACTGCCGCCGTCCATCAAGACCCTTGTGAAGTGATATCCGCCAATTATTGGGTCTAATATCAGGGCAGCCTCATCCTGCGTGTCGGATACTTGCTGAGTAATCGCGATGGTCGAAAGTGATCGGTTGAGATGACCAGTGGCAGGACTTCGTAGTGATAGGCACTTGGGTATACTTTCCTGGGAGTGCCGCATTGTTTTTTCCCTTGATTACGTGTAACACGTTTACTGTTTTGACTTCTGGTGGAAATTGCTTTTGTTCCCCCGTGTCTTGCTTGGGGGGCTCGTCCTCGTCTTCACTTGGTGTATCCTCCCCCTCATGTATGGCATTGAGCTTGCTGGACTGCTTGAAGACCCAACATTCTCTATGGGTATGATTAGCAGGTTTACCAGGGGTACTATGAATCTGACATACTTGGTCCAGAATTTTATTGAGGCTGGACAATTCATCCCTGGTGCCTTTAGGGGGGCGGCTTTTGGCCTGGCTGAGAGCTTTTGAATCCGTCATTTACTGCCGTGCCCTTTGTGTTGTCTTCTTTATTCCGGCGTTTGTTATTGCCGTTGCACCGTGATTTCCCGTTTCCATCTCTAACTTCAGATGTACTGGGGTCGCTGGTGCTGCATCTGGCTAGCCAGCTGTCCTCCCCCGCGCAAAAGCGGGTCATGAGGTTTGTTAATGCGGCCATCGTTCTTGGCTTATTTTGGCCGAGGTGTCTGGCGAGCCATTCGTCACAGACGCTATGCTTGAAAGCTGCTAAGGCTTCGGCGTCCAGACAGTCGACAATCTGGTTCTTTTTAGTAAGAAACATGTTCCAAAGCTTGTGGGCTGACTCTCCGGGATGTTGAGTTATATGACTCAAATCATCCGCATCCGGAGGTCGGACATAAGTCCCTTGAAAATTTGCCCGAAAGGCGTCTTCGAGCTCTTCCCAACTTCCAATGGAGCTTTCGGGGAGGCCTTTGAGCCAGTGACGAGCTGGCCCTTTGAGCTTGAGGGGTAGGTACTTGATGGCATGGAGATCATCTCCTCGAGCCATATGGATATGAAGGATGTAGTCCTCAATCCAGACCCTAGGGTCTGTTGTTCCGTCGTATGCCTCTATGTTTACAGGCTTGAATCCCTCTGGAAATTCATGGTCCAGCACTTCATCGGTGAAACATAGGGGGTGTGCGGCACCCCTGTATCTGGGTGTACCACGTTGTTCGGATGTTTATTGTGTTGCATTGTATGCTGGGGCGCGCTTGCGTGGTCCATAGATGGATCTTGTTGCACCGTCCTTTGGGTGCGAGCCCTCGCATTGGTTGCGTGTTGTATGGTGAGCGGCGTTGTATGCCGCTCTGTGTTGGTAGGGGGGTCGTCTATCCGACCAAGTGGCTACTTTGATATTTGGTTGTGGGGGGTCTGAGGCCTCCTCATCGAATTCGGGTAGCAGCTTCTGCTTTGGGTAGCTCTTGTAGGGGCGATTGTCGCCGTACTTTGCTGTTGTGTTGAGTATTTTACTCCATCTGAATTGGAGTGTGTCTTGCACGGCCTTGAGCCTTTGCTTCTGTTTTTTCAGACTCCTCGTGGTGGCAACAAGCCTTTTACGGGCAGTCTGCTGCTCCGGGTACCTGTCCGGCGTTATGTTGTCTGGATCATTATCCTTGATAGAATTTGTTTGTTCGGTTTGATTATCCGGATTGTCGTTGTCCGGCAGCGGTTCGCCCTGCTCCAGCGCTGGGTCTGTGTGATCGCTATTTTTGTCGAGGCGAGATTTGGGGCGGCGCTTGCGTCGCCGCTTTGACTCCTTCTCGAGGGAACAAGCCTTCGGTGCGTCCTTCCGCTCGTCGTCGTCATCTTTTGGTGCGTCCACCATGTATACGTCATATGACGAGGTGGCGTTCCAGGGCCCAATAGGCGCTTTGTTCTTCATCGTCCCCTTCAACGGCGTCCATACCGTCAATGTCTTCGGAGTCGAGGTCGAGCATGTCGGTTAAATCGTCGATAGTGGCTACAAAGTGGGTGGTGGGTGGGCTTTGAATTTCTTCATCGTCCGTACCCCAACCTTGCTAACCGTGGTTCGGCCAGGGCTCTCCTGATAAAGAGAGAGACTTTAGTGTCTTTAGAATATCGCCGAAAGGCGAGCGCTGGAAGATGTTTGCGGCAGTAAACTCCATGATCGGCGCCCGATCGGATTCGATCGGCAGGGGCGCGGAGGGTTCGTGGTCCGGAGAGGAGTCCGACTCCTTGGAGTCACGACTCTCACGGAGTGCAGGGCTGGTGTTCGGCTCAATCGCTGTTGGGATCGCAGCCCCCGAGGTGGCGTCCAACCACCCATCCTCGATCGGCGCAGTTGGCTTCGAATTAAGGGTCGAAGCCGATGCGGGTGCGGCCTCCAGGGCACTGTTCGGCGGCAGAGCTAGATCATGCTCGTCGGGACAGTGCGGCGCGCTCAGCAGTGGCTCGAATCCATCAAAGATCAAGTCCCCGCGGATGTCAGCCGTGTAGTTTAAACTTCCAAATCTGACCTAACGGCCAGGGGCGTAGCTTTCGATCTGCTCCAGATGGCCAAGTGAATTGGCCCGCAGTGCGAAGCCGCCGAAGACGAAGATCTGTCCAGGGAGGAAGGTCTCACCCTGGACTGCATCGTTATTGGTGATCGTAGGAGCCATCGAGCCTGACGGCGACGACACAGAGGAACTCTCCATGAAAGCACCAATGTCGGTGTCAAAACCGGCGGATCACGGGTAGGGGGTCCCGAACTGTGCGTCTAGGCCGGATGGTAACAGGAGGCAAGGGACACGAAGTTTTACCCAGGTTCAAGCCCTCTCGATGGAGGTAAAACCCTACGTCCTGCTTGATTAATATTGATGATATGGGTAGTACAAGAGTAGATCTACCATGAGATCGAAGAGGCTAAACCCTAGAAGCTAGCCTATGGTATGATTGTTGATGTGTCTGTTGTCCAACGGACTAAAAACCCTCCGGTTTATATAGACACCGGATAGGGTTAGGGTTACATAGAGTCGGTTACAATGGTAGGAGATTTACATATCCGTATCGCCAAGCTTGCCTTCCACGCCAAGGAAAGTCCCTCCCGGACACGGGACGAAGTCTTCAATCTTGTATCTTCTTAGTCCAGGAGTCCGGCTGAAGGTATAGTCCGGCTATCCGAACACCCCCTAATCCAAGACTCCCTCAAACAAACCAAAGCCAGAAGAGACAACTCTCTAAACTTATCCACAAAACTCTCTGAAACTTCTCCCCCATTGGCATCGATTGCCAAAATGGGCTACAAGCTTAGAAGGCCTATATAAAATGTGTTCCTCCATAAATTGTGTATTTCTAAACAAGAGAGTGGAGTGCAATACACACATCCAACGGTAAATACTTGGAGGAAGATAAACTATATTGAGGCCCAAAGATTGCAAAAGGAAGATATGCCACACAGACATAACAAAGAGAGAAACAAGCAATCAAGCAATCAAAAGATATCTATTGAAGCAAGCTATCAAAAGATACCAATTGAACCAACTAGGCCAATGATCCTATGAGCCACATGAATAAAGGATATAATGATAAGAGCAGAGCAGTGTTCTAAAGAAACTAGAGAAGCTCCCCATGATTTGTGCACATCAAGAATTTTTGTATCTGGATACAAAGTGCACAAAATAGGATCATAGCTCCCCCAAAATCAATAGAAACTTGCAACAAGTGCAAGAGGGCATATAGGAAACTAAGCCTAGTACTTGCAACAAACACATGGTTGAGCAACAAGTAAGAGAGGCAACTTAAGAGTGGGCTCAACCAAAAAGATGTGTGTGAGTCAAGGCAATGCACTTGAGAAGACTAATGTACAGAAGAGCATTAAGCATCAATAAAGTCTTGAAAGAATGAGGCACGTGGTGCAAGGCCTATCATTCCCACACACAACTAGCAAATGGGTTCACAAGCTTACTAATAAGCATATAGAGAACCTATGCTTGTGACAACCCGCGGTGAAGATAGAAGATGAAAGGCTCATCAAGACGAGGGATACCAATTAAGATGGCAAAAACCTCGTAAAGATAAGCATGAGGAAAATAATCTTCACCACACAAGAGTGCATCAAGATGCAACGATATAAGACACGCACTCAAGGCAAAAGCTTTCATGGAGCCACCAAAGAAATAACATAAGAAAGACAAGGTGGACGTGAAAGAAAGGATATCATCTAGATATGCAACTTCTCTCAAGTGTATAAGATTCTAGGTAGACGAAATCATGATGATATATATATCTACAAAGAAGGATGTACACCCGAAATAGTTACAACACGAAGGAACAAGATATCCAAAAGGAAGTCATACATATACCAATAAGATATTTGCTTGGAAGCGTAGCACATGGCTAGATATGGTCTTATAGTATATAAATGAATTCCTACCACACACCCATCAAAGACATCACAACTAGCAACATGAGATCATCGTTGAGATGCTTTGAGAAAGGAAACAAGTATCACAAGATGGAATGAAAATCATGCAAAGATGCAACCTACACAAGGTTGAATGCAAGAAAAGAATGCATGAAGAGATACTTGTTACCAAGATATCATTGGAAGGATGTAGTAGATACCTATTAAAGGTAGGTAGTAGTTCATTGATCATCCTAGCTTGACTCCAATTAGCACATGATGACACCACCTTCCTTGTGAGTGAGCCAAAGCGTCCAATGCATCTCCAATTGTTCCTGGAACAACAACACAGACAAAATGGTACCCAAACTCATTGGGACCAAAGAGTTAGAGAACCAACAATACATAGGACAAACTCCACATAAATATGTGCATATAGATATGAAAATGAATTTCATGCACATCTCATCCAATTTGAGACTTGGTGGAGTTTCCCCTATATATTGGGTCAAAGAAGGAAAGCATGCCAAAGTAACTACATGAAGTTAATATGCATGCTCAATACTTTCAAGAACCGATACCAATTGACAAATAACTACCAAGTGAAGAAGAGATACCAAATGAATAAATCAACACTTGGAGGATATCAAATGAAAGATACATCAAGGAATGAGATATCCAATGATACACGCAAAAAGAAAGATGTCAAACTCCCAAAAGAGAGAATGGTTCCAAACAAACCAAGTGCTCTACAAAGTTTCATGATGGCACAAAGTACCAAAAAGAAACGGTTTGCGTTCCACCAAAATACACTTGATAAGGATCACAAGGTGAGTGTTCTAAGAAAAATAGGATAGCTCCCCCAAGCATTGTGCATTAAAGAGAATTTGCATTTGAATACAAAAAGCACAAGATGGGATCACCACTTTCACTATATCTATACAAACACTAGACAAGCTCAAGGAAATAACAAGATCCACAAGTGGTATGGAATACAATGGGAGTTGACACAATCCAAGGCACGAGATAAGGCAAATAAAAGCAAAGGCCAATGTAAAGATGATCAATAATTTCTACCACACATAAGTGAGTACCAATTGTCAAAAGACAAGAAGTATTTGGAAATGATTCCCGTTGGTAGATAGCAAGGATAACCAACATCATCTTCACACCGAACACAAGCAAAGTGCAACTTGTAGAGCTAGCATGCCACCTAAGAACAAGATAATTTACAATATCAATCCTAGGTGACAATATCTCAAATGTACACATTTTCTAGGCTTGTAATATGCACATAGCATATTACTCCCCCATAATGTGATACCAATAAAAACTTAACAAGAGGCAATAAGAGAATCTAATAAGAGATAATAAATGGACTATTTAGAATTTGAATTTCTTATGAGAAGACATACCACATAGCGACTAGATAATCTTGAAATATCAATACTAGATGGTATTACTCATGTACACACATTTATAGGATAGGGAGGTGCACAAAGCACATCACTCCCCCATAATGGGATATTCCATTAATCTCTCACAAGAGCCAACTAAGATACAAACAAGATGCACAAAGGCTCAACGTACGACACACATGTACATGAAGTGTAAACCAACACACACATACTTGATTGGTCAAGATAATCAAGTTGGAAGCACAACATATACAAACACATGCAAGGAACAAAACCAAACATGCAAAGGGGTATGTAACTATCAATGTAAACACTTTAAGCATGAGTTACCGCATGGAGGAACATTGGATATAAGATAGAAACTTGATAATCCGAATAACTTGGCTTGAGACAATTAGAATGATGAAGTCCCCTTAATACTTCATAAAGTAGCCAAGTCTCCAATGCCCTCCAACAACACCTATTGATCAAGTTTGAGCTAGTTGGTCTCCAACCAAGTTGGGTCCTAAGAGGTTAGTCACAATAGGCTTGGCTACCCAAATGGTTCTTTGCTTCAAACCACTTTGAGTACCAACAAACTTGGCAACCACATTGCCAACCTTATCCTTCCCAAGAGAATAGACATCATCAATAATAATTGGGTTGGATAAGTTACCACTTGTGCATGAAGAAGCGAGGTGACCTTTCTCATGACATAGGTAGCAACGTCTACTCTTCACTTTCTTCTCACTTGATTTATCAACTTGAGAAGCATTAGATTGAGTCTTCTTGGGAAGAGGCCTTTCTTCAACTTGAGGTTGAGCATGAGAATGCACTTGTAGCCGCTTCCCTTGTTGCTTGTCACTAATGGCCTTCTTCTTCAATGGGCAAGATCTAACATGATGCCCTTCAATTTTGCACTTGAAGCAAATAATCTTGGCCGAACTCTTGACTTGTTTTTGGCCCTTCTTGTTGTTGCTCTTGGACTTCTTCTTATTATTGGAGTTGAATCCAAGTCCACCTTTGTCATTGGGGGATTTTTGTACACTCAAGATATTGTTGAGTGTGGCCTTCCCTTCATGACACTTTTCCAAATCTTTCTTCAAAGAAGTGACTTGGGCCTTGAGCTCTTTGATTACCTCTACATGGTTAGTCTCAACACAAGCACTAGAGGAAGTATAAGCTTCATCGTTAGAGCAAGAAGGCAAGGAAAGCAATTCATCACAAGATGTACCAATGTTATGCATGGATGAATTGCGAGGACTAGCACAAGGCAATATAGCATTTTGACTAAAAGTAGTGCTAGTGTCCACATGAGTCTCACAAGATGTTACCTTAGCAATCATGGCCTCATGAGCTATCTTTAGCACATTACAGGATACTAGAAGATCATCATGAGAGCTTGAGAGCTTTTCATGGCTTTCTTCCAATTTCCCATAATTGCTAGATAGCAACTCAAGTTGATCCCGTAGCTCAACGTTCTCCTTTAAAATGTATGCTTCACAAGAAATAGATTTAGTAGCACAAGCATAATCATTAACAACAAGAGGAGAAGGCAACTTGGCAAGCTCTTTTAAATAAGAAGCTTCAAGTTGAGCATGAGACTCGGTGAGTTTGATGAGCTCACCCTTGATGACCCTTGAGCCATTTTCGAGGTGCTCAAAATCCTCAAGGAGTCTAGCATGAGCAACTTCAAGCTTAGCATTTTTAGTTTCAAAAACATTGGCCACCTCAAGAGCTCTATCATGAGATTCCTTCGCTCTAGATAACTCTAGAGCAAAAGTCTCCTCAAGAGATTCCTTGGTGGTTTGTTCAAGTTCAAGAACTTGAGAGAGGTAGGCAATCTCATTAGCGTAATCATGCTCATGACCTTCCATTTTATCAATGGTGACCTCATGCTCCTCAAGATGAGATTCCAACTCATCAATATATTTCTTGCCCTCAATAGCAATAGACATGATTTCCATGAAGTTGGAACGAGCAATTTTATTCTTAAGAAGAGCTTTAAAAATTATTTCCCCCTTAACTTTTAAGGAGGCAACATCATCATTCTCTTCATCATAATCGACATCATCATCACTCTTGCCATCATCGATGTTGGCACAAGATATATTGGGATTCAAAGTGGGAGATACCTTTCAAGCCTTGGCCATAAGGCAAAAAGCAATAGATGATGATGTGGGATATCTTGAAGCACCATTCAAGACCACATCTTGTTCCATGGAGTGTTGGGTTTCCTCTACATTGTTAGCACAACAACTCGAGGAAATACATGCATTTTTATCATGGCAACAAGACATAGCAAGCATATCATCATGAGATTTAGTCAAGCAATTTGTACATGATATGCAAGGACTATCAACACAAGCATGTGAAACATTTGGAATGCTCGAAGTGCTAGAGTCCAAAGATGAAGCATCGCAACAAGAAAGTAATGAAGGATTATCAAAACTAAGCCCGCTATCATCATTGCAATGAACACCACTAGTCACCATGTCATTACCTTGTGGCAAACCACATGTAGGTGAAGTAGAAGAAGTTGAGAACACAACACGGTCGTGGGTGGAGGGAGAACAATCATCCCCACAAAACTTGGACACGCCATATTTATCTTGAAGCTTTGTCCACAACTCATGAGCATCCCGGAAAGGCATGAGTTGAAATATAACTACATTTCTCAAAGCATCGAAAAGCACATTAGAAGCTTGAGCATTGAGATAAGAGTTTTTCTCATCCTCTAAAGATAATCTTCAGGGATCCTTTGGAGTAGAAAAACCCATATCTATAATTCGCTCTAAATTTGGGTCCATGACCCTAAAGAGATTAAGCATGCGAACTGCCCAAACATCAAAATTTGTGCCATCGAAACTAAGAGTGTGAGAGAATCCTAATCCCCTAGTCGACATCTTTACTCTCTAGGCGGTTAAGCCTAACAAAGAGCGACGAGGCTCTGATACCAATTGAAAGATCGTGGATGTCGCCTAGAAGGGGGGTGAATAGGCGCTTTTAAAATAATTACGGTTTAGGCTTGAACAAATGCGGAATAAACCTAGCGGTTAATTTGTCAAGCACAAAACCTACAACAACTAGGCTCACCTATGTGGACCAACAACTTATGCTAAGCAAGATAAACTAATAGGTGATAGCAAGATATATGACAAGAACCAATATGGCTATCACAAGGTAAAGTGCATAAGTAAAGAGCTCAGGTAAGAGATAACTGAGGCACGCGGAGATGACGATGTATCTCGAAGTTCACACCTTGCGGATGCTAATCTCCGTTTGGAGCGGTGTGGAGGCACAATGCTCCCCAAGAAGCCACTAGGGCCACCGTAATCTCCTCACGCCCTCGCACAATGCAAGATGTCGTGATTCCACTAAGGGACCCTTGAGGGCGGTCACCGAACCCGTACACTTTGGCAACCCTTGGGGGCGGTCACCGGTACCCGTCAAATTGCTCGGGGCGATCTCCACAACCTAATTGGAGACCCCGACGCTTGCCCGGAGCTTTACACCCCAATGATTGAGCTCCGAACACCACCAACCGTCTAGGGCGCCAAGGCACCCAAGAGGAACAAGCTCTAGGGTGCCCAAACACCCAAGAGTAATAAGCTTCTCAAACTTCACTTCCACGTATCACCATGAAGAACGCAAACCGATGCACCAAATGCAATGGCAAGGGCACACGGAGTGCCCAAGTCCTTCTCTCCCAAATCCCACCAAAGCAACTAATGCTAGGGAGGAAATGAGAGGAAGAACGAAAGAAGAACATGAAGAACTCCAAGATCTAGATCCAAGGGGTTCCCCTCACTTAGAGGAGAAAGTGATTGGTGGAAACGTGGATCTAGATCTCCTCTCTCTTTTCCCTCAAGAACTAGCAAGAATCATTGGAGGGATTGAGAGTTAGCAAGCTCGAAGAAGGTCAACAATGGGGGAAGAACACAAGCTAAAAAGGATAAGGTTCAATGGGGAAGAAGACCCCCTTTTATAGGTGGGGAAAAATCCAACCGTTATGCTCACAGCCCGCACCGAGCGGTACTACCGCTCTAAGGAGCGGTACTACCGCTAGGGCGGTAGTAGCCCTTTGAAATGCAACAGCGAGGAGGCAAAAAAGGCAGAAGAACCGTCGGAGCGGTGGTACCGCTTGACATCACGGTACTACCGCTAGGGGTAGCGGTACTACTGCTTGCGAGCGGTACCAAAAATTTACATCCGTGCCTACCACCGCTGGACTTTTGACGGGTTTTTGGTCCCGAGCGGAAGTAGCCACGAAAGTAGCCGCGGTAGTACTACTCCAAGCGGTAGTACCGCTCCCAAGGGCGGTAGTAAAAAATTACTTCCGCTCCTACCCGCGGTAGTACCGCTGCAGCTTTTCAGAACACCAAAACTACCACAACTTCTGCAAACGGACTCCGAATTCGACGAAATCAAGTTTGTTGGAAAGTTAGCGACAAGGGCTAACACAATATTGATAGAAATACCAATAATAAGAAAATGAGAAAAGGCCAAAAAGAAAATGGTGAGAACCCTTCCTCGGATAAGACCGGTAAAACCTCCAACATCAAAAACATCATAGAAGATGCATGCAAACTCCGTTTTCGATGAACTCAAGCTTGTCATCAAGATGACCATAAGCTCTAAGACTCACAAAGAGAACCAAACAAGAACCAAGAAACATGATGCAAGGATGCAATGGTTTGAGCTCTCGACAAATGATACGATCAAGCTACTCACTTGAGAGCCCCCCTTGATAGTACAGCTATCGATCCTATAACCCGGTCTCCCAAATACAACCATGAGACCAGTAAAATAGAAAACCTATCAAGGGAAAACCTTTGCCTTGCACATGATCCACTTAAGCTAGATGAAGACGATCTTGTCCTCCTCAAGATGGACCACCTTTCTTGATTGCGTTGGGTCGATGGAGACTAGATGATTGCTCCCCCATACTCCACTATGGGTGAGCCACTCTTCGGCACATCTTCAAAAGTCCATTGACACCATAATGGATGGCAAGCTTCAAGCACTTGATCTCTTCGTGATGCTCCACTTGAACTTGCACACGGCAATCTTGATGACGATCACCACTTGATGTCATCCTTTCCATGGGTTGTATGATATCTTCCTCTTGACGCAATCCCATGGACACGTACCTAACCCCACATAGACTCTCACATAGGCCATGGGTTAGTACACAAAGTGCAATGGACAATGCTTACCATACCATGGGATCACTTGATCCCTCTCGGTACATCTTCTACGCTTTGTGAGTTGATCAACTTGATTCACTCTTGACTTAGTCTTGATCAACCTTGAATCTTTCCAACTCTCTTCTTTTGGATGATGTCTTGAAGGTAAACATGAATGATCACACAATCTTCTTCTTCAAGACATGCTTGCAATAAGCTCAACACTCACATGACCAATCTTTGGATAATTCCTTAATAGCACCTTGGTCAACCCATAAACTCCTTGAAACCAACACATGGACTTCAAGAAATGCCTATGGAAAAATCCTTCAAATATAACTCAATGCAAATATTAGTCCATAGAGAATGTCATCAATTACCAAAACCACACATGGGGGCACCGCATGTACTTTCAGCGATGCTCAAGAGCCCCCCTTTTAAAGCGCAAGCGAATCGCATGAGAGAAGAGGGAGAGTCCGCGGTACCGCCTGCTGTGGCCCTCAGGAAGTTCCTGCAAGTTAGCGCGAGGAAGGGCACCGGTCGCCGTGGTGATTGCTGGTTTGCTTCTGGTGCGTGAGAGGGTACTCCCTACTGCGGAGAGCCCCCGGGGCATGTACAGCCCCGCCCTGACACGTGGCTTGCACAGCAGGGCTAGACGAGGTGTGTCTGGACACTCGTGAGCTGGCGCGGGACTTAAGAGGCCCTACCTCAAGGCGGGTTGCGCCTGCTCTTGGTTCTTGTTTGTTGTGTTGGTCCTGCGAGATGGTTAGACAACGCGAAGGGTCCTGAAGAAAGACGGCTGGTGCGAGGATATCTGTGGTGACAATGGGATATCACGTGATTCACTTGATGTATGTTTTGGTGATCAACTTGCGGGTTTCGCCCATGAACCTATGCATAGGGGTTGGCACACGTTTTCGTCGTGATTCTCCGGTAGGAACTTTGGGGCACTCTTTGAGGTTCTATGTGTTGGTTGAATAGATGAATCTGAGATTGTGTGATGCATATCGTATAATCATACCCACGGATACTTGAGGTGACATTGGAGTGTCTAGGTGACATTAGGGTTTTGGTTGATTTGTGTCTTAAGGTGTTATTCTAGTACGAACTCAGGGCTGTTTGTGACACTTATAGGAATAGCCCAATGGATTGATTGGAAAGAATAACTTTGAGGTGGTTTCGTACCCTACCATAATCTCTTCGTTTGTTCTCCGCTATTATTGACTTTGGAGTGACTCTTTGTTGCATGTTGAGGGATAGTTATGTGATCCAATTATGTTATCATTGTTGAGGGAACTTACACTAATGAAAGTATGAACCCTAGGCCTTGTTTCCTAGCATTGCAATACCGTTTACGCTCACTTTTATCACTTGTTACCTTGCTGTTTTTATAATTTCAGATTACAAAAACTATTATCTACCATCCATATACCACTTGTTTCACCATCTCTTCGCCGAACTAGTGCACCTATACAATTTACCATTGTATTTGGTGTGTTGGGGACACAAGAGACTCTTTGTTATTTGGCTGCAGGGTTGCTTGAGAGAGACCATCTTCATCATGCGCCTCCTACGGATTGATAAACCTTAGGTCATCCACTTGAGGGAAATTTGCTACTGTCCTACAAACCTCTGCACTTGGAGGCCCAACAACGTCTACAAGAAGAAGGTTGTGTAGTAGACATCAAGCTCTTTTCTGGCGCCGTTGCCGGGGATGTGAGTGCTTGAAGGTATATCTTTAGATCTTGCAATCGAGTCTTTTAGTTTCTTGTTTTATCACTAGTTTAGTTTATAAAAGAAAACTATAAAAAATGGAATTGAGTTTGTCTCATACGCTTCACCTTTTTAATATCTTTCGTGAGTATGATGGAAAGGATAATTGTGCTCAAGTGCTAGAAGAAATCTATAAAATGTTTGGCACTAAATATTTAAATGATGAGCATGATTGCAATGTTGTTAGTATGAATTCCATGAATATCCATGATGCTAATGATATGCAGAGCCACAAGCTTGGGGAAGCTATGTTTGATGAAGATGATATTTTTTGTCCCCCAAGTTTTGATGAGCAAATTTATTATGATGAAAGCATGACTCCTATCTATGATGATTATTGTGATGACACGTATGCTTTAAAGAATAATGACAACCATGAGACTTGTCATATCGATCTTAATTTTCAATCACATGATAGTTATTTTGTTGAGTTTGCTCCCACTATTATTCATGAGAAGAATTTTGCTTGTGTGGAGAGTAGTAAATTTTCTATGCTTGTAGATCATGAAAATAATTCTTTAGGTGCTGGTTATATTGTTGAATTCATTCATGATTCTACTGAAAATTATTATGAGGGAGGAACATATGCTTGTAGGAATTGCAATAATATCAAGTTTCCTCTCTATATGCTTAAACTCTTGAAGTTATGCTTGTTTTGCTTTCCTATGCAAGTTGATTCTTGTTACCACAAGTTGTTTGTTCACAAAATCCATATGCATAGGAAGTGGGTTAGACTTAAATGTGCTATTCATATTCTTCATGATGCTCTCTTTATGTTACAATTCTTATCTTTTATGTGAGCATCATTGAAATCATCATGCCTAGCTTGGGGCGTTAAACGATAGCGCTTGTTGGGAGGCAACCCAACTTTATTTTTGTTACTTGATTTTTGTTCCTGTTTAGTAATAAATAATTCATCTAGCCTCTGTTTAGATGTGGTTTTATGCTTTTAATTAGTGTTTGTGCCAAGTAGAACCTTTGGGAAGACTTGGGGAAAGTCTTGTTGATCATGCTGTAAAAAACAGAAACTTTACCGCTCACGAGAATTGCTGCCATTTTTATTTGGTGAGTAATATTTAGTTAATTATTTTTTCAGATGATTAATAGATAAATTCCTCAGCTCCAGCAATTTATTTGAGAATTTTATGAGTTCCAGAAGTATACGTTTGATCCAGATTACTACAGACTGTTCTGTTTTTGACAGATTCTGTTTTCGATGTGTTGTTTGCTTATTTTGATGAATCTATGGCTAGTAAAATAGTTTATAAACCATAGAGAAGTTGGAATACAGTAGGTTTAACACCAATAGAAATAAATAATTAGTTCATTACAGTACCTTGAAGTGGTCTTTTGTTTTCTTATACTAACGGAGCTTACGAGTTTTCTGTTAAGTTTTGTGTTGTGAAGTTTTCAAGTTTTGGGTAAGGATTCGATGGACTATGGAATAAGGAGTGGCAACAGCCTAATCTTGGGGATGCCCAAGGCACCCCAAGGTTATATTCAAGGACAACCAAGAGCCTAAGCTTGGGGATGCCCCGGAAGGCATCCCCTCCTTCGTCTTCGTTCATCGGTAACTTTACTTGGAGCTATATTTTTATTCGCCACATGATATGTGTTTTGCTTGGAGCGTCAATTTATTTTGTTAGGATTTGCATGCTTTTATTTAGAACAATGTTTTGCATCCTTTATTTCAATAAAAGTGGCATTGATAGCCTTTACTATGCCTATTTTACAAGTCTTCATGTTGCTGTTTGAAAACAGAAAGTTTACCGATGTTGCAATAATTCCCTAGAAAAGTCAGAATGTGATAAAATGTTGAAACTTTTGCATATTAATCTCTGATAAATTTACTACAGTGGGAATTTTCTCTCATAATGTTTGGAGCTAGGGAAGTATGGATGTTGCTGCATTCTTTACAGACTATCCTGTTTAGGCAGATTGCTGTTATGTTTGCATTGTTTGCATATGTTTGCTTCTTTAATGATTCTATTTAAGGATAGGACTATTAAATGCAGAGGCATTTAGTATGCAATGTTGAATAATAATTTTAGTGATTTGCTACAGTAGAGTATGATAAGGTTTTGGCAATAGTTTATACTAGCTTATCTCACGAGTCCTTGTTGAGTTTTGTGTGGATGAAGCTTTCGAGATTTAGGGAGACCGTGATATGAGAGGAATTAAGGAGACACAAAAGCTCAAGCTTGGGGATGCCCAAGGAATCCCAAGATAAATTTCAAGAAGTCTCAAGCATCTAAGCTTGGGGATGCCCTGGTTGGCATCCCACCTTTCTTCTTCAACAACTATCGGTTAGTATCGGTTGATCCTAAGTTTTTGCTTCTTCACATGATGTTTTCCATTCTTAGAATGTCATTTTCTTTTGCTTTTCTTTCTGTTTGAATAAAATACCAAGATCTGAAATTATTAAATGAGAGAGTCTTCACATAGTTGCATAATTATTTGACTACTCATTGATCTTCACTTATATCTTTCGGAGTAGTTTGTTGTTTGCTCTAGTACTTCACTTATATCTTTTAGAGCATGGTGGTAGTTTTATTTTGAAGAAATAGATGAACTCTCATGCTTCACTTAGATTATTTTGAGAGTCTTAATAGCATGGTAATTTGCTTAAAATCCTAATATGCTAGGTATTTGAGAATAATAAAATTCTCTTATGAGTGTGTTGAATACTAAGAGAAGTTTGATACTTGATGATTGTTTTGAGATACGAAGATGGTGATATTAGAGTCATGCTAGTTGAGTAGTTGTGAATTTGAGAAATGCTTGTGTTGAAGTTTGAGATTCCCGTAGCATGCACGTATGGTGAACCGTTATGTGATGAAGTCGGAGCATGCTTTATTTATTGATTGTCCTCCCTATGAGTGGCGGTCGGGGACGAGCGATGGTCTTTTCCTACCAATCTATCCCCCTAGGAGCATGCACATAGTACTTTGTTTTGATAACTAATAGATTTTTTCAATAAGTATGTGAGTTCTTTATGACTAGTGTTGAGTCCATGGATTATACGCACTCTCACCCTTCCACCATTGCTAGCCTCTCTAGTACCGCGCAACTTTCGCCGGTACCATACACCCACCATATACCTTCCTCAAAAAAGCCACCATACCTACCTAGTATGGCATTTCCATAGCCATTCCGAGATATATTGCCATGCAGCTTTCCACCGTTCTGTTTATGACACACTCCATCATTGTCATATTGCTAAGCATGATCATGTAGTTGACATCGTATTTGTGGCAAAGCCACCATTCATAATTCTTTCATACATGTCACTCATGAGTCATTGCATATCCCGGTACACCGCTGGAGGCATTCATATAGAGTCATAATTTATTCTAGTATCGAGTTGTATCATTGAGTTGTAAATAAATAGAAGTGTGATGATCATCATTCAATAGAGCATTGTCCCCAAAAAAAGAGAAAGGCCATAAAAAAGGACAAATAAAAAAATAAAGGCCAAATAAAAAAAGGGGGGACAATGCTACTATCCTTTTACCACACTTGTGCTTCAAAGTAGCACCATGATCTTCATGATAGAGAGTCTCCTATGTTGTCACTTTCATATACTAGTGGGAATCTTTCATTATAGAACTTGGCTTGTATATTCCAACAATGGGCCTCCTCAAGTGCCCTAGGTCTTCGTGAGCAAGCAAGTTGGATGCACACCCACTAGTTTCTTTTGTTGAGCTTTCATACATTTATAGCTCTAGTGCATCCGTTGCATGGAAATCCCTACTCACTCACATTGATATCTATTGATGGGCATCTCCATGGCCCGTTGATACGCCTAGTTGATGTGAGACTATCTTATCCCTTTTTGTCTTCTCACCAACCACCATTCTATTCCACCTATAGTGCTATGTCCATGGCTCACGCTCATGTATTGCGTGAAGATTGAAAAAGTTTGAGAACATCAAAAGTATGAAACAATTGCTTGGCTTGTCATCGGGGTTGTGCATGATTTAAATACTTTGTGTGGTGAATATGGATCATAGCCAGACTATATGATTTTGTAGGGATAGCTCTCTTCGACCATGTTATTTTGAGAAGACATGATTGCTTTATTAGTATGCTTGAAGTATTATTATTTTTATGTCAATATGAACTTTTGTCTTGAATCTTTCGGATCTGAATATTCATATCACAAGTAAGAAGAATTACATTGAAATTATGCCAACTAGCATTTCACATCAAAAATTATCTTTTTATCATTTAGCTACTCGAGGACGAGCAGGAATTAAGCTTGGGGATGCTTGATACGTCTCCAACGTATCTATAATTTTTGATTGCTCCATGTTATATTATCTACTGTTTTGGGCAATATTGGGCTTTATTTTACACTTTTATATTATTTTTGGGACTAACCTATTAACCGGAGGCCCACCCCAGATTTGTTGTTTTATGCCTATTTCAGTGTTTCGAAGAAAACGAATATCAAACGGAGTCGAAACGGAACGAAATCAACTGGAGAAGTTATTTTTGGAACGAAAGCCACCGGATAGACTTGGACTCCACGTCAGGAGATACGGGAGGTTCTCACGAGGGTGGGGGGCGCGCCCCCCTGCCTCATGGGCCCCCCGTAGCTCCTCTGATGTACTTCCTGCACCCATATATATCGTCGTACCCTAAAACTTCCAGAACAGAGAATAGATCGGGAGTTCCGCCGCCAGAAGCCTCCGTAGCCACCAAAAACCAATCTAGACTCGTTCCGGCACCCTGCCGGAGGGGGCAATCCCTTTTCGGTGGCCATCTTCATCATCCCGGTGCTCTCCATGATGAGGAGGGAGTAGTTCTCCCTCGGGGCTGAGGGTATGTACCAGTAGCTATGTGTTTGATCTCTCTCTCTCGTGTTCTTGAGGTGATACGATCTTGATGTATCGCAAGCTTTGCTATTATAGTTGGATCTTATGTTTCTCCTCCCCCTCTTCTCTCTTGTAATGAATTGAGTTTCCCCTTTGGAGTTATCTTATTGGATTGAGTCTTTAAAGATTTGAGAACACTTGATGTATGTCTTGCCGTGGATATCTGTGGTGACAATGGGATATCACGTGATTCACTTGATGTATGTTTTGGTGATCAACTTGCGGGTTTCGCCCATGAACCTATGCATAGGGGTTGGCACACGTTTTCGTCGTGATTCTCCGGTAGGAACTTTGGGGCACTCTTTGAGGTTCTATGTGTTGGTTGAATAGATGAATCTGAGATTGTGTGATGCATATCGTATAATCATGCCCACGGATACTTGAGGTGACATTGGAGTGTCTAGGTGACATTAGGGTTTTGGTTGATTTGTGTCTTAAGGTGTTATTCTAGTACGAACTCTAGGGCTGTTTGTGACACTTATAGGAATAGCCCAACGGATTGATTGGAAAGAATAACTTTGAGGTGGTTTCGTACCCTACCATAATCTCTTCGTTTGTTCTCCGCTATTAGTGACTTTGGAGTGACTCTTTGTTGCATGTTGAGGGATAGTTATGTGATCCAATTATGTTATCATTGTTGAGAGGACTTACACTAGTGAAAGAATGAACCCTAGGCCTTGTTTCCTAGCATTGCAATACCGTTTACGCTCACTTTTATCACTTGTTACCTTGCTGTTTTTATAATTTCAGATTACAAAAACTATTATCTACCATCCATATACCACTTGTTTCACCATCTCTTCGCTGAACTAGTGCACCTATACAATTTACCATTGTATTTGGTGTGTTGGGGACACAAGAGACTCTTTGTTATTTGGTTGCAGGGTTACTTGAGAGAGACCATCTTCATCCTACGCCTCCTACGGAATGATAAACCTTAGGTCATCCACTTGAGGGAAATTTTCTACTGTTCTACAAACCTCTGCACTTGGAGGCCCAACAACGTCTACAAGAAGAAGGTTGTGTAGTAGACATCACTGGCCTCCTGAGCCGCCAGGATGCTCCGCAGGATGCGTTGATAGGCGGTCGCCATGCTCGAGAGGCCAAAAGGCATGCGAACGTAGCTGTGAGGTGGGCCCTCGCAGCGTCCCTCGCGCGAAGGCTAGAAAATCTCCTGAGAGGCGGCCTGATTGAGCCCTGGGACATCGATGCAGACGCGCAGCCCGGCATCCTCGCCTGGATGGGGAGCTGCGCCTGGTGAGCGGCGGCCGCCGCGCATGGCCCTTGCGTCTTGCAGTTCCTGAGTGGTCTTGGCGATGAACTCCTGAACGGTGGGCACTCCTTGCCCTGTGTTCTCCTGAGGGAAACGTGCCGCGAAGCACGCCTCCAAGTGGTGCCCATGAAGGAAATATGCCCTAGAGGCAATAATAAAGTTATTATTTATTTCCGTATATCATGATAAATGTTTATTATTCATGCTAGGATTGTATTAACCGGAAACATAATACATGTGTGAATACATAGACAAACAGAGTGTCACTAGCAAGCCTCTACTTGACTAGCTTGTTGATCAAAGATGGTTATGTTTCCTAACCATAGACATGAGTTGTCATTTGATTAACGGGATCACATCATTAGGAGAATGATGTGATTGACTTGACCCATTCCGTTAGCATAGCACTTGATCGTTTAGTTTGTTGCTATTGCTTTCTCCATGACTTATACATGTTCCTATGACTATGAGATTATGCAACTCCCGTTTACCAGAGGAACACTTTGTGTGCTACCAAACGTCACAACGTAACTGGGTGATTATAAAGGTGCTCTACAGGTGTCTCCAAAGGTACATGTTGGGTTGGCGTATTTCGAGATTAGGATTTGTCACTCCGATTGTCGGAGAGGTATCTCTGGGCCCTCTCGGTAATGCACATCACTTAAGCCTTGCAAGCATTGCAACTAATGAGTTAGTTGCGGGATGATGTATTACGGAACGAGTAAAGAGACTTGCCGGTAACGAGATTGAACTAGGTATTGAGATACCAACGATTGAATCTTGGTCAAGTAACATACCGATGACAAAGGGAACAACGTATGTTATTATGCGGTCTAACTGATAAAGATCTTCGTAGAATATGTGGGAGCCAATATGAACATCCAGGTTCTGCTATTGGTTATTGACCGGAGACATGTCTCGGTCATGTCTACATAGTTCTCGAACCCGTAGGGTCCGCGCGCTTAAAGTTTCGGTGACGATTGTATTATGAGTTTATGTGATTTGATGTACCGAAGGTAGTTCGGAGTCCCGGATGAGATCGGGGACATGACGAGGAGTCTCGAAATGGTCGAGACGTAAAGATCGATATATTGGACGACTATATTCGGACATCGGAAAGGTTCCGAGTGATTCGGGTATTTTCGGGGGTACCGGGGAGTTACGGGAATACGAGGAAGAAGTAATGGGCCTCATGGGCCAAGTGGTGGAAGAGAGGAGGCAGGGCGCGCGGCCCCCCTAGCCCAAACCAAATTGGACTAGGGGGCCGGCCCCCCTTTCCTCCTTTTCCTCCTTCTCCTTCCTTCTCCATCTCCTCCTTCCTTTCCTCCTCCTAGTAGGAGTAGGAAAGGGGAGTCCTACTCCTACTAGGAGGAGGACTCCTCATCCTGGCGCGCCCATAGAGGGTCGGACGGCCTCCCCCTTGCTCCTTTATATACAGGGGCAGGGGGCACCTCTAGACACACAAGTTGATCAGTTGATCTCTCCCAGCCGTGTGCGGTGCCCCCCTCCACCATATTCCACCTCGGTCATATCGTAGCGGTGCTTAGGCGAAGCCCTGCGTCGGTAGCAACATCATCACCGTCACCACACCGTCGTGCTGACGGAACTCTCCTGTGAAGCTCTGCTGGATCGGAGTTCGCGGGACGTCATCGAGCTGAACATGTGCTAAACTCGGAGGTGCCGTGCGTTCGGTAATTGGATCGGTCGGATTGTGAAGACGTATGACTACATCAACCGCGTTGTGCTAACGCTTCCGCTTTCGGTCTACGAGGGTACGTGGACAACACTCTCCCCTCTCGTTGCTATGCATCACCATGATCTTGCGTGTGCGTAGGAAATTTTGAAATTACTACGTTCCCCAACAGTGGCATCAGAGCCAGGTTTTATGCGTAGATGTCATATGCACGAGTAGAACACAAGTGAGTTGTGGGCGATATAAGTCATACTGCTTACCAGCATGTCACACTTTGGTTCGGCGGTATTGTTGGATGAAGCGGCCCGGACCGACATTACGCGTACGCTTATGCGAGACTGGTTTTACCGCCGTGCTATGCACACAGTTGACTAGCGGGTGTCAGTTTCTCCAACTTTAGTTGAACCGAGTGTGGCTACGCCCGGTCCTTGAGAAGGTTAAAACAGCACTAACTTGACAAACTATCGTTGTGGTTTTCGATGCGTAGGTAAGAACGGTTCTTGCTCAGCCGGTAGCAGCCACATAAAACTTGCAACAACAAAGTAGAGGACGTCTAACTTGTTTTTGCAGGGCATGTTGTGATGTGATATGGTCAAGACGTGATGAGATATAAGTTGTTGTATAAGATGATCATGTTTTGTTGAAGTTATCGGCAACTGGCAGAAGCCTTATGGTTGTCTCTTTATTGCATAAGATGCAAGTGCCAAATAATTGCTTTACTTTATCGCTATGCGATAGCAATAGTTGCAAGAGCAATAGTTGGCGAGACGACCATGTGAAGACACATTGATATAGATCAAGATGACGGAGATCATGGTGTCATGCCGGTGATGATGGAAATCATGATGATGCTTTGGAGATGGAGATCAAAGGTACAAGATGATGATGGCCATATCATGTCACATATTTTGATTGCATGTGATGTTTATCTTTTATGCATCCTATTTTTGCTTTGATTGACGGTAGCTTTATAAGATGAGCTCTCACTAAATTTCAAGATAAAAGTGTTCTCCCTGAGTATGCACCGTTGCCAAAGTTCGTCGTGCCCAGACACCACGTGATGATCGGGTGTGATAAGCTCTACATCCATCTACAATGGGTGCAAGCCAGTTTTGCACACGCAGAATACTCAGGTTAAACTTGACGAGCCTGGCATATGCAGATATGGCCTCGGAACACTGAGACCGAAAGGTCAAGCGTGAATCATATAGTAGATATGATCAACATAGTGATGTTCACCATTGAAAACTACTCCATTTCATGTGATGATCGGTTATGGTTTAGTATATTTGGATCACGTGATCACTTAGATGATTAGAGGGATGTCTATCTAAGTGGGAGTTCTTAAGTAATTTGATTAATTGAACTTTAATTTATCATGAACTTAGTCCCGGTAGTATTAGCATATCTATGTTATAGATCAATAGCTCGCGTTTAGCTCCCCTATTTTATTTTTGATATGTTCCTAGAGAAAACTGAGTTGAAAGATGTTAGTAGCAATGATGCGGATTGGATCCGTGATCTGAGGACTATCCTCATTGCTGCACAGAAGAATTATGTCCTTGATGCACCGCTAGGTAACAGACCTATTGCAGGAGCAGATGCAGACGTTATGAACGTTTGGCTAGCTCAATATGATGACTACTTGATGGTTTAGTGCACCATGCTTAAACGGCTTAGAATCGGGACTTCAAAGATGTCTTGAATGTCATGGACCATATGAGATGTTCCAGGAGTTGAAGTTAATATTTCAATCAAATACCCGAGTTGAGAGATATGAAGTCTCCAACAAGTTCTATTGCTAAAAGATGGAGGAGAATAGCTCAAGCAGTGAGCATGTGTTCAGATTGTCTGGGTACTACAATTGCTAGAATCAAGTGGGAGTTAATCTTCCAGTTAAAATAGTGATTGACAGAATTCTCTAGTCACCATCACCAAGTTAGTAGAACTTCATGATGAACTATAGTATGCAAGGGATGATGAAAATGATTCCCGAGCTTTTCATGATGATGAAATCGATGAAGGTAGAAATCAAGAAAAGCATCAAGTGTTGATGGTAAACAAAACCACTAGTTTCAAGTAAAGGGACAAAGGAAGAAAGGGGAACTTCAAGAAGAACGGCAAGCAAGTTGCTGCTCAAGTGAAAAACCCAAGTCTGGACCTAAGCCTGAAACTGAGTGCTTCTATTGCAAAGGGACTGGTCACTGGAAGCGGAACTACCCCAAGTAATTGGCGGATAAGAAGGATGGCAAAGTGAACATAGGTATATTTGATATACATGTTATTGATGTGTACTTTACTAGTGTTTATAGCAACCCCTCAGTACTTGATACTAGTTCAGTTGCTAAGAATAGTAACTCGAAACGGGAGTTGCAGAATGAACAGAGACTAGTTAAGGGTGAAGTGACGATGTGTATTGGAAATGGTTCCAAGATTGATATGATCATCATCGCACACTCCCTATACTTTCGGGATTAGTGTTAAACCTAAAATAAATGTTATTTAGTGTTTGCGTTGAGCATGAATATGATTGGATCATGTTTATTGCAATACGGTTATTCATGTAAGTTAGAGAATAATTGTTGTTCTGTTTACATGAATAAAACCTTCTATGGTCATACACCCGATGAAAATGGTTTGTTGGATCTCGATCATGGTGATACACATTTTCATAATATTGAAGCCAAAAGATGCAAAGTTAATAATCATAGTGCAACTTATTTGTGGCAATGCCGTTTAGGTCATATTGGTGTAAAGCGCATGAAGAAAATCCATGCTGATGGGCTTTTTGGAATCACTTGATTATGAATCAGTTGATGCTTGCGAACCATGCCTCATGGGCAAGATGAGTAAGACTCCGTTCTCCGGAACAATGGAGCGAGCAAAAGATTTGTTGGAAATCATACATATTGATGTATGTGGTCTGATGAATATTGAGGCTCGTGGCAGGTATCATTATTTTCTGATCTTCACAGATGATTTGAGCAGATATGAGTATATCTACTTCATGAAACACAAGTCTGAAACATTTGAAAAGTTCAAAGAATTTCAGAGTGAAGGGGAGAATCATCGTAACAAAAATAAAAGTTTCTACGATATGATCGCAGAAGTAAAATATTTGAGTTACGAGTTTGGCCTTCAATTAAAACAATGTGAAATAGTTTCACTACTCATGCCACCTGGAACACCACAGTGTAATGGTGTGTCCGAACGTCGTAACCGTACTTTATTAGATATGGTGCGATCTATGATGTCTCTTACCAATTTACCACTATCGTTTTGGGGTTATGCATTAGAGACAACTACATTCACGTTAAATAGGGCACCATCTAAATCCGTTGAGACGACACCGTATGAACTATGGTTTGGCAAGAAACCTAAGCTGTTGTTTCTTAAAGTTTGAGGTTGCAATGCTTATGTGAAAAAGTTTCAACCTGATAAGCTCAAACCCAAATCGGAGAAGTGCGTCTTCATAGGATACCCAAAAGAAAATTTTGGGTACACCTTCTATCACAGATCCGAAGGCAAGATATTCATTGCTGAGAATGGATCCTTTCTAGAGAAGGAGTTTCTCTCGAAAGAAGTGAGTGGGAGAAAAGTAGAACTTGATGAGGTAACTGTACCTGCTCCCTTATTGGAAAGTAGTTCATCACAGAAATCTGTTCCTGTGACTACTACACCAATTAGTGAGGAAGCTAATGATGATGATCATGTAACTTCAGATCAAGTTACTACCAAACCTCGTAGGTAAACCAGAGTGAGATCCGCACCAGAGTGGTACGGTAATCCTGTTCTGTAGGTCATGTTACTTGACCATGACGAACCTATGAACTATGAGGAAGCGATGATGAGCCCAGATTCCGCGAAATGGCTTGAGGCCATGAAATCTGAGATGAGATCCATGTATAAGAACAAAGTATGGACTTTGATTGACTTGCCCAAAGATCGGCGAGCCATTGAGATTAAATGGATCTTCAAGAGGAAGACGGATGCTGATAGTAGTGTTACTGTCTACAAAGCTAGAATTGTCGCAAAAAGGTTTTCGACAAGTTCAAGGTGTTGACTACGATGAGAGTTTCTCACTCGTATCTATGCTTAAGTCTGTCCGAATCATGTTAGCAATTGCCGCATTTTATGAAATCTGGCAAATGGATAAACAAAATTGAATTCTTTAATGGATTTATTAAAGAAGAGTTGTATATGGTGCAACCAGAAGGTTTTGTCAATCCTAAAGGTACTAACAAAATATGCAAGCTCCAGCGATCCATCTATGGACTGGTGCAAGCATCTCGGAGTTGGAATATACACTTTGATAAGTTGATCAAAGCATATAGTTTTATACAGACTTGCGGTGAAGCCTGTATTTACAAGAAAGTGAGTGGGAGCACTACAGCATTTCTGATATGTATATGTGAATGACATATTGTTGATCGGAGATAATGTAGAATTATTCTGCAAAGCATAAAGGAATGTTTGAAAGGAGTTTTTCAAAGAAAGACCTCGGTGAAACTGCTTACATATTGAGCATCAAGATCTATAGAGATAGATCAAGACGCTTGATAAGTTTTTCAATGAGTACATACCTTGACAAGATTTTGAAGTAGTTCAAAATGGAACAGTTAAAGAAGGAGTTCTTGCCTCTGTTACAAGGTGTGAAGTTGAGTAAGACTCAAAATCCGACCACGGCAGAAGATAGAGAGAGAATGAAAGTCATTCCCTATGCCTCAGCCATAGGTTCTATAAAGTATGCCATGTTGTGTACCAGACCTATTGTATACCCTGCCCTGAGTTTGGCAAAGGAGTACAATAGTGATCTAGGAGTAGATCACTGGACATTGGTCAAAATTATCCTTAGTGGAATAAGGATATGTTTCTCGATGGAAGTGACAAAAGGTTCGTCGTAAAGGGTTACGTCAATGCAAATTTTGACACTGATCCAGATGACTCTAAATCACAATCTGGATACATATTGAAAGTGGGAGCAATTAGCTAGAGTAGCTCTATGCAGAGCATTATTGACATAGAAATTTGCAAAATACTTACGGATCTGAATGTGGCAGACCCGTTGACTAAACTTCTCTCACAAGCAAAACATGATAACACCTTAGTACTCTTTGGGTGTTAATCACATAGCAATGTGAACTAGATTATTGACTCTAGTAAACCCTTTGGGTGTTGGTCACATGTCGATGTGAACTATGGGTGTTAATCATATGGTGATGTGAACTATTGGTATTAAATCACATGGCGATGTGAACTAGATTATTGACTCTAGTGCAAGTGGGAGACTGAAGGAAATATGCCCTAGAGGCAATAATAAAGTTATTATTTATTTCCTTATATCATGATAAATGTTTATTATTCATGCTAGGATTGTATTAACCGGAAACATAATACATGTGTGAATACATAGACAAACAGAGTGTCACTAGTATGCCTCTACTTGACTAGCTCGTTGATCAAAGATGGTTATGTTTCCTAACCATAGACATGAGTTGTCATTTGATTAACATGATCACATCATTAGGAGAATGATGTGATTGACTTGACCCATTCCGTTAGCATAGCACTTGATCGTTTAGTTTGTTGCTATTGCTTTCTTCATGACTTATACATGTTCCTATGACTGAGATTATGCAACTCCCGTTTACCAGAGGAACACTTTGTGTGCTGCCAAACGTCACAACGTAACTGGGTGATTATAAAGGTGCTCTACAGGTGTCTTCGAAGGTACTTGTTGGGTTGGCGTATTTCGAGATTAGGATTTGTCACTCCGATTGTCAGAGAGGTATCTCTGGGCCCTCTCGGTAATGCACATCACTTAAGCCTTGCAAGCATTGCAACTAATGAGTTAGTTGCGGGATGATGTATTACGGAATGAGTAAAGAGACTTGCCGGTAACGAGATTGAACTAGGTATTGAGATACCGACGATCGAATCTTGGGCAAGTAACATACCGATGACAAAGGGAACAACGTATGTCGTTATGCGGTCTGACCGATAAAGATCTTCGTAGAATATGTGGGAGCCAATATGAGCATCCAGGTTCCGCTATTGGTTATTGACCGGAGACATGTCTCGGTCATTTCTACATAGTTCTCGAACCCGTAGGGTCCGCACGCTTAAAGTTTCGATGACGATTGTATTATGAGTTTATGTGATTTGATGTACCGAAGGTAGTTCCGAGTCCCGGATGAGATCGGGGACATGACGAGGAGTCTCGAAATGGTCGAGATGTAAAGATTGATATATTGGACGACTATATTCGGACATCGGAAAGGTTCCGAGTGATTCGGGTATTTTCGGGGGTACTGGGGAGTTACGGGAATACGAGGAAGAAGTAATGGGCCTCATGGGCCAAGTGGTGGATGAGAGGAGGCAGGGCGCGCGGCCCCCCTAGCCCAAATCGAATTGGACTAGGGGGCCGGCACCCCTTTCCTCCTTTTCCTCCTTCTCCTTCCTTCTCCTTCTCCTCCTTCCTTTCCTCCTCCTAGTAGGAGTAGGAAAGGGGAGTCCTACTCCTACTAGGAGGAGGACTCCTCCTCCTGGCACGCCCATAGAGGGCCGGCCGGCCTCCCCCCTTGCTCCTTTATATACAGGGGCAGGGGGCATGAGGGAGTCTTGGATTAGGGGGTGTCCGGATGGCCGGACTATACCTTCAGCCGGACTCCTGGACTATGAAGATACAAGATTGAAGACTTCGTCCTGTGTCCGGAAGGGACTTTCCTTGGCGTGGAAGGCAAGCTTGGTGATACGGATATGCAGATCTCCTACCATTGTAACCGACTTTGTGTAACCCTAACCCTCTCCGGTGTCTATATAAACCGGAGGGTTTTAGTCCGTAGGACGACATACAGAACAACAATCATACCATAGGCTAGCTTCTAGGGTTTAGCCTCTCCGATCTCGTGGTAGATCTACTCTTGTACTACCCATATCATCAATATTAATCAAGCAGGACGTAGGGTTTTACCTCCATCGAGAGGGCCTAAACCTGGGTAAAACTTCGTGTCCCTTGCCTCCTGTTACCATCCGGCCTAGACGCACAGTTCGGGACCCCCTACCCGAGATCCGCCGGTTTTGACACCGACATTGGTGCTTTCATTGAGAGTTCCTCTGTGTCGTCGCCATCAGGAAGGATGCCTCGCCCCGTCTTTAAAGGCGGCACCGTTGCTAAGGGAGCTTTGGCTGTCGGCCAAACCCTCCGGCTATGTGGTTTTCTTATGACCGCCTGTTCGGCTTCTGCGCCGACGATGACCTCTCGAGCCATCGAAAACAATCTTCATGTCAGCTCAGAACTCGCCGAGCAGTTAGATCCAATGGAGCTCTCCTCCATAAACGAGCTCTTGGATCGCTTTGCCGCCCTGGGAGTCGCTACGGATTATGACCAGATTGGGCCTAAACCCGATCTGAGAGAGATAACTCTCCCCAAGTCACCCATCACGTTGTCGTGGTAGAGGGACAGTGCGGCGACCCTTCATCTATCTTAAAGACTCGCTACGTCCGGATTCCCGATCCCTCCAAGCTGGATACCCGCGGAGGGGAGGATATCACTCAAGACCTGAACTTGGAGTCAGGCGACGGGCTGGATTCATTGGACAACATCCAGGAATCCAAATTTTCGAGTTCGGAAATTCCTCGGCCTCTGAGCCTCAGATGGGGTGAGGCTTTGGATTTAATTCCACCCACCACCCCAACATAAGCGATCTATCCAAAATCAGGCAAGAGCCCGATGAAACAGTACATCATTACTGGGCTAGATTCCTCCTGGTTAAGAACAGTCTAAGGGACTGCCGCGAGGAAGACGCAATCTCAATCTTCTGCAATAATTGCACGGACAAGGGAATACTCAACGCCATAAGTCGCCGTGATATTACACACTTCACTGACTTGGCGTCCATTGTACGAAAGTACTGTGCGATGGAAAGCGCCTGGAAAACCGAAATCAAATTTTGGGACAATCCGTCCCTGAATACAAACCCAGTCCGAAATAAAAGGGTGCATCATCACCAGACACCCGGGTCAAGCACCAAAAAGCAAAAACCCTCTACAGGGCATGGAACCGTACTGGAAGGATGGCTCAATGGACCCTGTAAAATTCACAGTACAGAGGACACCACACCAACTCATAGCCTCAGAGCATGTTAGATACTCCGGCAGGTAGCTAAAATTGGCAAAAATCTCCTAATTCCGGAGGCCACAGAAAGCCACCCCAGAGACACCAATACGGTATTAACAGTCTTCGAGACTTTCGCATCAAATAATATGCGAAAAAGGACACTCCGCAGCCTTGCCGAAGTCTACCAAGTAGCAACAATAAACCCGTGGAGTGACACGAGTATTACCTTTAACGCCAGTGATGAACCTAAATCCCGAACAGCCCGAGCACCAGCCGCATTGGCCGTCAGTCCAATAGTGGACGGCTTTCGTCTTACCAAGGTACTCATGGACGGCGGCAGCGGATTGAACCTCATTTATGAGGAAACCCTTCAAAAATGGAAATAGACTGGAACCGCATTGAGCGAAGCAGCACAACCTTTAGAGGAATAATCCCCAGTCGGGAAGGGCGCTGTACAGGAAAAATCACACTAGATGTGGTGTTCGGCACGCCGGATAATTACAGGTCCGAAGAGGTCACGTTCCAGGTGGCTTCGTTCAGCAGCGGTTATCACGCTCTGCTAGGGCGGGAAGCATTTACAATCTTCCAAGCAATACCCCATTACGGGTACATGAAGCTCAAGATGCCCGGGCCTAACGGGATCATCACTCTCGCTAGTGATCCAGACATAGCACTCCGCGCCGAAAACAAGACAGCCGCACTGGCCCTCGAGGCACTATCCGAAGCCCTAGCGGCTGAGGAACTGACTGCGCTGCGCTCTATGGTGAATAGGGATGATGTGGTACTCGACAAAAGATCCAAGTCCACCTCCTTTAAACCGGCAGACAAAATAATCAAATTCCAAGTCCATCCAACGGACCCCAATAAAACAGCTTCCATCGGGGCACAGTTAAACCCTGATGTAGACGCCGCACTGCGAGAGTTCCTACGAGAGAACTGGGACATCTTCGCCTGGCACCCTTCAGACATGCCAGGAATCCCACGCAGGCTGGCCGAGCACAGCTTAAATATCCAAACAGGATTAAAACCTGTCAAACAGGCTCTTCAGTGTTTTTTCGAACCTAAGAGACATGCCATGGGAGAGGAGCTAGCAAAGCTATTGGAGGCCGGATTCATCAGAGATATAAAACATCCGGACTGGCTAGCAAACCTGGTGATGGTACCAAAGAAGGACAAATCCCGGCGCCTGTGTGTTGATTTTAAAGACCTTAACAAGGCTCGCCCAAAGGATCCCTTCCCCCTCCCCCGCATCGACCAAATTATCGACGCTACCGAAGGACACGATTCGTTGTGTTTCCTCGACGCATATTCCGGCTACCATCAAATCAAGATGGCAGAACCAGACCAAGCCGCAACGTCATTTATCACACCATACGGCCCATTCTGCTTCAACACGATGCCCTTCGGGCTCAAAAATGCCGGCGCAACATATCAGCGCATGATTCAGACATGTCTGGCAAGCCAGATCGGCAAGACAGTGGAGGCATATGTAGATGATGTGGTCATCAAAACAAGACATGTTGAATCTCTAGTAGACGACTTGAGGCTCACATTTGATAACCTCCGAACATACGACATCAAGCTCAACCCGGAAAAATGTGTTTTCGGCGTTCCAGTTGGAAAGCTCTTGGGCTTCATTGTATCCGGTAGAGGAATTGAAGCAAATCCAGCCAAGATCCGAGCTCTGTCGCAACTGGATATCCCAAAGGAGCTCAAACAAATACAAAAGTTAACCGAATGCGTGGCGGCTCTAAGCCGCTTTATCTCCCGCTTGGGAGAAAAGGCCCTACCCCTTTACCGCCTCCTTCGGCGCACCGAACACTTCAAATGGACGGATGCAGCCACGGCCGGACTCGACGAAATAAAAGCCATACTAGCAACAAACCCAGTCCTGGCCGCGCCAAACATTGGCGAACCAATGCTATTATACATTGCAGCAACACATCAGGTTGTAAGCGCAGTGCTCGTCGTCAAACGAGAAGCAGACAGACACAAATTCCCCCTTCAAAAGTCAGTCTATTATGTGTCCACTGTCCTCACTCCCTGCAAATCACGGTACCCGCATTATCAAAAGATTGCGTACGCGGTATTCATGGCATCCCGGAAGCTACGACACTACTTTCAAGAGTGTTCAATAATAGTAGCCTTGGAAGTACCACTTAACGATATTATAAACAACCGTGACACAACGGGCCGGATTGCAAAATGGGCCATTGAGCTCCTCCCGTTCGACATAACTTATAAGCCATGGCGAGCCATCAAGTCGCAAGTCTTGGCCGACTTCGTCGCAGAATGGACGGAGGCCGAACTCCCTAAAGAGTACGGCACATATTCAAATTGGATCATGCATTTCGACGGCTCCAAGATTTGGCCGGACTTGGGGCCGGCGTCGTTTTGACATCCCCCACAGGAGACACAGTTCAATACGTAGTCCAGATTATGTACACGGACTCCAACAATGCAGCCGAATATGAGGCCCTTTTACATGGTCTCCGGATGGCAGTATCCATGGGCATTCAACGCCTGGAGGTGCGCGGGGACTCGAACCTCGCAATATCCCAAATAAATGGAGACTTCGATGCCAAGGATCCAAAAATGGCAGCTTACTGCAACGCCGTCCTAAAAATGTCAGCTCGGTTCGAGGGGCTTGAATTTCACCATATAGCCCGGGAAAATAATCAGGCGGCAGATGTCCTGGCACGCATCGGCGCAAAACGCGATGTAGTCCCCCCCAACATCTTCTTGGAAAGGCTGTTCAAGCCATCAGTAGTATGGGAAGGGGAGCCGAACAATAACAGCCCGGACCCAACCGCACTGCCGACATCGAACATACCGACACAATCGGAGGCTCTGCCAATGAAATAACACCTTCAGCCCACGTAATAATGGCCATCATCGCCCCATGGACAGAACCATTCCTCGCCTACCTTACTAGGCAGGAACTCCCCGAGGACCAAAATGAAGCACGCTGCATAGTGCGGTGATCCAAAGCCTACAGAGTCCATGAGGGAGAGCTTTATAAGAAAAGCATTACCGGAGTCCTTCAAAGGTGCATCTCCGAAGAGGAGGGGCGGAACCTCCTGGCTGAAATTCATGCCGGACTCGGCGGTCATCACGCTGCAGCTCGGTCCCTTGTAAGCAAGGCCTTCCGTATGGGCTTTTATTGGCCGACGGCCCGGGCAGACGCTCAGGACTTAGTCCAACAATGCACCGGTTGCCAGCTCTTTGCAAACCAAAGCCATATGCCACCCACCGCCCTCCAAACTATCCCCATTACTTGGCCCTTCGCGGTCTGGGGGCTTGACATGGTTGGACCCCTTAAAGGCGGAACACACAAGCAAAAATACTTACTGATCATGGTGGATAAGTTCACCAAATGGATAGAAGCCAAGCCTGTTAAGACGGCCGAATCCGGACCAGTGATAGACTTTATATCCGGGGTTGTACATCGTTACAGCGTCCCCCACAGCATCATCACTGATAACAGCACGAACTTCACGGCCGACGAGGTAAAACTCTAGTGCAAAAACATGGGCATCAAGCTCGATTATGCTTCCGTCTATCACCCACAAACTAACGGCCAGGTCGAACGTGCAAATGGTCTTATCATGAGCGGCATCAAACCCATATTATTGCGGTCCCTCAAGGAATCTAACACGCACTGGGTAGAGGAGCTCGACCCCATACTTTGGGGGCTGCGGACCATGCCGAATCGCACCACCGGATACACACCATTCTTTATGGTGTACGGCGCAGAGGCAGTTTTGCCTTGCGGCATAATTCATGACTCACCTCAAGTGCGCATGTACGAAGAAAGAAAAGCCGAGCTCGATCGGCAAGACAGCTTGGACGCATTGGAGGAGGAGCGTGACATGGCAAAAGCCCGTTCAGCATTCTATCAATAGCAGGCTCGAAGATACCAAAGCAGAGAAGTACGGGCCAAAAATTACAACGTTAGCGAATTAGTTCTACGACTACCGGACAACAAAAAGGACAAACTCAAGCCCAAGTGGGAAGGTCCCTTCATAATCAAGTCCTGACTGGTGGAGCGTACCGCCTGCGGGATGCATCGGATAACCGACTCGAGACAAACCCATGGAACGCAGCCCGTCTCCGAAGATTCTATGCCTAGCGCCGGACTCTGTGTTCGTCTCCTTCCTCTGTCCATTTTTTATATATTTTCTGTCTTACATTTCTCTTCTTCTCTCTCTCTCTTATAGCCTTTAAAGGCTCATAAAGTGACGCGCTATCCGCGCTCATTAAGCCTGGGGGCTTCTTTAAATAGAAGCTTATTCATACGGGCTTCATGCCCAACACATGTGTCACACTTCCGCATGTACCTTTTATTCACCATTATATGCATCGATATGACTTAAGTTTTGGCCAAGCTGGGTTGCCTGGCTCCTGTGCTTACCCCTACGTTCCCGATTGTTCGGCTAGGTGGTAAAGGGAGCACCTCTGCGATTGTTACTGTCGGGTCAGCCAGACGTGTACCTCAGACTGGGTGAGGCCGAAAGCTAGCGTTCTTAAGGGAATATTCGGTCGGTGAACTAAAGATGATCCTTTTTTTATTTTTATCTATACGCCCCTAGATGTTTTTTCCTGCGTTTCTTTTTGCAGCATGGACATGCACCTTAGGGCATGTCTCCCAGGGAAAGGAACCCCTAACGGAACTATTCTCCCTGGAAGATGTTTCTTACTAACCATGTAATATAACATAACTAGTCGGGCACTTGTCTGTTCAAGCACTAATGACCCCTACGCCTGGTCTCCATGCATTCCCCGGTTCCTATATAACCGCATGGGAATTCGGACACACTCCGGACCGTCAGGTCCCTAGGCTGAAGCGAAAAGGTCGGCCATGACAAATGATCTACAATCCGGCTAGAAGGCATTATAAATGTCAATTAAATTACGTAGTCATTTTGACTGATTGTATTCCTCTTCAATACCATCTAACAGGCTGTCTAATTTACAGTCCTGCTGGGAATACTTTGCGGCCAACTCTACTTGGCCGTATACTAAGCTTACAGGGATCTCCTTCCCATCGGGCCCTACAGGACCGACCTCGGCCATGTGGTTGGGGTCAGCCTTTGCATACCGCGTCTTCACCATGGCCCAGACCTCCCTAGCGCCTTGACGGCAGGCCGATATCTTCCACAATCGGAAGCGCCGCCGTGCTCCCTTTAGCTTCTCCGCAAGCTCTCCAAGACCTTCGGGCATGGAGACGGATGGCCACAGGGCCTGGGCGATGCCTTGCATCGCCTGCCGAACTAGATCGAGCAGTTGCGAGAGCTCGAGAAGAAGGTCACCCGTAGAACCGAGCATCTCCTCTGCAGGACGACCTGTTAGCACACCTACAGACATTGCTCTGTTAGTCGACTTCCCCGCCGAACTTTCTTTCAAAGGTTCGTTCAAGCACTTACTAAATATGCCGCGCCGGAGCCGCTGATTCTCCTTCACGGAGTCTGACAGCTGGGCACGAACATCTTTCAGCTCAACGCCCAGCTTAGTGTTGGCATCTTGGAGATCGTTCTTCTCCCGCCTCACCTTTGTCAGCACCTTCTCACCAGCCTTTAGCTGGCGTAGGAGGTGTTGCCTTTCCGGATTCAATCCGGCGCCATCTGCAATTTCATTTGTCAGATTCGCACCCATGCCGTGCTTCGCAAAATACTTATCTTTCGAAGTGTATATTACCAGAGAGGGTCTCCTTGGGCTCCCCTGCCGCGGCTAGTGCGGCCTCAAGTTGGGCTTTGCACTCTTCCAGCTCCTTGGACAGTAGGGAATTCTTTTCTGTAAGAACCTGCATAACAAATGATCCTTAAATCAGTTATTCTAACTGTTTCAAGTCTCGGGGGCTACTGGTATATATATATATAATTACCAAAATTTTCTTACCCGTATGTCTTTTACATATTGCTCCGTGGCTCTGGCTAGACCATTTTGAGCGGCACGGAGGTACGCATCTCTCGAGTTGAAGGCATCTAACGCCCCTTGGGAGAAACAAGCGTCGTGAAGAATTGTCCGGCGACGCCTGTGGTTCATGGCGCTCTCCACCTCAGAGTTGGTGGCAGACAACCCGTCCACATCCTCCGTCGGAGGAGCGTCTGGCACGCGCCTTGCGTTTGCCTCCGCCTCCAGACCAGGCTTTGGAGCCTGGCTGGTGGAGGCGCGATTGGCAGCCTCTCTGGATATAGTCCGGCGAGGTCTCTTTGTCCTGAAGAGAGCATGAGTGTCAATGTGCCTCGAAGGTATAACGCCTGGGATAAGGGGGTGCGCCATACCTTTGCGCTGATGCCTCAGTCCAGACTGCACTTCTTTTCTGCCCACGGGGCCCTACGGCCCCTCGTTGGCTTGTCGCCGCAGGTTCGGCCTTCCGCTTTAAAAACCTCCCCTGCAAAGTTCGGTTGTAATCAGGAAACTGGAAACACGAGAGGGTGGACACCTATTTGGGGTACTGGGACTTCGATCTTAGTTACCTGGGGGGCCGGGATTAGCCCTGGGTAATCGGCCTTAATGGCCACCAAGGCATTGTCCTTGCTCAATTGATGGAACACTCCATCAATCAGCTCCACAGATATGTCCGGATCCTCTTGAGAGGCCGGGTCGAGGGACCGTCCTGGGTCCTCGGGTTGTGGAGGAGGGCTGCTTATTTCCTTAACAGCCCGGTGCAATTCCTGCGTTGAAGTCGTCAGACTAAATATTTAATAATGGGAATACAAAACGGATGGGCAAGTAAATACGACCGCTTACCCAGCTTGGGGGGTTGTGCATAGAGAATCCACCCTGAGGGTTGACGCAGAGAAATTCCTCCTCTTCTCCCTTATACAAAGTGGACAGGATCTTTAGTAGAGCGGCAGCTGAATCCGGCCCCTTACGGCCGTAGCGGGTGGCGTCGTCCTCCCCATTGGAGTCCCACATGGGGTGGCTTCTATACTGAAGCGACTGCACCCCCCGCATAATGCATTCGGGACTGAATATTTAATAATGGGAATACAAAACGGATGGGCAAGTAAATACGACCGCTTACCCAGCTTGGGGGGTTGTGCATAGAGAATCCACCCTGAGGGTTGACGCAGAGAAATTCCTCCTCTTCTCCCTTATACAAAGTGGACAGGATCTTTAGTAGAGCGGCAGCTGAATCCGGCCCCTTACGGCCGTAGCGGGTGGCGTCGTCCTCCCCATTGGAGTCCCACATGGGGTGGCTTCTATACTGAAGCGACTGCACCCCCCGCATAATGCATTCGGGACTGAATATTTAATAATGGGAATACAAAACGGATGGGCAAGTAAATACGACCGCTTACCCAGCTTGGGGGGTTGTGCATAGAGAATCCACCCTGAGGGTTGACGCAGAGAAATTCCTCCTCTTCTCCCTTATACAAAGTGGACAGGATCTTTAGTAGAGCGGCAGCTGAATCCGGCCCCTTACGGCCGTAGCGGGTGGCGTCGTCCTCCCCATTGGAGTCCCACATGGGGTGGCTTCTATACTGAAGCGACTGCACCCCCCGCATAATGCATTCGGGACTGAATATTTAATAATGGGAATACAAAACGGATGGGCAAGTAAATACGACCGCTTACCCAGCTTGGGGGGTTGTGCATAGAGAATCCACCCTGAGGGTTGACGCAGAGAAATTCCTCCTCTTCTCCCTTATACAAAGTGGACAGGATCTTTAGTAGAGCGGCAGCTGAATCCGGCCCCTTACGGCCGTAGCGGGTGGCGTCGTCCTCCCCGTTGGAGTCCCACATGGGGTGGCTTCTATACTGAAGCGACTGCACCCCCCGCATAATGCATTCGGCAATAACCCCGATCATGGTTTGTCCGGAATGGGCTAACAATCTTATTCGGCCCATCAGGTAAATGATGTCCCTGTCACTTTCCCTCTGAGGGCTCTGTGGGCGCCAGCTTAGGCGCTTCTTTAAGGGAGCACTGTCGAATTCAGGGAGGCCGATCCGGATAGGATCCGGCAGCGGGACGTCTTCTATATAAAACCATTCCGAGGCCCAGTCTTCGGATGCCTTCTTTGGGGTTCCGGACAGATATCCGGTCCCGGCGATGTGCCACACTTCGGCTCCGCCCACTTGATACATTGACCCCTCCTTAGAGCGGGGCACAAGGCAGAATAACCTTTTCCATAGCCCGAAATGAGCCTCGATACCCAAAAATAGCTCACAAAGGGCTACGAAGCCCGCGATATGCAATACGGAGGCAGGCGTGAGATTGTGTAGCTGGAGGCCATAGAACTCCAGGAGCCCCCGGAGAAATGGATGGATTGGAAATCCGAGCCCCCTTATTAAATAAGATACGAGGCACACCCGCTCTCCTTCGAAGGGATTAGGGGCACTCTCCGCTTGCTCTCTGCCATTATAAATGGCAAGGCCGGCTCGAACCGGGACCATATAGGCCGGGGGGAGAAATCCCTTGGTCTGGAGCGTTACTAGCTCACTATGCGGGATGGAGCATCTCTCCCAATATCCAGGCTCAGGGCTGGAAGGGCGAGGGGAGGAGTCGCGATGGCTGGCCATGGTGGAATGGACCTTTGTCGGATGCGCTCTGATGAACACTCGCGAAGGGGGGAAGATGTGGTTTGGATCTAAATCCTCGTCCCCTTAAATAGGTCAGCTCATTTACGCGGCTAGGGGTGTGAATGAAAAAACACTCAGACTTTTCATATTCGTTCGACACGTGGGAAGCGGCCATTATTGGGCGTAGAAGCCAAGGAGCGCAACATCTACAAGAAACCGGACTTTATTCAACAGGTACACGGGATTTGGAGGAGAACCTGCCTTGCAATGCCGAAGACAATCTGCGCGCCGGACTCATCGTCATTGAAGCCTGGTTCGGGGGCTACTGAGGAAGTCTTGGATTAGGGGGTGTCTGTATGGCCGGACTATACCTTCAGTCGGACTCCTGGACTATGAAGATACAAGATTGAAGACTTTGTCCCGTGTCCGGAAGGGACTTTCCTTGGCGTGGAAGGCAAGCTTGGCGATACGGATATGCAGATCTCCTGCCATTGTAACCGACTTTGTGTAACCCTAACCCTCTCCGGTGTCTATATAAACCGGAGGGTTTTAGTCCGTAGGACGACATACAGAACAACAATCATACCATAGGCTAGCTTCTAGGGTTTAGCCTCTCCGATCTCGTGGTAGATCTACTCTTGTACTACCCATATCATCAATATTAATCAAGCAGGATGTAGGGTTTTACCTCCATCGAGAGGGCCTGAACATGGGTAAAACTTCGTGTCCCTTGCCTCCTGTTACCATCCGGCCTAGACGCACAGTTCGGGACCCCCTACTCGAGATCCGCCGGTTTTGACACCGACAAGGCACCTCTAGACACACAAGTTGATCAGTTGATCTCTCCCAGCCGTGTGCGGTGCCCCCTCCACCATATTCCACCTTGGTCATATCGTAGCGGTGCTTAGGCGAAGCCCTGTGTCGGTAGCAACATCATCACCGTCACCACGCCGTCGTGTTGACGGAACTCTCCCGTGAAGCTCTGCTGGATCGGAGTTCGCGGGACGTCATCGAGTTGAATGTGTGCTGAACTCGGAGGTGCCGTGCGTTCGGTACTTGGATCAATCAGATCGTGAAGACGTACGACTACATCAACCGCGGTGTGCTAACGCTTCCGCTTTCGGTGTACGAGGGTACGTGGACAGCACTCTCCCCTCTCGTTGTTATGCATCACCATGATCTTGCGTGTGCATAGGAAATTTTGAAATTACTACATTCCCCAACAGCCCAAGTGCCTCCCTCGTGATGCTGGCAAAGTCTGAGGCCCTCCAGAAGAGAGCCCCCGAGCCCTGCCCGAGAGGGGCACCGTGCACGGCTTCCTATGCAATGGAGGGAGGCGCCCCAGGCGCTGGCGCCAATCCTGACAAGGTGCCACTTTCCTGAGGCTCTGCATGGCGCAACTGCTTCTTCTTCTTGGGGTGGCCTCAGGAGGGCGCTCGCCCTGGCTGTCGGGGTCGTCGATTGCTGCAGCTTGGGAGGAACGCTTGAGAGAGCACATTGCGTCTCTTTCCTCGCACGGGACTGTGATGATTCCGCCAGTTCCCGACATCTTGAGGACATTGTAGCCGTGATGGGTCACCGCCATGAACTTGGCCAGGGCTGGATACCCAAGGATGGCGTTGTATGGCAGGCGGATGTAGGCGACGTCGAAGTCGATGAGTTCGGTGCGGTAGTTGTTGCGTTCTCTGAAGGTAACGCAGAGGCGGACCTGCCCGATCAGGGTAGTAGAGCCGTCGGTCACTCCTGAGAAAGTCTTGGTAGGCTGAAGCTGGTCATATGGCACTTGGAGGTTGTCGAACATGTTGACGGACAGGACATTGAGCCCTGTGCCGCCGTCGATGAGGGTCTTGGTAACTTGCACATTAATGATGACTGGTGAACGAAGCATTGGGAGGATACCTGCAGTAGCTACGCACTTGAGCTGGTCTGCCGAACTGAATGTGATGGGGCACTTGGACCATCTGAGCGGGCGTGTGGCCTCAAGCTTGGGGAGGACTGCATTCACTTCGCAAGCAAACTGTTTGAAGATACGCCGTGAGGCTGGGGCTTGAGCTCCGCCCAAGATGCAAGCGATAGCGCGCGGCTCCTGGAAGCCCCCAGCCCCCTCGTCTTGATGGTGGTTGTCATTCCTTCTGGGTGGTGGCGGTAGTGGAGGAAGGCCAGCATTGCCTTGAGGACGATCCTCATGAGGCTGGTCCCTCCAGGCGCATTCGCGAAGCTGATCCTGCCAGCGTCCTCACAAGGCCGGTCGCGCCACACCTGGTGCAGGCCACGGTCGTCCCAGCGTCCGCCACCACGTCCTCCTCCTCGGTCGTAGCCCCGGTCGCTGCACTCGGGGCGTCGACCAAAGCGTCCTTCTCGAATGGCTCTGAGCTCTTGACAGTCGCTGGTGCTGTGGGTATGCAGGTTGTGGAAGGCGTAGAACGGTCGGTTGCTCTTGGATGACTCGGGAAGATCTCGGCCGCGCTTGGTGTCTGGCTCCGCTGCGAGCATGGCCACTCCCTTGCGCTTCATGTCCTTGGCCTTGGTCTTCTTCTCCTCTGGGTCCGCAGCAGGGAGCTCGAGGAGGGAGAGGCGCCCCTCCTCAGCTCTTGCACACTTGGTCGCGATGTTGAACAGCTCCAAGGTCATGCACAGTTCCTCATGGATGGTGAGCTCCTCCTTCATCTTGATGTCGTGGACGCCGTCAGAGAACGTTGAGATGATGGCCTCGTCGGTCACCTTGGGGATCTTGATTCGCACGCTATTGAAGCGCTGGATGTACTTCTGTAGGGTCTCTCCTGGTTGTTGCTTGATGCGGCGCAGGTCACCCACGACCGGGGGGCGGTCGCGAGTGCCCTGGAAGTTGGCGATGAAGTGGCTGCGCATCTCTTCCCAGGAGGAAATCAAGCCTGGAGGCAGGTTCAGAATCCAAGAGCGGGCGCCTTCCTTGAGAACCATGGGAAACCAGCTCACCATGACTTTCTCGTCGTCGTTGGCCGCCTCGATGCTCAGCTCATAGAGCTATAGGAACTCCGCGGGGTCAGGGGTGCCATCGTAGCGAGGAGGCAGATCTGGCTTGAACTTGCCCGGCTAGGCGACGCTACGCAACTCGGGGGTGAAGGCGCGAGGAGGCAGATCTTGGAGGTGGAACTTGGTCTTGGCGCCCACGCGCCGCTACAGCGAGCGGCACGGGGCCTTGCCACAGCAAACGATCCTGGCGCGGGGGTGCGAGGAGTGGCGGAGCGTTCTCTTGCAGTCGAGGGACTTCTTGGCAGCTTCTTTCTTCACGCGCGGGCGCCGGACGCAATGGGTCATGCCATGGAGCTGCGCGCCTTGGCGCTAGGGCGCCGTCTTGGTGCAGAGGTGATGGAGGTGCTTTGTGAGCTGTGTCACCCGTGGCTAGCGGAGGGCGAGGCAGAGAGTGGGACGGCGCAGGGGAGCCCCCTGCGGCGCGGACAAGCTCCACTATGCGGTCAAGCCAGTCCTCGACTCCTCGTAAAGGTCGTCGACTGGGCGGCGCAGGAGCTTGTGCGCCATGAGGAGCGCGGCCCGTGCGTCCGTGGGAACGCGACGAGCGTGAGACGACGAACCAGCGGGAGTCAGTGATGGAGTGGCGGTACGGCCGTCCTGTCGCACCGAGGGGTGCAGCGAGGACGCTTGCTGCTCGTTCCCCGCCGGGCCGGTGGCGGCGTTGGCGGCATGCAACGGAGAGCGACGAGGTGGCCCGCCGACAGGGGCCGTCTGAGCAACGCGGGTGGCGAGGGCAGCCCGGCGCTCGGCGCGGGCCCGGCGTGCGTCCGTCATGGAGACGATGAAGCGACGTGATGCGGAGCGACGGAAGGGAAGCTTCGGTGCACCCCTACCCGGCGCGCCAAATGTCAGATCACGGGTTCCGGCAAAACCCTTAAGGTTTGAACACTGGGGTGTGCGCGAAGATTTCCCCCCTACCGATCCACGTCCTAGCTCGGCTAAGACCTTACGAACTAACTTGACGAACTCGCAATACAAAGGACACAAGATTTATACTGGTTCGGGCCACCGTTGTGCTGTAATACCCTACTCTAGTGTGGTGGTGGTGGATTGCCTCTTGGTCTGAGGATGAACAGTGCAAGGGGAAGAACAACCTCCTAAGGTTGAGGTGCTCTTGTGCTTGACGAACTTGTGTGTGTCTCCAATCGATCGGGGTCCCCTAGCTAGGGTGGTGGCTAGTCCTATTTATAGAGGCCCTGGTCCTCTCCCCAAATATGGAGCGGGAAGGGAACCAACAATGGCCAATTTGAAAGGGGACAGCTAGTACAGCTTATCCTAACAAAAGTGGTCTTCGCCTGCAAAAGGCTCTGCTGGTGACGCTGCCTTAGGCTCCATGGTGACCTCCGCCTTGCTGTCCTGCTGGTCTTGGTCTCGTTGCACCAATATGGAAACCTTTGCTTGATGCCTTGGTACTCCGCTCCTGCGCTTGCCCCCTTAGCACCAAAGAGGAAACAAGGACGCTGCGCGCGCTGGCGTCCGCCTGGTCTCGATCGTCATGGCTCACGTCACGAGAACCTCGCGAGGTTTGCCTGGCCTTGAACTCTCTGCCCCTCACGAGCCAGCCTAGCGAGGCCGCTCCTAAGGAGGTCTTGCATCGTCCGCCTCGCGAGGCTTGGCCCCTCGCGAGGGTCTTAAATGCCTTGTTGATGAAGATGTGCCGTACAGGCCTTGTAACATCCCAAATTTTCAATTTGGGATGTTATACAAAGATCATCCATGCATATCACGATTTATTGCATTTTCGTTCCACAGTCCTCGAAATCCTAAGCAACTCAAGGACCCACGGAGAGAGTTGGGGATTTTCCGGTTTTCATATTTGATCTCTATCAAATAATGAAACGAGGATTTTGATTTTTATAATTTTTTTCTCTCCGAAAAATATTTCATATTAAATCAAATGAGTGGAGATAATATGACTTCTCCAAAATAAATGAAATATTGGAGGAAAAATATTAAAATCATTTATTGGACTTTATTTGGTTTTATTCGGATTAGAAAAATTGCACGTTTTCAAAATTGCATTTTAGAGCCAAGAAAATGTTCACCTCGTCCTAAATATTTTATTTAGGCGGTGAAAATTTGTTTTGGAATTTTTAGATTTTTATTTATTTTTCTAGGATTTTATTTATGTCGGCGGAATTATTTAAAAAAAATATTGCGCGCCCGACTGGGCCGAAGCCCAGCCCAGCCAGGCCGGCCTGCCCGCGCCACCGCCTCCCCAGCCAGATCGGGACCGGAGTCCCGATCGGAGCCGCCGTCCGGGGCGGACACGCCTCCCGAGGCCTCCCCCTTCCCCAAGTTGGTCGCCCCCCCCCCTCCCCTCTTTATAACCCCGCCGGAGCCCCCCCTGGAGCCCCAGCCACCGTCGCCCCCAGCCGCCCGCCCCGCCGCCTACAGCCGCCGCGCCGCCGCTGTTTGCCACCGCCCGCGCCGGAGCCGCCGCCGCCCACCGCCGCAGCCCCGCACCCCACGCCGCCCCGCCGCAACGCCGGAGTCCCGCCGGAGCCGAGCCGAGGTAGCCGCCCCGCCGCCCGTTTGGTTTTTTTAGAAACCCTAGTTTCGTTTTTGTTTTTTAATAGATCGGTTTTTCTCCGGTTTATTTAATTAGCGAGCGTTCGCTCGTTCGTTCGTTTTAACGAACGTGTTCTTCGTCTAGATCCAGATAACAAACCTTCATTCGTTAATCTGTTTTTCATTTTTCTTTTTCTCGGATTTATTCTGCGATTTTTCTGATTGCGATTTCGGATCCAATCTTAGTTTCTGTTTATCTTTTCGCTCGTTTATCGGAATAAGGCGATTCAAGTGCCTGGAGTTTCGTCTCGAAACCCTCTTTCCGGTTAATCAACTCAAACAAGTTTTTGCTACTGTAAAAATTTGACCTAAGTTCAGATTAGTAAACAAAGTTTCTTTCGTTCGCCGGTTGAGTTTTGTTGCTTTGTTCGATTTGATTCTTTTTGCAAACCAGAGTTCTTAAGTTGAACTTTCTGGTCAACCTCTCTTATTTGAGTTTTGCTTGTGCATCGTTGCTTGTTACTTATGTATGTTATTGTTTGCTTGCGATAGAATTCCCGGAGTGCGAAGCGTGTTACTATGAGTCTCTAGGATTCGCGGATCGTCAGCAAGGCAAGTAACACATTGATCATACTCTTTCCAAACCCAGTTTTTGTGCATTAGTTCCAATCCTCAAACATTGCATGATTAAGATGTCATTAACTTGTGGGTTGGGAAGTAGTTGCTGAGGTAGAACCTATTGCCCTGTTATATTCAAACCCTTGGGAGTTACTTCTACGTATTGCTTATATTGCCATGCTATGCTCATAGACGTGGTTCAGGTTTGAGTGAAATCCACGACAGATGTGAGATTATTAATTAATGGTTCAACTTAAGGTGGCAACTTAATCAAACAACTGGGTGGATTGAGGCACCTGGGGAACCCAGTGTTGTCTGTTTTTATTTTTGGAAATCCCGGGGTACCCGTGTGATCTTCCTATGGACCGCCACCCAGGCTCAAAGGGAACTGAGATGATTCATGCTAGAAACTTCCGTGTGCAGCCACAAGCTATTATGGGATCTAGCATAGTTGAGTAAGTTACGTGAAGCTCTTGAAGAGGTGGATCAGCAGGTAGTGGGTTTTGTAGGTTTGGTATGGTCTGCCCGGAGTAGAGAGTTAATGTTTCTGAAAGACTGTGTCTCGGTCATCCGTTTCTCAAACACCATGTAGTGCGAGAAATCCAACGGAGGCGATCGAGTCTTGTGGGGAAAAGTGCGCAAACCTCTGCAGAGTGTACAATCTAATCATGGTTAGCCGTGTCCCCGGTTATGGACAATTCTTGAGTATCTAGTACTTGAGTTATCGCATGTATCTCACCATGTTTAATTAATATTGTTGGGTTGTTAATCACTTTAATTGGGATTGAGTTGGGGGTACCTTCTCAATGATGTTTCAACCACCATGATAGTTAAATTAAAATCTATTCCTTTGTTGTAGGGAAAAATTGGCTTTTCGCAAAAACTATAACCATACAGCTTTCCACCAGCCATATACGCATGTAGTGATAGAATTATTCTGTTATTGCTCTACTGTGTTATACTGCCAGCATATTCCATGTGCTGACCCGTTTTCGGGCTGCAACGTATTATGTTGCAGACTTTTCAGACGAGGAGTAAGGTTCGTTAGGTTGTTGTCGTGCAGCTCAGCTATGCCGTTGGAGTTGATGGACTCACTTTATCTTCCAAGCCTTCCGTTGTTATCGCATTAGATGGCCTTAAGCCATGTTATTGTAATAAGTTCTCTTTTGAGACATTCGATGTAATAAGTGTGTGATTGTTACTCTGTTATAAATCCTTCAAGTACGGTGTGGTGTCAGCATTACTGATCCAGGGATGACACCTGAGCACAGAGATTGGACCGTCTGAGGTCTGGTCGCTACAAGATGGTATCAGAGCACACGCTGAGTGTAGGACACGACCACTAAGATTGCCACAATAATTCTGACGATCTTCGCTGTCGGCATTCTGGGAACGGGGGTCCCCAGACTTGCCTGCCTGCGGAGACCACTGCCTTATTGAAGAGGACCGACATCATCGTCGAGAAACTTATGGACGAGAATGCCATGCTGCGCATCAAGCGCAGAAGGATGGTGGAGGAATCCGTGGATGCTCTCAAGCGGCATCTTGAGGACAAGAAAGAGCTCATCGCCGCTCGCCGCGGAGACTAGTTCCCGCGGCCTGCAGCAACGCATCAAGAAAGTAGAGATCAACGAGCCAGATCATTGTCTTCCTTCTTCTTTTGCCCTTGTGTATTTCGCGCGTTGCCGCATGTGGCTTTTCTTAATTATGTTCCTTTCTTTGCGGGGATTTTAATTATGTTTCTAAATATGTAAGACAATCATTATTCACTGTCATCGTCTTTATATGCATCATGCTTGATATAAGTCACAGTCGATGCTATATAGGTCCGTCAGATCTTACATCAAGATCCATGCAAAACTTTCTTTTCAGATTTTCATTTCTCTCTCTTAAATCTCAGTCTAGTGAGACATATAGCCACGCCGTAGAACAGGGGCTCGAGCGCCATTAATGGAGACGTTGGGAGGGAGGTGCGCGGCGGGTAGAGGTCAAAGGGCTCTCCTCCCGATGAGCATGCGCAGGGGTCTGATTCCATGCCTCCCGTACTCAAATAGCTACCCCGCACGGCACCTCCTAGCCAATAAAAAAGGGGACGAGTGGCGGCACGTAATTGGTAAGTAGAATGCCCATGGTTTCAATAATAGTTGTGTTTCTGATTTCTAACGTGACAGCACTTGTTCCAAAATGACTTTCTTGATTGTTAATGTGTACGCCTTCACAAATCGGACAGAAAAATTACCACAGCATGTTGGTGCCATGTCATGACACCATGCCAAGTTTCATGATTTTCAGGCGTGTTTTGGATTTACAGGATTTAAAAAACCAAGCTTCTTAATCTTTCTGGCCGAGTCACGACGCCCAGATGTTTAAATTTCATTCCCATTTCTTACATGGGACCTAGAAATTCACCCAAAGACACACATGTGATTTTTCAACCAACTTTGGTGCACTAGAGCATGTGCTTGTAGTTCAAATTTGAATTATGCGCATTAAATGTCCAGAAACTCAATTAATGTATGAAAAGGCCAAACGAACCCGAAATAATTCCAAATTTAGCACGATACTTCTATTTGGTCTAATCTTCCTATGTAAAAAAATTAAGGCGGGAGAAGGCAGTGTACGTATGTCTTTTCGCACACGGAGGTGACACGTTCCCTCTCAGAAGCATGAGCCTTCTTAAGGGAAGCTCCCATTTGCAAGAAGCTTACACCAAAGCTTGTCCCAATTCGGCCAAAAAAATTACCGCAGCATGTTGGTATCATGCCATGACACCATGCCAAGTTTCATGATTTTCAGGTGTGTTTTGGATTTACATGAACTAAAAAACCAAATTTCTCAATCTTTTCGGCCGAGCCACGACGCCCGGATGTCTGAATTTCATTCTCATTTCTTGTATGCGACCTATAAATTCACCCAAAGACATACATGTGATTTTTTAACCAACTTTGGTGCATTGGAGCATGTGCTTGTAGTTCAAATTTGAATTATGCACATTAAATACGCAGAAACTCAATTAATGCATAAAAATGCCAAACGAACCCGGAATAATTCCAAAATTTAGCACTATACTTCTATTTGGTCTAATCTGCGTGTGTAAAAAAATTAAGGCGGGAGAAGGCAGTGTGCGTATGTTGTTTCGCACATGGAGGTGACATGTTCTCTCTCGGAACCACGAGCCTTCTTGAGGGAAACTCCAGCTTGCAAGAAGCTTACACCAAAGCTTGTCCCAATTCGGCCAAAAAAATACCGCGGCATGTTGGTGCCATGTCATGACACCATGCTAAGTTTCATGATTTTCAGGCATGTTTTGGATTTACAGAAATTAAAAAACCAAATTTCTCAATCTTTCCGGTCGAGCCACGACGCCCATATGTTTGAATTTCATTCACATTTCTTGCATGGGACCTATAAGTTCACCCAAAAACACACTTGTGATTTTTCAACAAACTTTGATGCACTGGAGCATGTGCTTGTAGTTCAAATTTGAATTATGCACATTAAATGCCCAGAAACTCAATTAATGCATAAAAATGGCAAACGAACCCGGAATAATTTCAAATTTAAACACGACACTCATGTACTAGTTGCATGTTCACTGTATGTAAATATTCTAGCAATTAAAACACCATACTTTCCCTCCATAACACCATTTTGTCTTTCAAAACATAATGAAAAAAATCAGGTATGCCGCAAATAGTTTATTAGAAAGAATCGGGTGGGTTCGATATAAAATATCTTGGCGCACCGTCTTGTCTGGCTTGCGCAGGAAGCTTCGTCGTCTACAGTCCACCGCCCCCGCTTGAACCACACTTGCACGCCAGTTTCTTGCGGCATCGAACGAATTTTTTTGCCACCGCGGAAATATCTATCTCCCGTGTTGGGGATCGTAGCAGAAATTTAAAATTTTCTATGCATCACCAAGATCAATCTATGGAGTAATCTAGCAACGAGGGGAAGGAGAGTGCATCTACATACCCTTGTAGATCTCGAAGCGGAAGCGTTGCAAGAACGCGGATGAAGGAGTCGTACTCACAGCGATTCAGATCGCGGTTAATTTCGATCTAAGCGCCGAACAACGGCGCCTCCGCGTTCAACACACGTGCAGCCCGGTGACGTCTCCCAAACCTTGATCCAGAAAGGGGGGAAGGAGAGGTTGGGGAAGACTCCATCCAGCAGTAGCATGACGGCATGGTGGTGAAGGAGGAGCGTGGCAATCCTGTAGGGCTTCGCCAAGCACCGCGGGAGAGGAGGAGGACTTGGGAGAGGGGAAGGGCTGCGCCAGAACTTGGGTGCGGCTGCCCTTCCACCCCCACCATATATATAGGGGCAAGGGAGAGGGGGGCCGACCCCCTCAGATCCAATCTGAGGAGGGGCGGCGGCCAGGGGGGTTGCCTTGCCCCCCAAGGCAAGGGGACGCCCCCCTTTTAGGGTTCCCCTTAAACCCTAGGCGCATGGGCCCTAGGGGGGGAGGCGCCTAGCCCACTAAGGGGCTGGTCCCTCTCCACACACAGCCCATAGGGCCCTCCGGGGCAGGTGGACCCTCCCGGTGGACCCCCGGAACCCCTTTGGTGGTCCCGGTACAATACCGGTAACCCTCGAATTATTCCGGTGACCGTATGATGACTTCCCATATATAAATCTTTACCTCCGGACCATTCCGGAACTCCTCGTGACGTCCGTGATCTCATCCGGGACTCTGAATAACATTTGTTAACCACGTACATCTATTCCCTATAACCCTAGCGTCATCGAACCTTAAGTGTGTAGACCCTACGGGCTCGGGAGTCATGCAGACATGGCCGAGACAACTCTCCGGTCAATAACCAACAGCGGGATCTGGATACCCATGTTGGTTCCCACATGCTCCACGATGATCTCATCGGATGAACCACGATGTCAAGGATTCAATCAATCCCGTATACAATTCCCTTTGTCTAGCGGTATAGTACTTGCCCGAGATTCGATCGTCGGTATCCCGATACCTTGTTCAATATCGTTATCGGCAAGTCTCTTTACTCGTTCCGTAACACATCGTCCTGTGATCAACTCCTTGGTCACATTGTGCACATTATGATGATGTCCTACCGAGTGGGCCCAGAGATACCTCTCCGTTTACACGGAGTGACAAATCCCAGTCTCGATTCATGCCAACCCAACAGACACTTTCGGAGATACGCGTAGTGCACCTTTATAGCCACCCAGTTACGTTGTGACGTTTGGCACACCCAAAGCACTCCTACGGTATCCGGGAGTTGCACAATCTCATGGTCTAAGGAAATGATACTTGACATTAGAAAAGCTTTAGCATACGAACTACACGATCTTGTGCTAGGCTTAGGATTGGGTCTTGTCCATCACATCATTCTCCTAATGATGTGATCTCGTTATCAATGACATCCAATGTCCATGGTTAGGAAACCGTAACCATCTATTGATCAACGAGCTAGTCAACTAGAGGCTTACTAGGGACATGGTGTTGTCTATGTATCCACACATGTATCTGAGTTTCCTATCAATACAATTCTAGCATGGATAATAAACGATTATCATGAACAATGAAATATAGTATAATAATAACTAATTTATTATTGCCTCTAGGGCATATTTCCAACATCCCGGGCCCCTCCCTCCCACCAAAAGCCACATTTCCACTATTCCTCCTTGCTTTCCAAGTTCAAGCCTTCACTGCTGCTTACTGGCAGCTCAGCCTCCTCGCCGGCGACCCTTCTTCTTACAGCGCCGCCTCCTCGCCGGCTACCCTTCTTCTTGCAGTGCTGCCTTCTTGCTGGTGACCCTTCTTCTTGCAGCGCTGCCTCCTCGCCGGTGCCCCTTCTTCTTGTTGCGCGGCCTCCTCGCCGCCGACCCTTCTTCTTACTGCGCGGCCTCATCGATATGGTCAGGTAATCCACACCCCACCCACACCATCCTCCTCCTTTCCCGTCCCACATGCCCCGAGCGACGGCACGACACCTTCCACCAAAATCATTGCCCCCCTCCTCCAATTAAGCGCTGCCCATGGCCATTTTGCATGCAGTATAACATGGAGCTCAGTAGCATGCGGTCGCACACGCGCACGAGGTCATTATGGGTGCCATGCATGCCGACCGCCAGATCTTGGAGGAGCACCTCGTCTTCGAGGCCACCATCGACACCGCCACATGGTTGTCTACTTTAAAATACAGTTCGTGTTGTTTTCTTGAGGCCATCGCCAGTGCCTTCTAGTGATTTGTCCTCTGTAATGTTAATATGCAATCTGATGTTCAGTTAACAGTTTGGTCCTTTGAAATGTAATGTTCAGTTAACACTTTGGTCCAACAATTGCTTCATTTCGTAGTACTATTCTCAAGCATTCTTTGTTTTGTTAATTGTCTTATCTTCTAGTACATGTTTCTATTCTGCAATATCGTGCTCAGTTAACTATTTTCGTTCATTTGGTCTGCTGTCCATTTAACTGTTTGGTTCAATTCTGCAATTTTATTTTCATTTGTTGTGGGTACAATTTTGTATTTTTATGCATGTGACACCAATCGAATTTAGCTATACCCAATACATAATCTACTGATAGTATGGCAACTCTGAGTTAACCTGATCAAGATCTTCCTTATGTGTGTTGCAGGGAAACAATGGGAGACATTGCGGTTTACCATCGAGGTTTGTTAAAGCATGGTCCTTTGGCTAATAGCACATTATTGTGCAGTTGCAGGAATCATTCTAATATTTAGGTTTCTTACAATTTGGTCTTGCACATGTAGGTCCTGCTGTCAGAGGCTTAGACCCATTGTTCGACTCATTTTGCATATGGGGAAATGAGATGTCCATGAATATCAGTCAAGTCAAGAAACTCAGAAAGATTGTTAGGATGAAGAAACTTGCGACGAATAATAGCAAGATCTTTGTTTGCACAATGAAGAAGACATCAGTCAACTATAGGATGGTACTAACTCTTTTACCTTGTTTTTACCCCTTGCGCCATTTCAAAATTTATAATAGCGATTTATTCATATCTTTGTTTTCAGTACTTTTCAAAGCAGTTCACCAATGATTAGCTCCCAAACCACCTGCATGATCAAGAGGCGAGGAAGGTATTCATTCAACACCCACGGTATAATATTGAAGTCTTGCTGAAGAGGACGAAGGTTGGGCGGGCAATTATCCATAGCCATCGGCCTAAAGTTGCAAGGACATTCAACATCACTGAAGGCTCAATATTTGCCTTCCGCTTCTGCAGTTTCCCATATGAGATTCATCTGTCTATTTACCATGTATGATGCTACTTTCCAAAGGTTTTTGATGCTGCATGTGACACTTGGTGCTGTTGTGTAATGGCGTAACTGAGTGTCGAAGCTATCTGATGTAATTCGATTATGAAATCCTGGTAGTTGTTATACGGATATGAAATATCTTGTGTGTTTTACAAGAAATATCAATTTGATTAGTACATGGATTATCAATAATAGGCTAATTACCCTACTTATTGGGGTTTTCTATTGCAGACGGTTACTCAGACAACACCGTGGGCGATGAACTCAAACAACCCGCACGGTTTCTAGAAAGTAGGCGTGTTCGATCAACTAACAATCACACACGGCTTCCGGCAGCAAACTGTTTGTGTTAGGCCACCTTGCAAAAATGCTTCCACACAAAGAACTGTGTGTGATATACATACGAAGGGAAATGATTTTCTGGAATTCACCGTGTAGGATGTACATACAAACGGAAATGATTGGATTTCGATGCCTCGCCCGATCGCACACGAGCTCATTTGGCCCCAGCCTGTGTCATATCCCCGACGGTTTCTAGGTCATGTGGGAAGGAGCCCCCCTATCGCCCACACTCACTTGGCGATGATTCCAAATGTCGTCGCGGAAATGGGTTAAAACCGTTTGTATAGCACGTCGTTGTATCAGTGAAAACATGATCAATCCCCAGAACTCATTGGGTGTTAATCACATAGCGGTGTGAACTAAATTATTAACTCTAGTGCAAGTGAGAGACTGTTGAAAATATGCCCTGGAGGCAATAATAAATTGGTTATTATCACATTTCCCAATTCATGATAAATGTTTATTATTCATGCTAGAATTGTATTGATCGGAAACTTAAATACATGTGTGAATACATAAACTACACCGTGTCCCTAGTATGCCTCTACTCGACTAGCTCGTTGATCAAAGATGGTTAAGATTTCCTAACCACAGACATCAGTTGTGACTTGATAACGGATCGTTTAGTTATTTGCTACAGCTTTCATCATGTCAACTATCTGGTTTCGTTTCTTTTCTTTTATGTTCTGTTTTTTCCATATATATTTTCTTATTATTATTTATATTTGTTCCTTTTTCATAATTTCTATATAAAGCGATATAAATAATTTCTATAAACACATAAAATAAAAAATTGCCAAAACACTTCTCTAAAAACAGATGGATACTTAAAAGAATATTTGAAGAGTTTAATAAATTGTATGAAATATTTAAAAAATATGCGCGAATACTTTAAAATTAAATTTAAAAAACAAAAATGGACTTATAAAGTTAAATGAAGGCTTTTTAAAATTTTCCAAATAATTTTATAAATTTGCAAACACTTTTTTCCAAAGTAAATATATTTTCTTTCATATTAAATTAACATTTTTCACTGAAAGCAAGAGAATACCTTTAAATTGCACAATTTTTTCACTAATCCTTCCGTTTTATTTACTTCGCATATTAGCTTTGACCGAAGTCTTATACGTTACAAAGTTTTACCAAGTTTACCGAAAATAGTCTAAACTTTCACATTAAAATATATATATATATGGTATGAAAATACATTGAATGACGATTCTAATGGTATTAATTTGGTATTGTGGATGTTTTTTTCATAAACTTAGAATGTTTGACCCGAAACAAAGCTAATATGGGAAGTAAATAAAGAAAGGAGGGAGTATGTGAACACTTTTAAAATAAGTGTCAATTTTCCCTGTTTAAGAATTCAGCCGATCAACCAGTTAACCGAACAATTGATCCATACTCATGGGGTCACTACGTAGCCTATAAATTGATAAATCGCCCAATGAATAGATTAACTAGCTAATTAACTTGTCGGTTGACCTATTAATCAACTACTCGTCAGCCAAACGAGCAACTACCAGTTAATTTCCTCAACAATACAATTTTTAAAAAGGTGTAAACACTTTCTTAATTACACAAAGGTTTGTGAAAAATATGTGAACACTTTTTTAATTGTGTTATCATTTCAAAAATGTGTGAAGAAATTTAAAATTACATCATTTTTTAAACTAGCGTGAACACTTTTCGAAATTATGCTTACATTTTTTAAAATAAGTATATTTTTTCCTTTTAACAGAACTTATTAAATAGTATTGGAACCTTCTATAGATGAACATGTCATTGAAAAATTCCCAACTAATCCCTTCTTAACCCTTCTCATAAAACAACTTCAAAACCAGAACAGACAAACATGCCAAGTGTACCCAATGACTAATAAATGTAGTCTAGTTTTCGACAATAATTCTAAGCAATCTTGTTGGTCATAATTTTTTTGTTTGTTTTGAAGAACACCCCATATATTAATTTATTAAACAAAAGGTTATTACGATCATTCATTAGAGTATACGCCACGCAGGGCGGGAGAAAGTTAACAAGAAACATGTTGGACATACTATTAAAACTAAACTTCGGAATTTCATGTGCCACCACATTGACACCCGGATTTATTTTCGAAAATCTCACATTTTGGACCAACCTGGCGATACTCGAAACCTCTTTCTTCAAATTAACGAGAAAGGATATGTTAAGTTTCTCATTTGCAAGGAAAGGATGTGCGAAAGCATAGTCAGTCTTCAAAATAATAGAGTGGTGAAGGGCAATACCGATATAAAGTCATGTGAGGCAGGCGCGGAGCTCGGCTTCATTGACACTGATACACCCACCAATAAAATCCCACGATGAGATGATAATTTTGCCAGAAGAATTTCTAGCAACAACTTTTGGGAAACGTAGTAGAAAACAAAAAAATCGCCCTACGAACACCCAAGAACAATATGAAGATGCATAACAGGTTGTGATCAACGATCGTTGCCGACTCCGAGAGTGCAACGGAAGTAGAGGAGTCGGTGTAGATCGTACTTGAAGTCCCTCGAATGTCGATGACGATCCCATGAACCGCCCACGAACGATCCCTCAAACAGAAGACCGAAAGCACGACCTCTCTACTTGGTTGCAAGCGTACGATCTTCACGATCCGGCAGCGCTTCACCGTCCAGAGCTAATCGTCGCTAGAGAATTAGAGGGAGGAGATTAGAACCACACGGGGATTCTAATTATGAGGATATAGGTGGCTAGGGCTCACTTTAATTAGTCAACTAGGGCCAACTAGAACGTGCACTAGATCAACTCGAGGAGGCTCTAAAACTTATGTTATCATAGGGTGGAAATCCTTTAATATATATATAGGATTGGGGGGAAGAGGGGGCTGCCACCAAGGGGGAAAGAGCCCCCTTGGGGCGCCGGCCAAGGGAGGGGGGGTAGGACCCCCCCTCCAAGTAGGATTCGGCCCCCCCTTTCGGAAAGGGGGGCACCTCCCTTGTTGGGCCCTTGTGGCCCAACTCCTTCTCCACCTCATAGCCTTATTTGGCCCGTTGATATTAAACTAAATATAATTTTGTCCTAAACATTTAATAGTATAATATATAAAATTTAACACCTCCGGAAACATTTTCCACCTATATATATTAATGGTAATACCCGGTATTACCTGATATTCACCGAAACCCTTCTGGTGACCCCGAAACGCATCCGGAACCTCTCAAAACTATTCTGGATATTAATGAAACAATTACACAAATATATTCTCATCACTCCCGTCCTACTAACACTCAGCAAATTGCGATTACTTAGCTTGTGACCCCATAAGTTCGGTAAACCATGGTCATGAACGAAACCCCTTCTTTCAATGACCGATAGTGGAACCGTGGACATCCATATCGGTCCCTATGATTACACGAATGATGTTTGAGTGAACCTTTGGTTATCATGTGATGTTCCCTTTGCTTCGCAATACTTTACAAGACCCGGTGTGCATCGGTATTCTCCCGAGTCATCACCATGCTCACTATACCGTTGCTCCCGTTACCGGTTTTGTTCTTCTTTCTCGTTGACGTGTTCCGGCATCCCCGTGACGTAGTCACCTGTGTCTGGCCAGATGATGATGGATGCCGTAACACCGAGAGGCCCCTAATAATATCTCTCCATCGTCGAAGAAGCAAATCCCACTCTTGAGCTGTCCGGTCACTTGTCAAACTTTCTGGTGTGCCTGAAATTTGTCGTTATGATCACCTTGTTACACATGGCGTTTGAGCAACCCCAAAGTCCACAGTCTGGTAGCAAGTGACCAAGAAACTCTCATGGTCTGAGGAACTAAAATACATGCTAACACTCCGTGTTATAACAGATGATTTTAGACGATATGATCACAAAGTAAAACAGACAAGTATTGGGGTGATTCAATATGATCATTCTTCTAACGTCGTACCCTCAATGTTGTTTTAGGACTACTGTTACGCTTAACAATATTCTAAGATCCGGAAAACGTGATCACCAACAAGACTTGAGCTGGCCTTAGAGGTGAGACCGGGAACCTATTGCTTACCATTTATCATTCCACACGTGCATATGAGTTTTCCACCGAATCGCATATTCTAGGATCATAGCAGTTATAGCATGGAATAAAAACTCTTAATTATGAATAATGGGAATATAATAATACAATATTATTGCCTCTAGGGCATATTTCCAACAACAACCCTCACACTTGCAGCATTAATACTCTCCACAAACTAACGTCGACATTGGTCCTGATATAATCAACAGGAGGCGATTTTCACACCACATGCTCTTTCAAAAATGCATAATCCACAATAACACCTCTCACCTTTTTCTTACCTGTGTTGCTAGAATCTAGTTGAACAATTCCGTGATTGCCCATGTAAGAGGACTAATAATTATCCACAAAATTTGTCGAGATAGTAATGGATTCCTTACCTTCCAAAAGTTAAATCATTTCTCAGATGCCATGCTCGTCATAAAAGGAATAAGACTTGCTCCCACTGCTGCAAGCTCAACTGATCCAGCAACCTCAAAAGCCAGTTTGGTCCTGAGCACTTGAAGATCTCTTCAACTGGAATATTTAATGAATATCTCAAGGCAAACCATAGAGCACGAGCTTTAGAACACCTCACCAGCGCATGAAAAGTGATTTCGTCTTCCACAGCACAAATAAAGCACATACCTGAATTAGTCCAATGGTGCTTAACTCTATTCATCTAGACTGCCAAGCTATTGGTAGCAGCATGCCACGCAAAAATCCTAATCTTCTGGGGGATATTAGCCTTCCAAATTAACTCCCATGTCCTCCCTTCCCCCACTGGTTCGCCACTATATTGGCCAACGGTATCCCGACTATCCTTCAATTCAAGCACAAAATTGTACACACTTTTAACAAAAAATATACCATTCTTATCATAGTGCCATGCAATAAAATCTCCCTCCCCACAGGCATGAATATGAATCTTTAGAATTTCTTCAGCATCATGTGGATAGAAAATATGTTTTATCAAGTTTTCATCCCAACACTCACACCTGCTCATGAATAAATCGGAAGCCCACTCCAACCTAGTACTATGCCTTTTTGCAGAAATTCTTAGGCCATAGTTTTTGCCTATCCAATTATCCCTACAAATATTAATACTAGATCCATCACACACCCTCCAAATGACTCATTTCTTAAGCAGTTCAAAACCATGCATAATAGCTTGCCAAGTTACAGATGCAAAGTGCGAAAACACTATATCCAGAATATGTTCCTAAGGGTAATATTTGGCCTTCATCAACTTCGCACACATCAAGCCGGATAAATCAACAAATGACATGCTTATTTTTCCAACAGAGCATGATTAAAAATTCTGAGGTCACGAAAGCCCATACCACCCTTACCTTTAGGCTTTCATAATTTGTACCATGCCAACCAATGTGTTTTCCTTCTGCCTACCTCATCTCCCAGCCAAAGATTCCTTATAACATGTGATAATTCCTCACAAAGAGAAAGCAGAAATTTGAAAATTCCCATGGCATACACAGGTAGTGCCTAAATTTATGTTTTTATTACGTCTTCCTTCACCCCATAAGATGCGTATCTTTCAATCCAGTCGGAAAGCCTTTTTTCAAAAAATTATCTTTAGTATACTGAAATTTACCAGCCTTCATTCTTCCCTCTGGGACCAGTAATCCAAGGTATCTATCTTTGAATCATTCCACTTCAATTTCTAATATAACCATAGAAGCCACTTGATTCTCCAAACTAAACTTTTTCCCAAACATCATGGAACACTTATCAGGACTTAATAAACTGCCCAATTTCCTTCTCATACACCCTTAGAATATTCTTAATGGTTAATGCTTGGTTGATCGAGGCCTTGAAAAATAATAGGTTGTCATCTGCAAGTAATAAGTGAGAGATACCGGGAAGTAACTTTTGAAAATTAAAATAAGGCTACAATGGCTAAGGTGAATGTCCCTACATTTCTTCATGTCTTTAGCATCATTAGTAGGAAAATCTAACATGTCAAGATCAAGGTTAGCATATTCAAACACCCTAACAAGGGCAATGAAATCATGCTTAATTATATCCCAAAATTTCTGATAGACGATAAAAAGAAGCCATCGGGCCCACAAGCACCACTAGCATAAGAGTTGAAAATTCTTATTTAATCTTTTGTTCACACAAAGGGGTTGTTCAATTTTTATCTTGTTTTCTTGCGGCTCAGTAGCTCACACGACACTGCATTGACTTTTTTCATATCTGTTTATTTTCTTCTCGGTTTCCGGTTCGGTTCTATTTTTTTCTTTTCTTCTTCATTTGCCTACTTCTTTTCCCTCTTTTCCTTTCATTTTTCCATCTCCTTTTGTTTCCCTTTTATCTTTCTTTTTTAATTTGTAATATATTATTACTTTACACATTTCTAAGTTTTTTTTCTCGATTTTTTAAATATGTACAATTTGTTTTAAACATACGTGATATAATATTGAAATGAGTGAACACTATACATTTACGCAAACATTTATGATCATTTTCTAAATTGTACAAATATTATATTAAGAATACATGAAAATTCTAGTGAACATCATTCCTAACCCGTGAACATTTTTTCTGATTGCATCGACATAACATTTTCAAATAGATGATGAACAACTTTGTCGTACATAATAAAGTTTTTTTGAAATACATGGTGATCATTTTTAAATATATGATGAAGATTTTTCAATACATGACAAACATTTTAAACGATGAACATAGAAATACATAACATTTTTAATGCATGACAACATTTTATAAATACCTCATCATTTTTAAAATTCTCAATGAACATTTTTTCTATACCCTATGTACATTTTATAATGCATGATGAATTTAAATAAGCATGATCTATTAAAAAAGTGTCAATACTATTTAAAAATTATACAAAGATTTTTTGAACACATGAACATGTTTATATTTGAAACACACATTTTTGAAATATGTGAATATGTTTTATTTATATGGATATTTTAGGAATGCGTGATTTTCTTAATTACATGATCATGTTTCTAAAAACATGTGTGAACACTTTTTAAAACTACATGAAGACTTGAAAAAATGTGCAAGCGCTAGTTTTAGTTGCGTGGATATATTTTAAGAAAATGTCTAGACCCTTTTTGAAGTTACTCTGCTAGCCTCCTTTCCTCCTTCTGAAGAAAAGTCTTCTTCCTCCTCCCACTGATTCGCCCCGCCTCCGATGACCTTTGGGACGTGGAGGTGCGGAGGATCTCCCCCCTCCCCCTCCGCTGGCTGGAGCTACCCCGTCCTCGTTCTTGTTAGGTTCAACATCTTGGTTGGGACTCAATGGCCAGGGTCGGTCCTGAGTTTTTGGGGGCCCGAGGCAAACGTACAACTTGGGGCCCTTAATATACACATCATAGTAATAGCAAATGATTGTACGTATATATATAGTGTTATCAATAACATTTAAATGCATCCAAGATCATTATGTGTATCAAATAATTTATACATCAAAGTTACTTTAAAAGTATCTTCTAACACTCCTCGATGTAAAGTCACTTATGATGGGGTCGATTTCAATCTCAGCCAATAATTTCTTCTCGATGCATAATGTAGCCAAACCATTTAACCTCTCTTGAGTCGAGAGACATTGTTGATCTCAAATAGTTCTTCAATAATTTTAACTTTGAAAAGCTTCTTTCGGCCGACGCGGCCGTCATATGCACATTAAATAAGATGCGATTGGCAATGTAGATATTAGGATAACAATCAATTTTTCTGACATACCTGACTATCTCCATAGCAGACATTACACCATTTGGCAAAGTAAATCTCATAGTCTTCAATTTGGAAATAAGATCATATACCTCAACATCAGATGAACCATCAAGAGAGAAAGTTTCTACAAATTTTGTGCAACACTCTTCAAGTTCAATATCAATTAATGACTTCAGGATGCCCGAGCTCAGTAAAAATCCAAATATAAACATCATGTGTTCTTTAAATCTATCCTTCACCATATCAACCAAAACATTAAAATATTTAATTCGAAAAGCCTCTCAGCTTCTAGAATTGCTTGAACTTTTATTGAATATGTCTGTGCTGTTATTGTATCAATTTATCCACTTCCTTCTTCCTTTTCCTTTTGCGGCTACCCGATGGATGTGTCCTAGTGCTGGACCTGTAGCGACCCGACCCGAATGGATCAAGTCTCTGTGCTTAAGTGTCATCCCTGGATCGGTATGCTGACACACACAGTACTCGAGGATTCATAACAAAGGTAAATCACATGTATAAAGTAACGTAAATACTATAACCTATACTATAACCTCAATCCAAATAGCGGAAGTAACAACAAGGTTGTGGATTCCCATCAACACCAACGGAAAAGTTGAGTGTAGAAATCGTAACCCTAATGTATCACTTACTCGTCGTAAGATTCCTGCAACATGAGATGTTGCAACCACAAAGGGACAATACATTGAATGTACTGGCAAATTCATACCATATGATAAAACTGAGAATGGCTATCTCTATATGCATATTTGGCTGGAAAACTCTAAGTTTGTTTTTGCATAAAGCCAATTTTCCCTACCTCAAAGGAATAAATTTTATTTAACTACACAGTTGTTTCAAAATATTGAGAAGGTATATCCCCAACTCAATCCCAAAATAATAATCATTAACCCAATCAAATTAATTAAATAAAGTGTTGAGATCAACATGATAATTCAAGAACCAGGTACTCAAGATGTCCATAACCGGGGACACGGCTAATCATGATTAGTTTGTGCACTCTGCAGAGGTTTGTGCACTTTTCCCCACAAGACTCGATCTCCTCCGTTGGATTTCTCGCACTACATGGTGTTTGAGAAACGGATGACCGAGACACAGTCTTTCAGAAGCATTAACTCTAACCCCGGGTAGACCGTACCAACCTACATCCCCTACATCTGCTAGCCTACCACTGGAAGAGGTCATGCAACTTACTCCACTATGCTAGAGCTATTGGAAATATGCCCTAGAGGCAATAATAAATTAGTTATTATTATATCATATTTCATTGTTCATGATAATCGTTTATTATCCATGCTAGAATTGTATTGATAGGAAACTCAGATACATGTGTGGATACATAGACAACACCATGTCCCTAATAAGCCTCTAGTTGACTAGCTCGTTGATCAATAGATGGTTACGGTTTCCTAACCATGGACATTGGATGTCGTTGATAACAGGATCACATCATTAGGAGAATGATGTGATGGACAAGACCCAATCCTAAGCCTAGCACAAAGATCGTGTAGTTCGTATGCTAAAGCTTTTCTAATGTCAAGTATCATTTCCTTAGACCATGAGATTGTGCAACTCCCGGATACCGTAGGAATGCTTTGGGTGTGCCAAACGTCACAACGTAACTGGGTGGATATAAAGGTACACTACAGGTATCTCCGAAAGTGTCTGTTGGGTTGGCATGAATCGAGACTGGGATTTGTCACTCCGTGTAAACGGAGAGGTATCTCTGGGCCCACTCGGTAGTACATCATCATAATGTGCACAATGTGACCAAGGAGTTGATCACGGGATGATGTGTTACGGAACGAGTAAAGAGACTTGCCGATAACGAGATTGAACAAGGTATCGGGATACCGACGATCGAATCTCGGGCAAGTACTATACCGCTAGACAAAGGGAATTGTATACGGGATTGATTGAATCCTTGACATCGTGGTTCATCCGATGAGATCATCGTGGAGCATGTGGGAGCCAACATGGGTATCCAGATCCCGCTGTTGGTTATTGACCGGAGAGTTGTCTCCGCCATGTCTGCATGACTCCCGAGACCGTAGGGTCTACACACTTAGGGTTCGATGACGCTAGGGTTATAGGGAAAGTATGTACGCGGTTACCGAATGTTGTTCGGAGTCCCGGATGAGATCCCGGATGTCACGAGGAGTTCCGGAATGGTCCGGAGGTAAAGATTAATATATAGGAAGTATGGTTTTGGCCACCGGAAGTGTTCCGAGCATCACCGGTAGTGTACCGGGACCACCGGAGGGGTCCGGGGGTCCACCAGGTGGGGCCACCAGCCCCGGAGGCCTACATGGGCCAATAGTGGGAAGGGACCAGCCCCTAGGTGGGCTGGGGTGCCTCCCACCAAGGCCCAAGGCGCATCCAAGAGGGGAGGGGGCAAACCCTAAGGCCCACCCCAAGTGCGCCTCCCCCTCTCCCCCTTGTGGCCGCCACCCAAGATGGGATCTAGGGCTGCCGCCACCCCTAGGGAGGAAACCCTAGGTGGGGGCGCAGCCCTCCCTTTCCCCCTATATATAGTGGAGGCAAAGGGGCAGCCCAACACATGAAGTTCCTCCCCTGTTGGCGCAGCCCTACCCCTCTCCCTCCTCGTCTCTCGTAGTGCTTGGCGAAGCCCTGCTGGAGTCCCGCGCTCCTCCACCACCACCACGCCGTCGTGCTGCTGCTGGATGGAGTCTTCCCCAACCTCTCCTTCTCCCCTTGCTGGATCAAGGCGTAGGAGACGTCACCGGGCTGTACGTGTGTTAAACGCGGAGGTGTCGTCCGTTCGGCACTAGGATCATCGGTGATTTGGATCACGACGAGTACGACTCCATCAACCCCGTTCACTTGAACGCTTCCGCTTAGCGATCTACAAGGGTATGTAGATGCACTCTCCTTCCCCTTGTTGCTAGATTACTCCATAGATTGATCTTGGTGATGCGTAGAAAATTTTAAATTTCTGCTACGATCCCCAACAGTGGTATCAGAGCCAGGTTTATGCGTAGTTTCTATGCACGAGTAGAACACAAAGCAGTTGTGGGCGTCGATTTTGTCAATTTACTTGCCATTACTAGTCTTATCTTGATTCGGCGGCATCGTGGGATGAAGCGGCCCGGACCTACCTTACACGTACTCTTACGTGAGACTGGTTCCACCGACTGACATGCACTAGTGGCATAAGGTGGCTAGAGGGTGTCTGTCTCTCCCACTTTAGTCGGATCGGATTCGATGAAAAGGGTCCTTATGAAGGGTAAATGGAAATTGGCATATCACGTTGTGGTTTTCGCGTAGGTAAGAAACGGTCTTGCTAGAAACCTATAGCAGCCATGTAAAAACTTGCAACAACAATTAGAGGACGTCTAACTTGTTTTTGCAGCATATGCCTTGTGATGTGATATGGCCAAAAGGATGTGATGAATGATATATGTGATGTATGAGATTGATCATGTTCTTGTAATAGGAATCATGACTTACATGTCGATGAGTATGACAACCAGCAGGAGCCATAGGAGTTGTCTTAATTTATTTATGACCTGCGTGTCAACATAAACGTCATGTAATTACTTTACTTTATTGCTAAAGCGTTAGCCATAGTAGTAGAAGTAATAGATGACGAGATAACTTCAAGAAGACACGATGATGGAGATCATGATGATGGAGATCATGGTGTCATGCCGGTGACAACGATGATCATGGAGCCCCGAAGATGGAGATCAAAAGGAGCAAAATGATATTGGCCATATCATGTCACTATTTGATTGCATGTGATGTTTATCATGTTTTACATCTTATTTGCTTAGAACTACGGTAGCTTAAATAAGATGATCCCTTGCAATAATTTCAAGAAAGTGTTCCCCCTAACTGTGCACTGTTGCGAAGGTTCGTCGTTTCGAAGCACCACGTGATGATCGGGTGTGATAGATTCTAACGTTCGAATACAACAGGTGTAAGCCAGATTTACACACGCAATACACTTAGGTTGACTTGACGAGCCTAGCATGTACAGACATGGCCTCGGAACACGGAAGACCGAAAGCTCGAACATGAGTCGTATAGAAGATACGATAAACATGAGATGTTCACCGTTGATGACTAGTCCGTCTCACATGATGATCGGACACGACCTAGTCGATTCGGATCATGTTTCACTTATATGACTAGAGGGATGTCTATCTGAGTGGGAGTTCATTAAATAATATGATTAGATGAACTCAATTATCATGAACATAGTCTAAATTGTCTTCGCAAATATGTTGTAGATAAATAGCTCACGTTGTAGCTCACTATTTCAATACGTTCCTAGAGAAAGACTAAGTTGAAAGATATTGTAAGCAATGATGCGGACTAGGTCCGTAGTCCGAGGAGTGTCCTCACTGCTACACAGAAGGCTTACGTCTTTGATGCACCGCTCGATGTGCAAACCCCTACAACGTCGTCTGTGGATGTTGTGAACACCTGACAGACACGTCCTGATGACTACTTGATAGTTTAGTGCACCATACTTTACGACTTAGAATCGGGATTCCAATGACGTTTTAAACGCCATAGAACATATGAGATGTTCCAAGAGCTGAAATTGGGATTTCAGGCTCATGCCCGTGTTGAGAGGTGCGAGACCTTTGACAAGTTCTTTAGCCAACAAGATGGAGGAGAATAGCTCAACTAGTGAGCATGTGCTCAGAATGTCTGGCTGCTACAATCACTTAAAGCAGTGGGAGTTAAACTTCCAGATAAGATAGTGATTGATAGAGTTCTCTAGCCACTATCACTAAGCTAGTAGATCTTCATGATGAACTATGACATGCAAGGGATGGAGTTGATCCCGGAGCTGTTCCCGGTGCTTAAGACCGCAAAAGGTAGAAATCAAGAAGGAGCATCAAGTGTTGATGGTTTAACAAGACCACTGGTTTCAAGAAGGGCAAGGGCTAGAAGGGAAACTTCATGTATGGCAAACTAGTTGCCGCTCCAGTGAAGGAACCCAAGGTTAAACCCAAACCCGAGACTGAGTGCTTCTATTGTAAGGGGAACGGTCACTGGTAGCGGAATTACCCCAAATGCATGGTAGATAAGAAGGCTGGCAACTTCAACAAAGTATATACGTGTTATTAATGTGTACCTCACTAGTACTCCTGGTAGCACCTGGGTATTGGATACCGGTTCAGTTACTATTATTGGTGACTTGAAGCAAAAGCTACAGACTAAACGGAGACTAGCTAAGGGCTAGGTGACGATGTGTGTTGGAAGTGTTTCCAAAGTTGATGAGATCACCATCGCACGCTCCATCTACCTTCGGGATTAGTATTGAACCTAGATAAATGTTATCAGGTGTCTACGTTGAGCATGAATATGATTAGATCATGTTCATTGCAATACGACCATTCATTTAAGTTAGAGAATAATGGTTATTTTGTTTACATGAATGATACCTTTCATGGTCATGCACCCTATGTGAATGGTTCATTGAATCTCGGTCGTGGTAATACACATGTTCACGCAAAAAGATGTAGAGTTAATAATGATAGTACCACTTTCTCGTGGCACTGCCGCTTAGGTCATATTGGCGTAAGATGCATGAAGAAACTCCATGTCGATGGATGTTTGGAGTCACTTGATTTTGAATCACTTGACACATGCGAGCCATGCCTCATGGGCAGGATGACTAAGACCCCATTTTCAGGTATAATGAAACGGGCAAGTGACTTGTTGGAAATCATGCATGCTGATGCGTGTGATCCAATGAGAATTGAAGCGTGCGGTGGATATCGCTATTTTATCATCTTCACTGACGATTTGGGTAGATATAGGTATATCTACCTAATGAAGCACAAGTCTGAAACGTTTGAAAAGTTCAAGCGATTTCAGAGTGAAGTTAAGAATCATCATAACAAAGAAGATCATGTTCCTACGATCTGATCAAAAGGGGATTTTCTGAGTTTGGCAATCACTTAAGACATTGTGGAATTGTTTCGCAGTTGAAGCCACCTGGAACACCACAAGGTAATGGTGTGTCCGGACGTTGTAATCGAACCTTATGAGATATGGTGTGATCTATGATGTCTCTTACCAATCTACCGCTATTATTTTGAGGTTATGCATTAGAGACAGCTGCATTCACTTTAGATAGGACACCATATAAGTTCGTTGAGACGACGTCGTATGAACATTGGTTTGGCAAGAAACCAAAGTTGTCGTTTCTTAATGTTTGGGGCTGCGATGCTTAAGGCTTCAGCCGGAGAAGCTCGAACCCAAAGCGGACAAACACATCTTCATAGGATACCCAAAGGTGACAGTTGGGTATACCTTCTATCTCAGATCCGAGGGCAAATTGTTTGTCACTAAGAACGGGTCCTTTCTCGAGAAAGAGTTTCTCTCGAAAGAATTGAGTGGGAGGAAGATAGAACTTGATGAGGTTGTCAAACCTTTATTTCAACCAGAGAGTGATGCAACACAGAAAGATGTTTTCCGTGGAGCCTACATCTGTTGAATAGGAAGTTAATGATAGTGATCATGAAGCTTCAGATCAAGTTGCTATCGAACCCCGTAGGTCGACAAGGATATGTACTACTCCTGAGTGGTACGGTAATCCTGTCTTGGATATCATGTTGTTAGACAACAATGAACCTACGATCTATGGAGAAGCGATGGTGGGCCCGTATTCCGACAAATGGTTAGAAGCCATGAAATCCGAGATAGGATCCATATATCAGAACAAAGTATGGACCTTGGTGGACTTGCCCGATGATCGGCAAGCCATTGAGATAAATGGGTCTTTAAGAAGAAGACGGACATGGGCGGTAATGTTACCGTCTATGAAGCTCGACTTGTGGGAAAGAGTCTTTTCACAAGTTCAAGGAGTTGACTACGATGAGAATTTCTCACCCTTAGCGATGCTTAAGTCTGTCGGAATCATGTTAGCATTAGCTGTATTTTTCGATTAAGAAATCTAACAGATGGACGTCAAAAACAAGTTTTCTTACCAGTTTTCGTAAGAAAGAGTTGTATGTGATACAATCAAAGTTTTGTCGATCCTAAGGATGCTAAAAGGTATGCTGGCTCCAGCAATCCTTCTATGGACTAGAGCAAGCATCTCGGAATCAGAATATATGTTTTGATGGAGTGATCAAAGCTTTTAGGTTTATACAATGTTTGCTAGAAACTTGTATTTACAAGAAAGTGAGTGGGAGCACTACAACATTTCTGATAAGTATATGTGGATGACATATTGTTGATTCGAAATGATGTAGAATTTCTGGAAAGCATAAACGGTTGTTTGAAGAGTGTTTTTCAAAGGAAGACCTGGATAAAGCTGCTTACAAATTGGGCATCAAGATCTATAGAGATAGATCAAGACGCCTGATGATACTTTCAAAGAACGCACACCTTAACATGTTTTTGAAGGAGTTCAAAATAGATCAGTCAAATAAGGGGTTCTTACCTAAGTTGTAAGGTGTGAAGTTGAGTAAGACTCAAAGCTTGACCACGGCAGAAGAAAGAGGAAGGACGAAGGTCGTCCCTATGCTTTTGTCATAGGCTCTATACGGTATGACATGCTGAAGTACCGCACCTGATGTGTGCCTTGCCACATGTCTGGCAAGATGGTACAAAGGTGATCTAGGACTGGATCACCAGATAGTGGTCGAAATTATCCTTAAGAGGAATAAGGAAATGTTTCTCGGTTATGGAGGTGATAAAGAGTTCGACGTAAAGAGTTATGTCGATGCAAGCTTAACACCTATCCGGATAGCTCTGAGTAGAGATACCGGATACGTATAATGGAGCAATAATTTGGAATAGCTCCAAGTGAAACGTGGTAGCAGCATCTACGATATAAAGTTTTGCGAAATACATAGGGATCTGAATATGGCAAGACCCGTTGACTACAACCTCTCTCACAAGCATAACATGATCAAACCCAGAACTCTTTGAGTGTTTATCACATAGTGATGTGAACTAGATCATTGAGTCTAGTAGACTCTTGGATGTTGGTCACATGGCAATGTGACCTGTGAGTGTTAATCACATGGCGATGTGAACTAGATTATTGACTCTAGTGCAAGTGGGAGACTGTTGGAAATATGCCCTAGAGGCAATAATAAATTAGTTATTATTATATCATATTTCATTGTTCATGATAATCGTTTATTATCCATGCTAGAATTGTATTGAAAGGAAACTCAGATACATGTGTGGATACATAGACAACACCATGTCCCTAGTAAGCCTCTAGTTGACTAGCTCGTTGATCAATAGATGGTTACGGTTTCCTAACCATGGACATTGGATGTCGTTGATAACGGGATCACATCATTAGGAGAATGATGTGATGGACAAGACCCAATCCTAAGCCTAGCACAAAGATCGTGTAGTTTGTATGCTAAAGCTTTTCTAATGTCAAGTATCATTTCCTTAGACCATGAGATTGTGCAACTCCCGGATACCGTAGGAATGCTTTGGGTGTGCCAAACGTCACAATGTAACTGGGTGGCTATAAAGGTACACTACAGGTATCTCCGAAAGTGTCTGTTGGGTTGGCACGAATCGAGAATGGGATTTGTCACTCCGTGTAAACGGAGAGGTATCTCTGGGCCCACTCGATAGGACATCATCATAATGTGCACAATGTAACCAAGGAGTTGATCACGGGATGATGTGTTACGGAACGAGTAAAGAGACTTGCCGGTAACGAGATTGAACAAGGTATCGGGATACCGACGATCGAATCTCGGGCAAGTACTATACCGCTAGACAAAGGGAATTGTATACGGGATTGATTGAATCCTTGACATCGTGGTTCATCCGATGAGATCATCGTGGAGCATGTGGGAGCCAACATGGGTATCCAGATCCCGCTATTGGTTATTGACCGGAGAGTTGTCTCGGTCATGTCTGCATGACTCCCGAGCCCGTAGGGTCTACACACTTAAGGTTCGATGATGCTAGGGTTATAGGGAAAGTATGTACGCAGTTACCGAATGTTGTTCGGAGTCCCGGATGAGATCTCAGACGTCACGAGGAGTTCCGGAATGGTCCGGAGGTAAAGATTAATATATAGGAAGTATGGTTTTGGCCACCGGAAGTGTTCCGGGCATCACCGGTAGCGTACCGGGACCACCGGAGGGGTCCGGGGGTCCACCAGGTGGGGCCACCAGCCCGGAGGCCTACATGGGCCAATAGTGGGAAGGGACCAGCCCCTAGGTGGGCTGGGGCGCCTCCCACCAAGGCCCAAGGCGCCTCCAAGAGGGGAGGGGGGCAAACCTTAAGGCCCACCCTAGGTGCGCCTCCCCCTCTCCCCCTTGTGGCCGCCACCCAAGATGGGATCTAGGGCTGCCGCCGCCCCTAGGGAGGAAACCCTAGGTGGGGGCGCAGCCCTCCCTTTCCCCCTATATATAGTGGAGGCAAAGGGGCAGCCCAATATATGAAGTTCCTCCCCTGTTGGCGCAGCCCTACCCCTCTCCCTCCTCGTCTCTCGTAGTGCTTGGCGAAGCCCTGCTGGAGTCCCGCGCTCCTCCACCACCACCACGCCGTCGTGCTGCTGCTGGATGGAGTCTTCCCCAACCTCTCCTTCTCCCCTTGCTGGATCAAGGCGTAGGAGACGTCACCGGGCTGTACGTGTGTTGAACGCGGAGGTGCCGTCCGTTCGGCACTAGGATCATCGGTGATTTGGATCACGACGAGTACGACTCCATCAACCCCGTTCACTTGAACGCTTCCGCTTAGCGATCTACGAGGGTATGTAGATGCACTCTCCTTCCCCTCGTTGCTAGATTACTCCATAGATTGATCTTGGTGATGCGTAGAAAATTTTAAATTTCTGCTACGATCCCCAACAAGAGCCCATAATAGCTTGTGGCTGCACATGGAAGTTTCTAGCATGAATAATCTTATGATCCCTTTGAGCCTGGGTGATGAACCATAAGATGATCACACGGGTTCCCCGGGATCTCCTAAGACAACACTGGTATATCCCCAGGTGTCCGTGCAAGTCCACTGGTATATCCCCAGGGTGCCCCTACCAATCCACCTAGATGTGTATTAAAGTAGCCACCTTAAGTTAAACCTTAATTAACAATAATCCCTCACATCTTTCATGAATTCTCTCAAACCAATCCATGTCTACGAGCATAGCATGGCAATATGAGCATAACGTAAAAGTAACTCCCAAGGTTTGAATGCAGGACAATAGGTTCCTATCTCATCAACTACTTCCCAATACCCACATGTTAATCAGATCCTAACCATGCAATGTTTGTGGGTTGAAACTAATGCATAAAAACTAGGTATGAAGAGTATGATCAAAGTGTGAACTTTCATGTACTGTTGATGAAGATGATTCGCACTCATAACTCTTGATAGTTCTACTCGTCACACTCCGGTCAATCTATCGTAAGCAAGCAATTGTAACCACACATGAGCAATCACTCAAAAGATCGGGAAGAACGAAGAAGACAATTCGGAAAACATCAAAAACCAAGCAAATAACTCTTGCAACATAAAGCAATTTCTAATAGTACCAAATTTGTGTGAATTTGGCCTTATCAGAAAGTTTAGGTCAAGCGCTTCAATTTGCAAAAAGAATCAACTCAAACGGAGTTATAAAACTCAAGTTACGATCAAACGAAGTTCAAATACAAATATGTTTGAATTCAAATTTTAAAAATTTTAAAAACATGTTTAAGTTGTTTTACTGGATAGAGAGGATCATAACAAAGAAGTGGGCGTTGGTTTCGTTGAATTTAGACAAGCGAGTAAAAAGTAGCGATCATTTGAAAACTAGGGGCTAATTTGTAAATAAAATATTCACGGATAGGTCCCTGACGAAAAAAAGAAAGTTCTAAACAACGAACGTTCACTACTGAACCCTAAACTATGAACACGTCCGCTCCAGAGGCGTAACTAGTGAACGCTCACTATTAAACGAATACCGTTTAAAAAACGCGATCTAGTCCTAACCGTAGGATCAAGATCGGACGGTCGGGGGTGCTCCGGGGCATACCGCGGCGGTGGAAGTCGTCGGCGACAAGGGAGACGGCTGCGGCGGCGTCGGCTGTGAGCACGGAGGCGAATCCAGGGTCGGCGACGACGGCGGAGTAATCGGGGAGGAGCGGCGCGCGGTGCCGAAACTGATGGTGGTGGCGGCGCTCGAGTTCGGCGTCGGAACGGCGCAGGAGCGGCTAGTGGAGCGGGTTCCGGCGAGTGTGGCGGCGGCTTTATAGGAGGGAAGAGGAGGCGCGGCTTGCGCGAGGGGCAAGGCGGCGAGAGGTGGCCGGGTCGGGCACGGCGCGGCGACGAGGCGTGCGGCGGCCGGTCTCCCGCTCGGGAGGAGGAAGGCGGCGGCGCGTTGGCTGGGCTGGGCCGCGGCTGCTGTCGGGCCGCGGCCGGCCCAATCGGCGGTGGGGAAAGTTTTTTTAACACAGACAAGAAAAAACAAAAGAAAATAAAAATATTATATAGGCATATAATATATCAAAAAAAATTAAAAAATATATTTTCTACAACATGAACATTTTTCTAATATCAAATAAAATACACACAAATTTAAATAAAGCAAAAGTGCTAGAGCTCTAATAAAATCCAATAAAAATCATTTTTAAAAAATACCAAAATTAGTTCAAATTTATTTCGCTCCAATTTTTTGATGTAGGGAATCATTTTACCCTATTGTCCATATAATTTATTTTTGGAGGAAAATAATTTGAATAAAACCTAAATAACTCCAAATTGCAAATGATTTTCAAAGGGACCTTAAATTTGATTCTTTTAAACTCCCAACTCATATTTCATATGTTTTGAAGAAGTCATTTTATCTTCTCTCGTGAAAATAATTCAGTTGCATAAAGTTTCTGAATTGGAAAATATTTCCAAATAAAATTCAAATATTTTTGAAACCCTTTTCATTTATTTAAATGAAAAAAGTCATGTTATCTTCTCTCCAGGGTTTTGTGATGAAAAGAATTTGAATTCATGGAGATCATAAATGCAAAAAATGAAAGTTTGAGAAAGTCTTTTTATTCCCTCTCATTTAACTTTCAAAAGTTTCGAATTCACTCACTTTCAGTCAATCAATCACACAACAATCAAATAAAACTATCTATTTAATATAAAATTTCAAAATTTAGAATTTTGGGATGTTACAGGACCTCATAATAACACACACAATGGTGAAAACAAAACAGTTTGTTGTATAAATCATTGAACGGTGCCACCTATGCAACGAAAGAAATTATTGTATTAATATTATATGAATATACCTCAATTCATCCTGATTGTCGAATTTCAGTGTGCCTTGTCTGCCTATACAGCACGGCAGCAGCGCAGCGCCTAGAGTCTGCAGAGGATTGAGAGAAGAGAAATTGAGCTAAGGCTAAAGGGTTGTTGACGATGGGGGCCCCGGAATTGAAATTGGCGGCGGACATAATCGGATTAGTAGGCAATTACCAGGGGACGAGGGCGAGGCTAGAATACATGTATGGCGTCGGGCGTCGGCGGCATAGGGCTGCGTCTGCGTGATGGATAGGAAGTGAACCGTCAGAGTCGGATCGAGCGTTGATCGCTCCTTTTCTTTTCCTTTTTATTACGTGATCGCTCACTTTTTTATGCGAAGGAAATCGGAATCGCTCGCTCCCTGGCTCGCTAGCTTTTCAGAGAAAATGAATCAATTGCTGGGATCAGGCGATCGACTGCTCCCTGCGCGCGTCTGCTATGGGCCATAGGCCTAGCCTACCTACATACCTCGGCAGGGCCCGGGGCAGCCGCCCTCCTATCCCCCTCAGGGCCGGCCCTTGGCGGTGGTGATGTCCCTGAGTAAAAATAATGTCTCCTACATTCGATTCCCGTTTTGATGATGCGAATAGCGTCATCGGAGGACGTGTGGAGGTGTGTCTCTGTCAGATCTTGCCGGATTCGGTCGGTGTTGGTATTCGGTGGATCTATTTGGATCCATTTTGTGTCCATCTTCATTGCATGGTTACAAATTTGATCTTTCTGATCTACGACTCTCTTCGTCGGCGATGGTTCCTGCTCTGGTGTGCCGGTCCTTTGAGGCCTTAGCATGACGACTTTCTGATTGTCTATTACAATAAGATTTGTCCGGCTTCAATGAGGGAGGGGTGATGATGGTAGCGCGTCTTCGGCTCGCTCCAGTCCTTCTAGTCGTCAGTAGGTGGTCTATAGACCTGGTTGTAGTTTTTATTACCTCTAGTTTTCTTTGTACTACCACGATTGATGAATAAATCGAAAAGTTCTCTAAATAAAAGGCTACATTGTTTTTTATGTTTAGTATAAAAAAATATTGTATATAAAGATCAAAATAAAATGAAAAATGAAAAACTGATCCTTGAAAAAACAAAAGAAAAATAGAAAGAAATAAAACACTACCGATTCCCAATGCTACAGAGCGGTCGCTCCAATGGCACTGGGCCGCCCACAGCAAGGGCGGTGTAGGTGAGTGCGGGACCTGCTATGCTTTTATAGGATAAACACAAACTTTCTTTATTGTTTAATATTTAGAGCAGCTTTAATAGCTCCTCTATCTCTAAAATAACCGTCGTTCACAGGAGGTTGGGACACAAAGAACCTCTCCAACAATTTCGTAAACTAGCTTTAGCTTTAGAGGATCCTTGAAAAAGATCATTTTCCTGTTGATTTTCATAAAGATGAGCTTTTTTATTATTTTTAAAGAAAGATGACCGCCATCGGAGCTTTGCCAGAGCATCGTCGCCCATGCTGGAACACCGCCGCACTACCACGTCGGACGCGTCGCCGTCAATGACACCGCCACGCCCGCGCCGCCGCTCGCACCCACCGCCACCACGCCCTGTCGCCGTCGCCCACCGCCGCTCATCGCACGCCCACCGGTGTCACTGACTGGCGGGCCTTAGCAATTATTTATTTTTATTAAAAATGAAATAAAAATGCATTTAGAGAAGATTAGGGGAACTGACAAAAATTGGTTTCGAAAAAACTTTCCTTAACTTTTACAAGAAAGCCAAAAAACCACTTTTAGGAAAAGATTTTAGAGAAACTGTTGGAGCTGCTCTTAAAGGAATACAATTGAGGTCAGGGGTTGTAGGAGCCACAGGCGCCCTATCAGGAGGAGACTAAGCGCATACTTAGCGACGCTATGTGCCTTGATACTTGATGCTCCTCCTTCAGAAAAAAGAGCATAGCTGAAACTCGATTGCCCTCATCTGAATTTCATGAATAATGTGCCCATGCTTCCCTCGGTAGCATTCAGCAATGTTTGATACCACATGTGGTTAGCTTTGAGCTTGCTTGTCGTATATGTTATTTTCATGTAGTTGCACATCCAGAGAACTTATTTTATTTGAATTGTCTTAAATTAGAAGTTAAGCTTAAATTTGTAGTAGTATCATATTTACTCCCTCTAGTCGACCTCTTGATCCTTTAAACGATCACACACTATACTCTCGCCTCATATTACCACGCCATGCAACAAAAACATCCTGTGAATCAGTTTGAGGTAATGGTACACAACTTGTCGGGAGAACTAATTTCTGCTCGACTAAGCATTGCTGAAGCTCTAGGTGTACGTGTTAGTGCTCGAGCGTGTTGACGACACGTTGCCTGCTTCTAGGTTTTTCTTGTAATACGTGGCATTTTGTGTTTTATCTGGTCCCACGTGTCCTCTCCCTGCTGAGAGGGTATCTATGGAATGCTTAGGCAGAGTAAGAGGGAACACTCACCTTACATCTAACTCTCACATAGTATTTGACAAGTTTTCTGTGTTGTGCTGCTTCACGCAATCCATCTCACGCGCTACATGCACAACTATACAAGAGAGCAAGACTTCAAAACCACGTCCCGCGAACCTGCCCCGGATTAAAGGCGATAAGGTTTCTAAGAGCATCTCCAGCCGCGCTTCAAGAAGATTTTTTAAATGATTTTTCGATCGCCAGTGTTAAAAAATCGGTCCAGTCGTACCCCAAGGGCTCAGTTTTCATTGGCTCAGGCCGAAATTTGTGCCAGCGAACTCAACCTGAACCCGGTATGTTGGAGTCGTGCGAGGGCGCCGGGCAAATCATTTTTGGCGCGAAGAGCCGCGGGCCAGCCGCGTCAGCGACTCGACTCACTTCTCGCCGCTTCGTCGTCCTTATCGTCTCGTTTCCCGCGGCGAATCAATGCCAAAGTTGCACGCTGCGTGCGCTGCCGCGCCGGTCAGCCTCCATTGACGGCTCACGGGCGGCGCAGTGAAGGTCGGGCGATACGCGTCCCCTCGGCCGCCACGCCATCAAGCCACGCGTAACGCGCCGGCCAAGCCTACCACGCGGCGCCTCCGCCTATATAAGCCGACCACCAGCGCGCCGGAGGCACGCACAGATACCCCACCGCCGACGCACCCATTTCTCCCCCTTCCTCCTCTCAACGTCTCCAGTTCAGAAGAATGGTCGAGCGCTTTCCAGGCGACAGCGCGGCGGCGAATGGCTTCGGGCGCCGCCATCTTCATGAGGACGAGCCTCGCCTCCTTTTCGAGGCCGAGTACCCGGTCCCGCCGGACATGCGGGTGCCCGGGGCTTGGAGGATCAGCGCCGGCGGCGTGCCGGTGCCACCACCACCCACCAGGGCGGCGCGGCGTGCGGATATCACACGTATCCGCGCGTCCCTGCCGCGGGCGGCGAGGGAGGGGCCACGATACGTCCCCGACAGCCCGCTCTGGGAGCCCTACTTCCGCCGCCGTCACGCCGAGCAGCTCGAGGCCATCAACGGCGTCGTGCCCTCCGGCAGGCTCAACTCCGAGGGCCGGCGCCGGTGGTGAGGCGTGCCCGGCCGCACGTTGGAGGCCGTCCTCAAGTACATCGAGGGCGGCAACACGCGCGCCTCGAGTACCCCGCTCCCCCGTCCTTCTCACGTCGCCGTGGGAGCTCCTGGACGCCGAGGCGCATGGAGCGGCCCGGGGCGTCCTCCTCCTTGTCCGGCTGCTCGTCGGGCTCTCCCTGCCTCCGCCCCGTCAAGCCGGAGTCCTAGGACACGCCTGTCAGCGCGCGCACCCGCAGCTCCGGCGTCCGCATCGGCGACTCCGCCCTCCCCCCCCCACCGGCCGCTTTGTCCTCGTCGAGCCCAAGCTGGAGCCCCGCCTCCCCGCGGAGTACGAGGAGATAGCCCGGCGCGGCTTCTCCGACGAGGACGCCCTGCGGTGGGCGCGCGACAACTACCTTCGGACGGAGATGACCCGGCAGACCCGGGCCCTGGAGGAGATCGCCGCCCGCAAGCGTGGGCGCGAGGACGAGCACGGCGTCGTGGTCCTCGACAGCGACGACGACGACGCCCCCAGACCGTCCAACCCGCCGCGCCAACCGGGGGAGGGATGCAGCAGGGACGGCGGCGGCGGAGACGACGACGACGACGGCGACGACGACTACACGCGGTTCTACCGCTTCCTCGGCATGTAGAACTGCAAAGGCGGGCGGTGGGCGGCGAGCGGCGAGGTAGACGGCGAGGTAGACGGCGAGGAGCGGCGATGGAGGCGGCAGGGGCAGCCCTTGCTAGTTTTTTTTAAAATATGTTTAAATTTGAACGAACTCGCCGATATTTGCGTTAAATTTGAGCCGTGTTTGCGTCGTATTTGACTTTAAAAAAAAACATAAACACCGCGACTGGGGGACATCACGCCCTCAGTGCACGATTTAGCGCCGATGCATCCTCAAAAAATGATTTTTAGCCTCTCCTGAAAGACCAACGGCCGGAGATGCTCCAAGGAGCATCTTAACGTGACTATTCAGTTCTACTCGACTACATCCACGACCGAGCTTCTCCTTCAAGTACTTCCTCTATAATGGACGGCCATGCCACCTTCACCATCATGACAGAGTTTCAGATGAACGTGTATGTCATGTCGATCTGCCTCTTGACACGTGCTTTTGATTCGTGCGTGATGCTGGATGTGTCTAGTTTGTCTTAAGTGATATGTTTAGTTAGGGCATATTCAACACCTATCCTCAAACCGCCTGCACCCATCTGGCCCGTACAATTCGAACGTGTTTTACCATCCAACACGATGATATATCGATCCGCTAGACGGTCTGGAAGTGTTTTTTTTCCGCAAACTGAAGACAAACTAGAGGGGCCTTTGCGGGTGTTCGGACCGCTGCCACGTCCGATCATGGTTACCCTGACCCACCCAAAACCTACTCCCTTGCACGTGTGCATTCCCGCCATGTGTCAGCTGCCCGCATTCATGTTGCTATAGAACGGCCGCTCTACAATAATGCCAGCCGAGAGCGGCCGCGACCTTTCACTGGTGCTGGCATTGAAGTGGCGCACCATGCGAGATCGCCGCCTGCGTCGCATCCTCGGTGTTCGTGCCTGTTCAATGCCGGAGAGACCTTTACTACACGGACGAGACATATATCTACCATGCCTGTCTAATGCCCGTCCATCCGTATGCCACCATTAAGCAAGCCCGCCGGCCGAGGAACCAACTCTGGCGCCACACATTGACGCACCCGATGCTTGATCTCACCGAAATCCTTTGTTTAAAGGCGGCCACACCTGACTAAACTCCACACCACAACACTTTTGCTCCACATCCTCCTCCCTTGCACCGCATCCACCATGTCCACAAGCTCTAGCGTGATGGGGGAGAGCCTATCATCGGAGCAGAAGCACGAGATGACCGCCCTTGCAGCCGCCTGGTAGACCCGTTGCGCCTGGCGGATGGAGCACGGCATGCCAACCAACTTGCCTGAGTCTCCGGCGACGACCCTAAGGGCTCTGATGACGACATGATGTCAGACCTCGCGACCGTGCATGCCGGCTAGACCATGTAGCAGGCGCATGTGCACTACGACGCCGACATGGTGGAGGAGGAGCAGTCTATACCGACTCCTTTGTCGGCGTTCCAGAAGGCGCCTGAGGAGCAGAGGTACAATTTGTTCCTGCTCGAGCAACACCGGTTGGCGGGGGGCCAAATGTACCACGAGCGCGCAAGCGACGAGGTCGTGGCCGCCATGGTCACGGTGACGCCGGCTGCGCATCCTACATGTCATCGTCCAACTTTTGGAGATGCATGTGGCAAGTGGACAGTGAGGGCCTGTCCACATCCATGATCGACCTCACATCCACCGGCGCCGGCGACGGACATGTTGCAGACTTCCTTGAGGATGAGTAGGGTATGGGAGGCTGCATGGTATTGTGTCCCAAGTGGGTCGGTCCGTCTTGCATGTTTTGTTCTTCCTCGTCAGAGACCACACCTCCACTTCACGGGCCTTGTACTCGCCGCCGCTAATGGAGATGGCAGATAAAGGATGTGGTCGTCGATGCGGAATATAAAGAAAGTGAACGGCGAGCGCCGCCGTAGGATAGGTTTAGAGTTCGGCCGCTTTTTAATGAAAAATGTCCTAATTATAACAAATGTGTTCCGGTTTATATAAAAAATCGTCGTTCGTCTGGTTAGTTGAAATAATGTTTGAAATGTATGCGGTTCCATTGAATGGCCAGCTCCCGCATCCGTGTCCGTGGACTGATCCCCTGTCCGCAAATGGATGCGGAAGTAAATTTGCGGGTCGGTGTTGGAGATGCCCCTAGCATACTCATCCTGTTACTAAACTAGATTAAAGTTTAACCACCAAAAATTGCTCAATAGCCTTTCTTTATTTTTAGTGCACTTTATGCAGCGGTGTTTCTGAATTCGCTATTCAGAGCCTTTCCAAGGTTCCGAAGTTAGGCCGAACACTCGATTTGTCCACACAGCGGTGCTCCGAATCAAAGATAGACGGAATCCGCTTCACAAAGGCCGGGTATGCCGTATGCGGAAGCAGCGGCAACGACGACAATAGGAAAACGGAAAAGCAGAGGCCGTCAAGTCTCGAGCCCGTCGTGCCTGTCGGAGGCGGATGGCAAGGCGTGTAGAAAAGCGAGGAAGCAAACCCCGCGAAACCAGCGAGTGGACCATGACGTGGACATGTCGATGCCACCACACACGCGCCAGTGCGTGACATGGAATCTTCTCAGCTCTTGTCGCTTTCCTTTTCATGGTAGTGGAAATGCAGCAGTGTGTAAACTAGTGCAAAGGAATTGGAGCCAAGAAAAAGTATGATACGCATGTAGTAAAATGACCGAATATGTTTCTACTTTCTACATCTTCAACCTACAGAGACAAAGACTGGGAAGGGGATTTTAAAACGACCCTAGGATGAAATGAAAGCAGCCGAGGGCTAACACAACCGGGGTCTCTTTGTTTAGCACATCTCCGTCACCGCAGGACTAAATAACTGGCTTAGCGAAGAAGCTCGGTTCCGGCCAATCAGGTTCAGGACTTCAGGCGGTTTTTCCCCCTTGGAATCGAGAAGATTCACACCTATAGCAGCCTAGAAGAGTACGAAAAGAAAAGGCAAAAAAAAAAAGAGAGACAGAGAACAGCCTAGCACAAGACTGACTGAAGTCAACGAATTCCTCGCTGGCTTTCCACTCGCGAGCATGGCCCACGAGCCCGACCCAACCCACCGAACTCGGTCCGGCCCGGCCGCTCCACTACTCCTCCCACTGACTTTTACCACCGCACACGCCGAGCAATACAAAAGCGGGAGGCGTCGGCAGCAGCCGCACTGGACCGGGGCAGACACATCGCTGCTTCCATCCTCTTCCCCCTTTCCCCACCCGCGTGCGAGCGGCCACCCAAGACCAACCGCGTCCAGATCCGGCGGCGGATCTCCCCATGGCGGCCGGAGCCCTGGGCCTGGCCCTCGTCGCGGCGCTCGCGGTCGCGCTGGCGGGGGCCAACTCCGAGGGCGACGCGCTCTCGGCGCTGCGCCGCAGCCTGCGGGACCCCGGCGGCGTGCTGCAGAGCTGGGACCCCACCCTCGTCAACCCCTGCACCTGGTTCCACGTCACCTGCGACCGCGACAACCGCGTCACCCGCCTGTGCGTGAGCTCCCCTCTCTTGCTCGCCCTTTCGTTTCTGTTTGTGTATGGGGATGGGGATTCGGATAGCCAGGCCCGCGTCTTTGGAGAGCAAGCGATTTTGCAGCGGATGTGTTGATTCCTAGCTATAATTTGTTCCCGGCAGGACAGACTAGTGTTAGGCGCATCTGCGTAATTGAGGATTTAGTCTGGTGGATTATTGTTGGCGACGAAGAGTGGGTATGGTCCTGCGTGAATCAAAACAAGAGTCTGATTGGAAATTAATCTGTTTGAGCAAGTGTTCTCAAGTCTGTTTTGTTGCTTGGGGCAATAAGGTTCAAGTTTCCCAAGACTGGAGAAGTTAAACCCTTTAGACTGAAAAAAGGGAAATAAAGTAAAAAAGGGCGGAGAAAATAAGTTACTGTGCTGGGATAGTTGGTGTTGCTTGTGTTCTCCATGAATTTTCACTGCCTAGTGCTTGCCAGTGTTCCTTGGGATTTCGGATGAAACATTGTATGCCTGAATTTCTGTCTAGGTGTGCATCTACATGTGCTCTAGTTATTGCACATCTAAGTGACTCAATCAAACTAGAAAGAAGAGGAAAAAATGTAAAAGAAAATGCTCGCACGAATCTTAGCGTAAAATCAATGACATAGGACTTAGATGTGCAATACTTAGAGCACATCTAGATGTGCTTTAGCAAAGCTGCTGATTTTTTTTACATTTTCTTCTGCATGCCATATCTTTTCAAACAATAACTCTTAGTTTCTAAAAATAGTCGCTGATTCACTATACTCCCTCCGATTCATATTAATTGTCGCTGATTTAGTACCATATTAATTATTGTTGATTTAGTACCATATTAGTTGTCGCTGATTTAGTACAAAGTTGTACAGTACCAAATCAGCGGCAATTGATATGGATCGGAGAGAGTAACATATTTCTTTGCTGTATATATGAAAAGTGCGTACATGCAAATTATTCTTCTTTTTTTTGGAGAAAAGCTATTGATGATTTCTTGTATTTGCATATGAGATCAAAATTTTACAAGAATATCTTCATCTGATTGTTCTGTTCAAATACCCCCTCTTACAGAGATCTTGGTAATTTGAACTTATCTGGTCATCTGGTGCCCGAGCTTGGTAAATTGGAGCATTTGCAATACCTGTAAGTTCTTCTTTCACGTGATTTGGTTCTTATTGCTAGTTTCTCTCAGTAGTAAGCTCAAACCTACTGTACTATTTTTGTTCACAACTGTTTACACATAAGTTCCATCATCTGCAAAATATGTTATATCCATTGAAGTAGATGATGTGTTCCATGTAAGTTGCAATTTGCAAAACATCAACTTAGTGCTGATTGATTTGTTATTTGGTCTGAGATGTGGCTCTTGTAACTACCAAATCATGTGCGCTTCTCCATAGATGGGATATATCCTACAAGAGACAGTTTTAACCTGCATCATGTGATTTAGAATGGCATATGTTCCAGCCTCCAGGTGTAAATTTGTTTGAACTTCCAACTTATAATTTAGATTGGTTCTTTTTTCAGTTTAAAGCCTATGTATTAAGCCGTTTCACATAATATAGTAGCTTTACAGTACTACAACCTATGCTAATTAAGCTAATGGAATCCTGAGTTTGTAGCGGAACTTGAAAGCAAAAATGAATATTAGGGACATGGATTAACCTGCTATGATGATAAAGAGATCTTAAAGATATTCAGATATAAAAGGAGCTAACCAAGGCTTCCATTATAGTATTATACAACCATCACATGTCTTCTTAGGTTAAACAAGTAGATATGATGCTATTTTCTGTCCTTCATCGATGTCCTCCAGAACCTTTTCAGTACGTTGTGTAACTGAATACCTAATGCACATTATCCTATTTTCAACTGCTGTGTGGGATTCATTTCCATTGTTGTTGGTGGTGCATTTTGTTTATGTTCTATTTCTTTAGAGTTTGTTTTGATGATGTTTAGGCCTGATGTATCAAAATTCCTGTTTAGTGTTCAATATTTACTGATTATTCATCTCAATGCAAAGAAGTTGTATTGACTATTAGTGTTGCAACAGGGAACTTTACAAAAATAATATTGAAGGAACGATCCCGTCGGAACTTGGTGATTTGAAGAACCTAATTAGCTTGGACTTGTACAAGAACAATGTTTCAGGGACTATACCTCCAACACTTGGGAAGTTAAAGTCCCTTGTATTCTTGTAAGTTTCATGCCTTGAAATACTCTCTACATATGAAATAGTTATCACATATTAGCAACTGAATGCGGATTTATTGCTGATTATGCTGAAGATGAACATTCTGTATTGTTCTAATGGTGTCGGGTTGTGCTAGGATATCCGTTTGTAGGTGCTATGTACAGATGTAATACTATAGTTCTGTATTTTATGCTTAACATACGGTTGTGCTTTTATAGGCGGCTCAACGGCAATCGTTTGACTGGACCAATTCCAAGGGAGCTGGCTGGAATATCTAGCCTCAAAGTTGTGTAAGTACAGTTTCACTTCCAATGCCGAGTGCAGTTGGCTCCACGTGAATTTGCCTTGTGATAATTTTGGCTTCATTGTTTTACAGTGATGTTTCTGGTAATAATCTGTGTGGAACAATTCCCACGACTGGACCATTTGAGCACATTCCTCTCAGCAAGTAAGTCTGCTTGCCTTTTTTAATGTGCTGCGACATGGAGATTTTCAAGATATGCCCATAATAGAAGTTTCAAACTAATGAGAACTTCAAAGAATATAAGAGATTCTGCCTTTAATTTTAGGATGTGTGTCTCTTAACCAATACTTGTGAAAGCAAATTAAATCACTCCTGTGATTATTTGACCGGCCAATATGTGGATCCTAAAATCACATGCATTTTCTCGTCGGCTCCTCACACTTCTTTAGTTACACATCTATGTTTGGATGCTTCTTTATTTGCAAAATTAATTTGGCTGACTGTTTCCGTGATAAGGTGGGTATTTCTTTCTTTTTTTGTGGGTTGGGTAGTCACTGTTTCTGATATGGAAGGGTATAATCTTATCATTCTGGAAGGGCATCATCCAAACGCTTGAGTGCAGGAATGAGAGGCTTTTTATCACCAATTTGTGCTGCTGTGGATTCGAGCATAGTTTAGTTGACCCATTCCAAGCACTTCCTTTGTCGCCCTAGTGTTTTCTTTTTCATCCCTTTCTGTCAGTTCTCTTTTCAGTATTCGATATGTTTAGAGAACCAAAGGACATGGATAACTTTTTTAGCCTAGTGGGAACATAATGCCGTAGCCTCGTACTCTCAACCATTATGTTTTCCTTCCATAATGATGCATTTTTTATTTGTATCCAGCCTCCACTTTCCAGTTCATGTTCTCACCACCATTACATTGTTCCGTTTGTCGAGCCATTTGTTGACAAGTGTGGGCGTTCTGTTTTATGTGCAGCTTCGAGAGGAACCCACGCTTGGAAGGCCCAGAGCTACAAGGCCTGGCTGTATATGAAACCAACTGCTAAACGGCTACGGGAAGGTGGAAAATGCTAGGAAGTAACGGGCGTACAAGGTTTACCGGAGATCGGGGTGATATAGATTGTTAGGTCCGCAGTTTGCCACTTTGTAATGTTCCTCCCTACATAGCGCTGTCATGCCATGTGTCATGTGTGCCTTGCTCTCAGCAGGGAAGTTGAGTTGTTGTATGTTGTGTAGCAGAACGATGCTTTCTGCCTGTGAATGTAAAACATAAGATTGCCTATGTGTCACGACTCAAATGGTATTGTCATCTACTCATCTCTATTATGGCAATGGCACTTTTTGCTTGCTTGCTCGTGCAATACGTCAATTAGATCTACGAGTAGCATTCTAGCTGGTGGATAACTGATGTAGGGCTGATATGACATTGGTGTGAGATGTCCAAGCAAAGAGTAGCTGGCAGACTTCCAACCTCTTTTCTGACCTGAAGTATATATCAAATCAAATTAAATTCTTATAGCGGTGCCAACATAACATGCCAACCAAAGGGAAAGTAAGTGAAGGTCTCTCGGGCTCTGCCCCCGCGTCACTCCGGCCCCAGGGGCGGCACGGGCGGCGACCCCAGCCACCGAGGCGCTCGGCCCCTTGATCCCCTCCGCCCCCTCGCCGTCGCCTCCCGCGGGCAAAGCTCGTGCGGAGCGGGCGGCGGCGGGGTCTCCTCTCGCGCTGGCGGGCGCTGCAGGATGGGGATCTTGTGGCGTTGGGCAGCGGCTGGCGTCGGTGAGCAGCCTTGTGCCCTGGCGTGGAGGCGGTGGTCCTGCTGCGGCTTGGCGACCTGCAGTGGTTCGGCGGCTCGGCGGTGGCAGCGGGGCTCGGGCGGCTCGATGGGGTGGCGGGCCCCGATCTGACGGAGTGGATCCGGATGGTGTAGGTGCTCTGGCGGCTCTTGGCAGCATGGATCCGGCGGTTGGGGCTGCGGCCGGAGGCTCCTGGCTCTTCGGCGGCGCTGCCCCTGCTGCTATTGTGGCTGTGGCAAATGTGCTTGGGTTTCGGCCTGGCAACTCGGTATTGGGATACCGACGATTGAACGAGATTGAACGAGGTATTGGGATACCGACGATCAGATCTCGGGCAAGTAACATACCGATTGACAAAGGAAATTATATACGGGATTGATTGAATCCTCGACATCGTGGTTCATCTGATGAGATCATCGAGGAGCATGTGGGAGCCAACATGGGTATCCAGATCCCGCTGTTGGTTATTGACCGGAGAGCGATCTCGGTCATGTCTACATGTCTCCCGAACCCGTAGGGTCTACACACTTAAGGTTCGGTGACGCTAGGGTTGTAGGGATATGTATATGCAGTAACCCGAATGTTGTTCGGAGTCCCGGATGAGATCCCAGACGTCACGAGGAGTTCCGGAATGGTCCGGAGGTAAAGAATTATATTATAGGAAGTGCTATTTTGGGACCACCGGAGTCCGGGTCCACCGGGTGGGGCCACCTGTCCCGGGGGGCCACATGGGCTGTAGGGGGTGCGCCTTGGCCTATATGGGCCAAGGGCACCAGCCCCAAGAGGCCCATGCGCCTAGGGTTTCAAGGGAGGAAGAGTCCTAGGAGGGGAAGGCACCTCCTAGGTGCCTTGGGGAGGAGGGATTCCTCCCCCTTGGCCGCACCCCCCTAGGAGATTGGATCTCCTAGGGCCGGCGCCCCCCCTTGGCCCTCCTATATATAGGGGGAGATGGAGGACTTCTTACTGGCCTTTGGTGCCTCCCTTCTCCCTCTCCAAACACTCCTCCTCCTCCAAGTGCTTGCGAAAGCCCTGCCGGAAGTACTGCGTCCATCAACACCACGCGTCGTGCTGCTGCTGGTGCCCATCTCCCTCAACTCTCCTCCCCCCTTGCTGGATCAAGAAGGAGGAGACGTGGCTGTTCCGTACGTGTGTTGAACGCGGAGGTGCCGTCCGTTCGGTGCTAGGATCTTCGGTGATTCGAATCACGTCGAGTACGACTCCCTCATCCCCGTTCTTTGAACGCTTCCGCTCGCGATCTACAAGGTACGTAGATGCATCTAATCACTCGTTGCTAGATGAACTCCTAGATGGATCTTGGTGAAACCGTAGGAAAATTTTTGTTTTCTGCAACGTTCCCCAACAGTGGCATCGTGAGCTAGGTCTATGCGTAGTTCTCTTGCACGAGTAGAACACAATTGGTTGTGGGCGTGGATGTTGTCAACTTTCTTGCCGCTACTAGTCTTATCTTGCTTCAACGGTATTGTGGGATGAAGTGGCCCGGACCAACCTTACACGTACGCTTACGTGAGACCGGTTCCACCGACTAACATGCACTTGTTGCATAAGGTGGCTGGCGGGTGTCTGTCTCTCCTACTTTAGTTGGAGCGAATTCGATGAAAAGGGTCCTTATGAAGGGTAAATAGAAGTTGACAAATCACGTTGTGGCTTTCACGTAGGTAAGAAAACGTTCTTGCTAGAACCCTACTTCAGCCACGTAAAACTTGCAACAACAATTAGAGGACGTCTAACTTGTTTTTGCAGCAAGTTCTTTGTGATATGATATGGCCAAAGTTGGGATGAATGATGAATGATATATATGTGATGTTGGGGAATGTAGCAGAAATTCAAAATTTTCCTACGTGTCACCAAGATCTATCTATGGAGTCATCTAGCAACGAGGGAGGAGTGGATCTACATACCCTTGTAGATCGCGCACGGAAGCGTTCAAGAGAACGGGGTTGATGGAGTCGTACTCGTCGTGATCCAAATCACCGATGATCCTAGCGCCGAACGGACGGCACCTCCGCGTTCAACACACGTACGGAGCAGCGACGTCTCCTCCTTCTTGATCCAGCAAGGGGGGAGGAGAGTTTGATGGAGATCCAGCAGCACGACGGCGTGGTGGTGGAAGCAGCGGGATTCCAACAGGGCTTCGCCAAGCGCTGCGGGAGGAGGAAGGTGTGTCATGGGAGGGAGAGGGAGGCGCCAGGGCTTAGGTATGGTTGCCCTCCCTTCCCCCCACTATATATAGGGCCAAGGGAGAGGGGGGAGGCACAGCCTTGGCCCTTCCTCCAAGGAAGGGTGCGGCTAGGGAGGAGTCCCTCCTCCCCAAGGCACCTCGGAGGTGCCTTCCCCCTTTAGGACTCTTCCTTTCCCCTCTTTTCTTGGCGCATGGGCCTCTTGGGGCTGGTGCCCTTGGCCCATATAGGCCAAGGCGCACCCCCTACAGCCCATGTGCCCCCCCGGGGCAGGTGGCCCCACCCAGTGGACCTCCGGGACCCTTCCAGTGGTCCCGGTACAATACCGGTGACCCCGAAACTTGTCCCAATGGCCGAAATAGCACTTCCTATATATAATTCTTTACCTCCGGTACTCCTCGTGACGTCCGGGATCTCATCCGGGACTCCGAACAACTTTCGGGTTACCGCATACTAATATCTCTATAACCCTAGCGTCACCGAACCTTAAGTGTGTAGACCCTACGGGTACGGGAACCATGCAGACATGACCGAGATGACTCTCCAGTCAATAACCAACAGCGGGATCTGGATACCCATGTTGGCTCCCACATGTTCCACGATGATCTCATCGGATGAACCACGATGTCAAGGACTTAATCAATCCCGTATACAATTCCCTTTGTCTAGCGGTATGATACTTGCCCGAGATTCAATCGTCGGTATCCCGATACCTTGTTCAATCTCGTTACCGGCAAGTCTCTTTACTCGTTCCATAACACATCATCCCGTGATCAACTCCTTGATCACATTGTGCACATTATGATGATGTCCTACCGAGTGGCCCAGAGATACCTCTCCGTCACACGGAGTGACAAATCCCAGTCTCGATTCGTGCCAACCCAACAAACACTTTCGGAGATACCTGTAGTGTGCCTTTATAGCCACCCAGTTATGTTGTGACGTTTGGCACACCCAAAGCACTCCTACGGTATCCGGGAGTTGCACAATCTCATGGTCTAAGGAAATGATACTTGACATTAGAAAAGCTTTAGCATACGAACTACACGATCTAGTGCTATGCTTAGGATTGGGTCTTGTCCATCACATCATTCTCCTAATGATGTGATCCCGTTATCAACGACATCCAATGTCCATGGTCAGGAAACCGTAACCATCTATTGATCAACGAGCTAGTCAACTAGAGGCTTACTAGGGACATGGTGTTGTCTATGTATCCACACATGTATCTGAGTTTCCTATCAATACAATTCTAGCATGGATAATAAACGATTATCATGAACAAGGAAATATAATAATAATCAATTTATTATTGCCTCTAGGGCATATTTCCAACATGTGATGTATGAGATGTTCATGCTATTGTAATAGGAATCACGACTTGCATGTCGATGAGTATGACAACCGGCAGGAGCCATAGGAGTTGTCTTTATTTTTTGTATGACCTGCGTGTCATTGAGAAACGCCATGTAAATTACTTTACTTTATTGCTAAACGCGTTAGCCATAGTAGTAGAAGTAATAGTTGGCGAGCAACTTCATGGAGACACAATGATGGAGATCATGATGATGGAGATCATGGTGTCATGCCGGTGACAAGATGATCATGGAGCCCCAAGATGGAGATCAAAGGAGCTTTGTGATATTGGCCATATCATGTCACTATTATTATTTGATTGCATGTGATGTTTATCATGTTTTTCATCTTGTTTGCTTAGAACGACGATAGTAAATAAGATGATCCCTCATAATAATTTCAAGAAAGTGTTCCCCCTAACTGTGCACCGTTGCGACAGTTCGTTGTTTCGAAGCACCACTTGATGATCGGGTGTGATAGATTCTAACGTTCACATACAACGGGTGTAAGACAGATTTACACATGCAAAACACTTAGGTTGACTTGACGAGCCTAGCATGTACAGACATGGCCTCGGAACACAGAAGACCGAAAGGTCGAGCATGAGTCGTATAGAAGATACGATCAACATGAAGATGTTCACCGACGTTGGCTAGTCTGTCTCACGTGATGATCGGACACGGCCTAGTTAACTCGGATCATGTTTCACTTAGATTATAGGAGGGATGTTTATCTAAGTGGGAGTTCATTGAATAATTTGATTAGATGAACTTAATTATCATGAACTTAGTCTGAAATTTTACAAATATGTCTTGTAGATCAAATGGCTAACGTAGTCCTCAACTTCAACGCGTTCCTAGAGAAAACCAAGCTGAAAGACGATGGCAGCAACTACACGGACTGGGTCCGGAACCTGAGGATCATCCTCATAGCTGCCAAGAAAGATTATGTCCTACAAGCACCGCTAGGTGATGCACCTATTCTCCTTGCAGAACAAGACGTTATGAACGCTTGGCAGGCACGTACCGATGACTACTCCCTCGTTCAGTGCGGCATGCTTTACAGCTTAGAGCCGGGGCTCCAAAAGCGTTTTGAGAGACACGGAGCATATGAGATGTTCGAAGAGCTGAAAATGGTTTTCCAAGCTCATGCCCGGGTCGAGAGATATCAAGTCTCCGACAAGTTCTTCAGCTGTAAGATGGAGGAAAACAGTTCTGTCAGTGAGCACATACTAACTATGTCTGGGTTGCATAACCGCTTGACTCAGCTGGGAGTTAATCTCCCGGATGACGCGTTCATTGAAAGAATCCTTCAGTCGCTTCCACCGAGCTACAAGAGCTTTGTGATGAACTTCAATATGCAGGGGATGGAAAAGACCATTCCTGAAGTATTTGCAATGCTGAAATCAGCAGAGGTAGAAGTTAAAAAATGAACATCAAGTGTTGATGGTGAATAAAACCACTAAGTTCAAGAAAGGCAAGGGTAAGAAAACCTTCAAGAAAGACGGCAAGGGAGTTGCCGCGCCCGGCAAGCAAGCTGCCGGGAAGAAGCCAAAGAATGGACCCAAGCCCGAGACTGGGTGCTTTTATTGCAAGGAAAGTGGTCACTGGAAGCGGAACTGCCCCAAATACTTAGCGGACAAGAAGGCCGGCAAAACGAAAGGTATATGTGATATACATGTAATTGATGTGTACCTTACCAGTACTCGTAGTAGCTCCTGGGTATTTGATACCGGTGCAGTTGCTCACATTTGTAACTCAAAGCAGGAGCTGCGGAATAAGCGGAGACTGGCGAAGGACGAGGTGACGATGCGCGTTGGGAATGGTTCCAAGGTCGATGTGATCTCCGTCGGCACGCTACCTCTACATTTACCTATGGGATTAGTTTTGAACCTCAATAATTGTTATTTAGTGCCAAGTTTGAGCATGAACATTGTATCGGGATCTCGTTTAATTCAAGATGGCTACTCATTTAAATCCGAGAATAATGGTTGTTCTATTTATATGAGAGATATGTTTTATGGTCATGCTCCGATGGTGAATGGTTTATTCTTAATGAATCTCGAGCGTAATGCTACACATGTTCATAGTGTGAGTACCAAAAGATGTAAGATTGATAATGATAGTCCCACATACTTGTGGCACTGCCGCCTTGGTCACATAGGTGTCAAACGCATGAAGAAGCTCCATGCTGATGGACTTTTAGAGTCTCTTGATTACGAATCATTTGACACGTGCGAACCATGCCTCATGGGTAAAATGACCAAGACTCCGTTCTCGGGAACAATGGAGCGAGCAAACAACTTATTGGAAATCGTACATACTGATGTGTGCGGTCCAATGAGTGTTGAGGCTCGCGGTGGCTATCGTTATGTTCTCACCCTCACTGATGACTTGAGTAGATATGGGTATATCTACTTAATGAAACACAAGTCTGAAACCTTTGAAAAGTTCAAGGAATTTCAGAGTGAGGTTGAGAATCAACGTGACAGGAAAATTAAGTTCCTGCGATCAGATCGTGGAGGAGAATACTTGAGTCATGAGTTTGGCACACACTTAAGAAAATGTGGAATAGTTTCACAGCTCACGCCGCTTGGAACACCTCAGCGTAATGGTGTGTCCGAACGTCGTAATCGCACTCTATTAGATATGGTGCGATCTATGATGTCTCTTACCGATTTACCGCTATCTTTTTGGGGGTATGCTTTAGAGACTGCCGCATTCACTTTAAATAGGGCTCCGTCGAAATCCGTTGAGACGACACCGTTTGAATTATGGTTTGGGAAGAAACCTAAGTTGTCGTTTCTAAAAGTTTGGGGATGCGATGCTTATGTCAAGAAACTTCAACCTGAAAAGCTCGAACCCAAATCGGAAAAATGCGTCTTCATAGGATACCCTAAAGAAACTATTGGGTATACCTTCTACCTCAGATCCGAAGGCAAGATCTTTGTTGCCAAGAATGGGTCCTTTCTAGAGAAAGAGTTTCTCTCGAAAGAAGTAAGTGGGAGGAAAGTAGAACTTGATGAAGTATTACCTCTTGAACCGCAAAATGGCGCAACTCAAGAAAATGTTCCTCAGGTGCCTGCACCGACTAGAGAGGAAGTTAATGATGATGATCAAGATACTTCTGATCAAGCTCCTACTGAAATTCGAAGGTCCACAAGGACACGTTCCGCACCAGAGTGGTACGGCAACCCTGTCTTGGAAATCATGTTGTTAGACAACGGTGAACCTTCGAGCTATGAAGAAGCGATGGCGGGCCCGGATTCCGACAAATGGCTAGAAGCCATGAAATCCGAGATAGGATCCATGTATGAAAACGAAGTATGGACTTTGACTGACTTGCCCGTTGAGCGGCGAGCCATAGAAAATAAATGGATATTTAAGAAGAAGACAGACGCGGATGGTAATGTGACCATCTATAAAGCTCGGCTTGTCGCTAAGGGTTATCGACAAGTTCAAGGGATTGACTACGATGAGACTTTCTCACCGGTAGCGAAGCTAAAGTCCGTCCGAATCATGTTAGCAATTGCCGCATTCTATGATTATGAGATATGGCAAATGGACGTCAAAACGGCATTCCTTAATGGTTTCCTTAAGGAAGAATTGTATATGATGCAGCCGGAAGGTTTTGTCGATCCTAAGAATGCTGACAAGGTGTGCAAGCTCCAACGCTCGATTTATGGGCTGGTGCAAGCATCTCGGAGTTGGAACGTTCGCTTTGATGAGATGATCAAAGCGTTTGGGTTTACGCAGACTTATGGAGAAGTCTGCGTTTACAAGAAAGTGAGTGGGAGCTCTGTAGCATTTCTCATATTATATGTAGATGACATACTTTTGATGGGAAATGATATAGAACTCTTGGACAGCATTAAGGCCTACTTGAATAAGAGTTTTTCAATGAAGGACCTTGGAGAAGCTGCTTATATATTAGGCATCAAGATCTACAGAGATAGATCAAGACGCCTCATAGGTCTTTCACAAAGCACATGCCTTGATAAGATATTGAAGAAGTTCAATATGGATCAGTCTAAGAAGGGGTTCTTGCCTGTGTTACAAGGTGTGAAATTGAGCTCAGCTCAATGTCCGACCACGGCAGAAGATATAGAAGAGATGAGTGTCATCCCCTATGCCTCAGCCATAGGTTCTATTATGTATGCCATGCTGTGTACCAGACCTGATGTAAACCTTGCCGTAAGTTTGGTAGGAAGGTACCAAAGTAATCCCGGCAAGGAACACTGGACAGCGGTCAAGAATATCCTGAAGTACCTGAAAAGGACTAAGGAAATGTTTCTCGTTTATGGAGGTGACGAAGAGCTCGTCGTAAAAGGTTACGTCGACGCTAGCTTCGACACAGATCTGGATGACTCTAAGTCACAAACCGGATATGTGTATATTTTGAATGGTGGGGCAGTAAGCTGGTGCAGTTGCAAGCAAAGCGTCGTGGCGGGATCTACATGTGAAGCGGAGTACATGGCAGCCTCGGAGGCAGCGCATGAAGCAATTTGGGTGAAGGAGTTCATCACCGACCTAGGAGTCATACCCAATGCGTCGGGGCCGATCAAGCTCTTCTGTGACAACACTGGAGCTATTGCACTTGCCAAGGAGCCCAGGTTTCACAAGAAGACAAGGCACATCAAGCGTCGCTTCAACTCCATTCGTGAAAATGTTCAAGATGGAGACATAGATATTTGTAAAGTACACACGGACCTGAATATAGCAGATCCGTTGACTAAACCTCTCCCTAGATCAAAACATGATCAACACCAGAATTCCATGGGTGTTCGATTTATCACAATGTAATTAGATTATTGACTCTAGTGCAAGTGGGAGACTGTTGGAAATATGTCCTAGAGGCAATAATAAAAGAATTATTATTATATTTCCTTGTTCATGATAATTGTCTTTATTCATGCTATAATTGTGTTATCCGGAAATCGTAATACATGTGTGAATAATAGACACCAACATGTCCTTAGTAAGCCTCTAGTTGACTAGCTCGTTGATCAACAGATAGTCATGGTTTCCTGACTATGGACATTGGATGTCATTGATAACGAGATCACATCATTAGGAGAATGATGTGATGGACAAGACCCAATCCTAAACATAGCACAAGATCGTATAGTTCGTTTGCTAAAGTTTTTCCAATGTCAAGTATACTTTCCTTAGACCATGAGATCGTGTAACTCCCGGATACCGTAGGAGTGCTTTGGGTGTACCAAACGTCACAACGTAACTGGGTGACTATAAAGGTATACTACGGGTATCTCCGAAAGTGTCTGTTGGGTTGACACGGATCAAGACTGGGATTTGTCACTCCGTATGACGGAGAGGTATCACTGGGCCCACTCGGTAATGCATCATCATTATGAGCTCAAAGTGACCAAGTGTCTGGTCACGGGATCATGCATTACGGTACGAGTAAAAGTGACTTGCCGGTAACGAGATTGAACGAGGTATTGGGATACCGACGATCAGATCTCGGGCAAGTAACATACCGATTGACAAAGGGAATTATATACGGGATTGATTGAATCCTCGACATCGTGGTTCATCTGATGAGATCATCGAGGAGCATGTGGGAGCCAACATGGGTATCAGATCCCGCTGTTGGTTATTGACCGGAGAGCGATCTCGGTCATGTCTACATGTCTCCCGAACCCGTAGGGTCTACACACTTAAGGTTCGGTGACGCTAGGGTTGTAGGGATATGTATATGCAGTAACCCGAATGTTGTTCGGAGTCCCGGATGAGATCCCAGACGTCACGAGGAGTTCCGGAATGGTCCGGAGGTAAAGAATTATATATAGGAAGTGCTATTTTGGGACCACCGGAAGAGTCCCGGGGGTCCACCGGGTGGGGCCACCTGTCCCGTGGGGCCACATGGGCTGTAGGGGGTGCGCCTTGGCCTACATGGGCCAAGGGCACCAGCCCCAAGAGGCCCATGCGCCTAGGGTTTCAAGGAGGGAAGAGTCCCAAAGGGGGAAGGCACCCCTAGGTGCCTTGGGGAGGAGGGATTCCTCCCCTTGGCCGCACCCCCCTAGGAGATTAGATCTCCTAGGGCCGGCCCCCCCCCTTGGCCCTCCTATATATAGTGGGGAGATGGAGGACTTCTGACCTTGGCCTTTGGTGCCTCCCTCTCTCCCTCTCCAACACCTCCTCCTCCTCCAAAGTGCTTGGCGAAGCCCTGCCGGAGTACTGCAGTTCCATCATCACCACGCCGTCGTGCTGCTGCTGGATCCATCTCCCTCAACCTCTCCTCCCCCCTTGCTGGATCAAGAAGGAGGAGACGTGGCTGTTCCGTACGTGTGTTGAACGCGGAGGTGCCGTCCGTTCGGTGCTAGGATCTTCGGTGATTCGAATCACGTCGAGTACGACTCCCTCATCCCGTTCTTTGAACGCTTCCGCTCGCGATCTACAAGGTACGTAGATGCATCTAATCACTTGTTGCTAGATGAACTCCTAGATGGATCTTGGTGAAACCGTAGGAAATTTTTTGTTTTCTGCAATGTTCCCTAACAAGATCTTCAGGATCGGGCGATGAAGGCGCCTTCACGTCTTCTTCCTCCTTGGGGGCATCGTCTCGGAGCCGGCCACAACCTGAAGACCAGTGGATGGCGGCATCTTCGCCGTGTGGGTTGCGGCATCTTCGCCGCGTGGTTTGCGGCATCTTCGCCGCGTAGTTTGCTGAGGCGGCCATTTCGGGGGCGTGGATTTCTGTTTGGCAACGATGATGGCTTCGAGAGGAGCTTTGGTCGCAGCTCGGGCTTCGGTAGTCGGATCTTCCCGGCGTGTCCGAGGTGCTCTTCCGCTGGTTGCTTGGTTGCTTTGAAGTCGGAGCTGCGGTGGAGTGTGTCCAGGCGGTGACGATGACAGGCGCTCGGTGGTCGGTTCCGGAGGGCACGGACGGCGCAAGTCCTGCATATTTCCCTTGTGATGATCATCGTCAAAGTCGGAGCTGTCGGTTGTTCACGCGTGTGGCCTTCTGTTGGCATGTGCCATCATGGTTTTCTGGTGCAGCTGTTTGTAGCTCTATGATCCCATGTCGGTGGCCAGGTTGGCCGGTAGTGCCCATGTCATGTGGGTTGAGTTGTATCGGTTTTAGCCCGGCTTTCCGTCAATTAACCGAGCAATTCTCTTCTTCTTAATCAATGAAAATGGCAAATCTCTTGCCTTGTTTCAAAAAAACATGCCAACCAAAACAATTGAAGTAAACGGATGGCTGTCGCTGGCATTTTATACTCCCTATCCTTTTGGAGTTGACCTCTGCTGATAGTATCTTGAAAAATATTCAAGTTGGACAGTTAAAAATCATGTGTAAGTTTGTCTCAAAAGCATCTTCAATGTACGAGTGAAACTACTATCTTTACAGGGAAAGAAGTACCAGTGACAGTGATTTCCTTCAGAAAAAGTTGCTGGGGCAATTATTTCGATATGAGTTTTTTTTTTTAGACACCATTTCGATATGAGATGAAACAGGCAGACACGATCGGGCTAGGCTTTGGGCGATTGGAGCGGCCTCGCTGAGAGTGATCGACCGGTGCCACCGGGCCAGGGTCGGACCCCAACTCGCTCCCCGCAGCCGGGCCGGCCGTGATGCTTCCGCTGCGGCGCTTGTCGTGGGCCTGCCGCCGGCGAGGTCTCGCCCAGTTCGCCGCCGGAACCCCCCGGGAGGCGGCGGACGCGGTCGTGGTGGGCGCCGGCGCGGTCGGCCTCGCGGTGGCGCGCGCGCTTGCCATGGCCGGGCGCGAGGTGGTGGTGGTCGAGGCGGCCTCCAGCTTCGGCACCGGCACCAGCTCCCGCAACAGCGAGGTCATCCACGCCGGCATCTACTACCCTCCCCGCAGCCTCAAGGTGCGCTGCCCCTTCCCGGCCAAGCCGTATAATCTACGAGTTCGTGCACAAGGATTCTACTAGCTTTCTGTGATATTTCAGTTCAGTTCAGTCAGTTCTCACCAGTGACCACATTGGAGTATTGGACAGTTGACATTAGTATTTTAGCATCTCAGTCTCTTAGGTGTCTGTGTCCTTAGAGTTTGAGATTGGTATACAAATACTATTGCTGAAAATAAAACACATATAATTCATCGGGCAAATAGTAATCTTCTTCCCTGCTTTGTGTTATTTTCAGTTTTGCACATTGCAGTAGCAATATTCCCGTTGATACTTTTGAGGTATATATATACTGTCTCCAATGCTGAGTGCACTTGTAGAATCACAGTTCATTACTTCATTTTCCCCTTCTGTCCATCTATGGCATTCTTAATAGTATAATGATCCCTTCTTCTGTCCTATTCTATTTGATGAATTACCAAAGTGCTTTCTTGCCATGCTGAAATTAATTACAGATTTTTCTCCTACGGAATGTTTTTGTAGGCTAATCTTTGTGTAAGAGGAAGGGAAATGCTCTACAAGTACTGCACAGAACGAGCAATCCCCCATAAACGGCTCGGCAAACTTATCATTGCTACTGGTGTTGCAGAGACTGCAAAGCTGGACATGCTCCTCAAGAGCGCTAAAGACAATGGGGTGAATGATCTTCAGATGATGGAAGGTTCTCAGGCCGTGGAGATGGAACCTGAACTGCGTTGTTTGAAAGCTTTACTATCACCTAGTACTGGGATTGTTGACTCGCATTCATTCATGCTCTCCCTTTTGGTACTTGGCTAATCTGTTCTTGATTCTTACCATTTTTGTCTTTGCATTGTTTATTTTGCCTGCTATAATCCTCTAAATGATTCAATTATTTGAAAGGTCCCTTTTCACACTCTCCAAGAGTGAAAAAACTGTATAGATAACTGAAATAGCGCTACGTAGAAGGCCTCTGCACTATCGAAGCAATTTTAACTAGTTAAGATATGTTGATGTTCCTTTCTTTCGTTTTCCTTCTCAAATGAGCTCGCAGCAATGTTTGGAAGGTTGAGGCCTGATAATCCAAAAATATTCCCCATGCGTCTTTCCTGTACACAGCTATATTATGTTCATTTTATGTTAGTCCACTTCATCGTGTTGCATCATGCAAAACTCTAAATCTTCTCATACTGTCATGTGATTTCCTTTTCTTGTGATGCAGGCTGATGCTGAAAACCTAGGCGCAACCATATCATATAACACAGCAGTCATCAGTGGGCATGTTGGAGATGAAGGGATCGAGCTTCATATTTCTGAAAGCAAAGAGCTGGAGAATCAGTCTATAGGCTCTCCTGTACCCCCACAGATTGTTTTGCTTCCAAAACTTCTGATAAATGCAGCAGGTTTAAGTGCAATTCCACTTGCCAAAAGACTTGATGGCCTTGACCAAGCATTTGTGCCCCCGGCTTACTATGCCCGTGGATGTTACTTCACTCTCTCACAAACCAAGAGTCCTTTCAGCCACTTAATATACCCTCTACCAGAGGATGGTGGCATAGGGGTCCATGTCACACTAGACTTAAATGGCCTTGTCAAATTTGGACCAGATGTTGAATGGTTAGATGGTAAAATGGATGACATGTCATGTTTCCTGAATAGGTAAGCCATTGCAAATACTTGCTTGTTCAGTTTAATTATATATGATCTTTTTTACTTGTTATACACATCGCTGAAATTGATGGAGTTACAAACGTTCTAGTGGTGTCCAATATTTAAAAATAAAGTTACCACAGTTGCTGCCTAATATTAACTGGTTAATATGAAAATAGTTTCCTCTTCTTGAAAAAGCTAAGATGGTGTGTGACTTTTAGCATCTGTGTACATCAGGTTTGATTACTCAGTGAACCCCACCAGATGTTCTGGATTTTACTCTGTGATAAGGAAGTATTTTCCAAATCTCAAGGATGGTTCTTTGGAGCCTGGTTATTCTGGGATCCGACCAAAGCTTTCTGGCCCGGGACAGCGCCCTTCAGATTTTGTTATTCAGGTTATTATCTGATTTAACATAGTTCTCATATATCAGCTTGAAAGTTTACTTTTCACTGTCAAGTATCAACAAACCCGTGAAGCTGAACACTCCTGACTACTGCAGGGGGAGGAAGTCCACGGTATTCCTGGGCTGGTTAACTTGTTTGGTATAGAATCCCCTGGTTTGACATCAAGCTTGGCAATTGCAGAACACGTCGTTTCAAGGTATAACAGCACTTGATTCTCAAACAATCACCGATCGATGAATTGCAGCTGGATGAACCCAGGACAGCTGGAGTCTATCATGTGAATCACATTGCTCACAATGATTTCCTTGTTTATTTCCTTTTATTTTGGGGAAGAACAAGATGCTGCTTGTAAAGGTGCGACTCTCCAGCTTAGTTGAATAAACAAAATATATCGATTGTGGGTTGGTGTATAGAAATGTGGATCCTCGCATACATCTTGTGGCAAGAGGATCCTCTGCATTACCAACTTGTGTCTGAGCAAAAGTATATGCATTACATCGCCTGTTGACCATTTGATGAAAATTGGATGGCCAGGATTTGAATGGAAAACACAATGGTGTTGTCCATTTTCTTGCAGCAAAAATACGAGGCAACTCTGACAATTTGCCTCTGTTTTCGAATCGTGGGATGCAACTTAAACAGCTGCCGGGACTGAAATTCTATCACAAATATCTTGATAACACAGGCATGATTTCAACTATATCCATCAAAATTGTTCCTACATGGTGACTCTGATCACTTAACATTTCGAGAAATTAACATATGGTAATAGACTAATAGCAGTACATGGTCTCCGGCATAGGATCCACAAATATCACCAGGCAAAGGTTATAAAGGTATCTGAAAGCAATGGATGGGGTTGTGGAAGGGCAAGGGCAATGTCACAGGGAAGTGAAACTCTTCAAGCACCAGCTTGTCTGTTCCCAATTGTCCAGCTTTCGCCATTCCTATCATCTGAAGTTTAGCGAACGACGGTGAGTAAATTGACAGGTCAGCAAGAAAACAAAACATTATTTTAAACAAGGTAATAAAAACTAAAAGCGTCTCACCGCTTCCTTTGCGCACGCCACTTGTAAACAGGCTGTGATGTTGAATTTAAAATCTCTTCTTCACGGAGCTTCCTTTTGCGTCCAGGTTTCTGCCCCAGTATTAAACAACAACTTCAGTAACTTCAAACTTGACAACAAAAACAGTACTACTGTACTATCGACGTGACCATCAAAATTTCATAAGCCAGTTCTTTTGAAGATTTTGACTTTAGGCTACTTGAGACATCGGTTGATGACAAAATCTGAACTGGTTCAACTGAGTTGTATTTTTTACATTATTTTCACAAATAACATAACATTTTATGGTTCAGTCACTGAAGGTATTATACCGACTTCACCAAAGCAAAATAAATATTCTAATTCATCAGAGAAAACACACCTTCAGTTCTTTTTGCAAGGCCATTATTTTCACAAAATAACATAACATTTTATGGTTCAGTCACTGAAGGGATTATACCGACTTCACCAAAGCAAAATAAATATTCTAATTCATCAGAGAAAACACACCTTCAGTTCTTTTTGCAAGGCCATGTCCGCATACAATTTCTCAAGATTCTTAACCCTTTCTTTCCTGCTTTCTAACTCCTTGTAGGAGGAAGCTGTTTTCCTATAAAGAATTTGACGGGATATAAGTTTATCAGGCAGCACCTGATGCACTAATGTGCACAAGAATCAATATCATGCTTTGAGCTAGAGAAAAAAAATCCCATCCCACATCCAAGCCATTACCACTGAGTAATTTGCTGAATGCATTAACATTCACACCCACATCAACCATGAATAGCATGAACTAAATCACCAAAACACCCAAACTCTCAGGTCTCAATAATAAAGAGCAGGTATTTTGACGAGAGTAAAGACCAAAGGAACAGGTGTAATATTCATTCACTAATAAACCGATAAATGAAAGCTATCCTTTCCAAGTATAACATTAATCACAGTAGCCACATATATAACACAAAATCATATTCCCAAAAGAACAGCACACTACCTCTTTATACGAGAAGGGATGTTACCAAATTGAGGTGCGCTGCTGCTTTCACCTATCCTAGATCGTATTTCTTTGGCTTCTTCTCTGAAATGAAACAGCTAATCATCTCAATATTTAAAAAATCTTAGGTGGCTAGCCAGCGATTCATAAATGAATCTTAAAAAATTAAATTCAAAACTGAAAAATGGTAAGAAGCAAGAATGCGACATTTATACCTGTCTTCCGCAAAGTAAATGTGCTTGTTTGAACGCTTGTCATCCACTGCGTGAAGGGTTGAGCTCAATCGTTCAACTTTCTACAGTCAAAGGTGTGACATTAAAATTGGATCAGAAATATAGGATTTAGCCACAAAAAACAAAGTACGCATTTGTTTTGAATATTTCAAAGTCACCACAAACCTTTCTTTCACTTTGAATGGCCTGAAAGATGTATCCCATGTCTTTATGCTTCAAGAGCATACGTTCCTCTTCGGTGTACTTATTATTTGCTTCAGGCCTAATAAAAGGTACATGACAATCCAAATCAACACGTAGAATATACCAAGGTTCGAACTGCCAGAGTAAACTACTCTATAACGTACTTGGGCCTATGGATTCCATCCACGGTTTTACTGTTGATCATCTTGAAATAGAACTCATCTGGGTTCTTGAACGATGCCTTCTCCTTCAGATTCTGTATTTACCAGATAACAACAAGGACCATAGGTTAGCTATAAGATAGCTATGATAAACATCCCAGGAATGTACCAAATAAACAAAAGAAAATGCCCCCCTGAGCTCTCCTAGGTCCTAATAAGGGTGTGCTTGGGTTGAGCTCAATTCGATTTTCGGCCAGTGTTGGCAAAACAAAGAACTAGAGACAGTTGAAGGGGGCACATCGCATGACATAGGTGAAGAGAAGGAATGACACACAAGAGTCCCAACTCGGGAAGGAACAGAAGCAATACCCTGATGAAATCCTCCTTGCGCTGGTAGGCCCTGGCGCGGAGGATATGGTCCTTGTGCTTCTCCAGAAGCCCGTACTTCTTCCGCGACTCCCTGCAACACCAATGCGAATTCCAGAATCAGTCCGCAAATCGGCGCAGACGCGAGAGGAAGGTCCAACACGGAGACGCCCCCAGAAGAGCCGCAGGGCTCCGATGGCGGCGGCGGCCGCGCCGTGGGAGGCGAGCCCGTGAGGCTCGAGGGGAAGCGGGAAGCGTCGCGCAAGGGGAGGAGGGACTTACGGCTGGGCGCGCTCCTTGTGAGCCCGCCGCGGAATCGAGTTCCGCAGGGACGACATCTTCGTCCTCGCTGCGCCTCTCCCGGAAGAACGAGCGAATCGGCGGAGGATCGGATTTGGGAGGGGCTACGCGGCGAGGAGAGGGGAGGCCGGAAGAGAAGGAGGCGGCCGAGCTAGCTAGGGTTCAGGGTTTGGGTTTTCCTCGGGCAGTCGGGCGTGCGCGATGCAAGATGAAGGGGCGAAGCCTGGTCCGCGAGTCCGGTGCAAGGCGGCCCGTTCGTATTGGGCTGTAGTGATACGTTTTTTCTTTTTTGCGGGGAGGATGAACAATTGTTTTTTTTTGAAACTGGCTGAACAATTGCTGGTGTGAACAATCGCATTTGCAAAGCATGGCATCAGCATTTAAAAAAAAGAGTGTGTTTAGACTATTTTTTTTTTCATCTTTTTCTAAAAAAAAGAAGAAGCAATTTTTCATCTCGCCCGGAAGAACCGATCAGGTGTCAAACTGTAGAGACTGCCACATTATGGAAATCCAATTCGGCTCTTGGGAGCATATCCTGCCCACCAAAAATGTTTTTTGCAAATGTAAAAAAAATAGATGTGTTTTTCGTCACACCAAAATGCTACCTGCAAATTTTTGGGAGGAAAGCTTAAGTATTTGATCTGTGCCAAAAAAAAGTCGGATGACAAATGTTACCTCCAAATTTACACTTACTTATGTTTTTTTCACCGACGAAGCACTATCACCCCGTTTCACATGAAAATTGTCAAGCACGCTTCTTACACTAACAAGAACATTTAAAAATAGAATTATTAAATTTTATTTACTATTTATTTTGAATTTACTATTCATTAGAGAGCATATGCACCCTGAAACCAAAACGGCCCTCCTGGCACATTGCCTCTTATATGATGTCCATGGTTGAGTGGACACGAATAAAATCAGAGCTTGAGTAAGGATAGCTAGCAGCAAACAAGTTCCACAAGATAAACTTATGCACCCAGCGAGCAACTTCGACTGTACCGTGTTAAAAAAAACAAACTTATGCACCCATATGACAAATGGCATTGCACGTTAGCAGTACACGTTGCATTCACATTTTCGGCTACAACATTACAAAGCATGTTTCTCACGGATAACTCTATCTTCCCGCTGCTGCTGCAGCTGCAGCTGTTTGTGTTTCTGCTCAAACTGGAATTTACAGTCAACTCTCAAAACTGTAACTTCGAAAAAACTACGGCGTTCAATTTTAATCATCTCTAATACAGCTGCCTATCTCTAGTACGCAAGACAAGAGGTTACAAGAGCTGTGGGGGTCCAGAAGAGGCTGGACGGGCAGTGCTTGCTTTAATCTGCGGGCCGGCTTTGGGCTCAGGCTTCGGAAGAGCGCGATCTGATCCGCGCTAGGATTTTGACGACCCTGCATTTTTTCCTTCAAGCGCTGGCAATCTCGCCGGTCATCAGTTCAGCACAAACCAACACGGAGCATATCCTCCTCATACAGCTTTCGGCTGGACCTGTTCGAAGTCAAACACCTCGAACATCAAGCGCCGCACATCAGGCTTGCCGTAGACGCAGTACGAGAGCCCGTGTATCGCTTGCTGGACAGCAGTCGTGGAAGGATTTCTCAGCCGGCGGTTGTGTTCGAATCTGTCCTGTACAGTCTCCCCGTATATAATGTAGTGGTGAAGGTGCTTGTCCCGCAGGTACCGCCCGCAATACTTGTTCATCAACAACCTCCTATGCTTCTCTGACAACCACCTGCCAGGTGCGTCGAGATGCTTCATGAGCAGCCTCTCTGCCAATACTAGATCCTGATCATGAGGGAGTTCAGACCTTCAGTATGACTATTGACCAAATGGAGAGCGGTCAGATGCTGAAAACGTCACAAGATGGGCAACAAACCTGGATCTTCTGACCAACATATTCCAGACGCTCAAAACAAAATCTTGGATGCTCAAACTTGTATTTTGAGGGATGCATGAAGCACAGCTGCAGTAAAAAACCAATACAGATCATGTTGATTTATGTGCAGACAATAATGAAATATATCAACAGTTTGAGTTGTTGGACAACTAGGAAGCAGATTTGATAAGACAAGCAAGTAATGCACCACAAAACATGTTTGCATGCAGAGAAATAAGTAAACATTAGAAAGGAAGACCATAAGGAGAGAAAAGACTAGCGGTGTCAAAATACCTGGAGGCCAAGTCCAAGTTCTATATTCCTTGCTTCTGTAATTTCTGGAATTTTATCATTCGCTGGCAAGGGGTATCCTAGGATGTTCATGATTTTGGGTCTATTATCAAAATCCCAAATGTTTCCTCTGAAACGATGCATGCCTGGTGGCACACATGCTCGGAAAAGCCTAGGATGAGCAAAAAGGGCATCCGCTGGTGGCTGCAGTACATGCAACAGTTAACTAGATAGAAAGAAGTGACGGTGAAGATTTGGGACAAACGGCAGGAACGGTCAATACCCGGTAGGCAGCAACATCTTGCCATGCGAGTTGTCTCTTCTCAAACTCCACTGAAACATAATCAACGTCTTCTAGTTGACGCCGCAGTTTTGGCTGACAGCTCTCTTCTTCAGGGTCCATCCCGAACGCCTCAAAGAGAACACGATAGACTTCAGGCATTCCAAAGCACAGATATATAGCTCCAAATAATGCCCAGAACACAGCCCTGAAGTACAAACATAAAGTTTAATGAAGACTACCCCATATATGTACTCCAGATTGCCAGTTAACAGTACAAATAGCTCTGACAAACCAAACAATCAAGAGAAAACTCTTCAAATGTGTTAGTATTATCATGAATTTATGAAGTTAGGTTATGTGCTCCATATTCTTATGCAAAGAAAATTTCCACGGCAAGTTAGCTAGAACATAAAAGGGAGACACAGCAGTACACAATAAAGGAGATTGAAGAATGCAATTCAGTACAAGTGTACAACATCTAACAGGATTATGTAGGGGGAACTTGACTGTTAACAAGGCTGTAGAACATCTAACAACGGAGACAACTTCACTGAGAAAGCCACAGAACATACATATAACATTGAACTAAAGAGTGGCCAAAAAATAAGCTAACAATACTCGCTTTCACCATTAATGTTATGCCAAGACATGCAAGTTTACTGAATATGTTGAATATGTCAAGAAGATAACAACTAGTTAAATGTACCCCTACCAAATTTCTCCTAGCACCGCTCCACCAAATCACCCATACATTTCCCAAAAAAATAACTACCACAGCAGAGCAAGTATGGAATGCAGATCAAGCTCATGCGAACAACATTGATATCTAGTAACCCACAAGTTGATATTTAGGTGTTAAACTCATAGGCAGTTATCTTCCTTATCGAATTTATAAGGTGCTAACTAGATGTATACTATGCTAATAGCAAATGTGCCATGGACGATTTCACTCTTACACTGATGAACAGAATGTTGACTGATTGCTCGCATTGTCCTAATGCATGATCCCAGACCAGAATTATACCTCTACTACAATTCAAATCGCACATTCCCAGTCAGTAATTGAAGACTTACTTCGTGGGCGGTTCCCTGTCCTTCCGTATCATCTTATCCAAATCGTCGTAAGGAAACACCAAATTATGCAGGCTGGCCGCCTTGATCCATTTGGGCAGCATCTTCTTCCCGATGAGCGCGAAGACCCGCTCCCGCATCGGGCCAGGGGACTCCCTGGGGTACCTCTGCAGGAAGAACTCGCAGAAGGCGAGCTCCAGCACGAACTGGCCCAGGAACCACAGCCTGGAGTGGCCGTTCCGCACGTGGCGCGTGCGCGTGCGCTCGGAGGAGGGGTCCAGGTGCTGGAAGGCGAGGTAGAGGAGGACGTCGAAGTGGCGCGCGGGGCAGTCGTCGCCCTCGCCGAGCGTCTCGGAGGGGGCGAGCGGGTAGCCGAGCGCCTGCTTGGCCTCGAGGAGGTACTCGTCCATCCAGGTGCGGTCGGCGGCGGAGAGCGGCGAGGAGGGGAGGCAGGAGGAGAGCAGCGGCAGCGACTTGAGCGACAGCTGCGGGCTGTTGAGGAACCGCTGGGTGAGGCGCTCGTCGTCGAGCGGCGGCTTGAGGATGAACCGCCGCGGCGGGTGCTTCTTCTTGGGCGAGACGGCCTTCTTCCGCTGCGCGAGCTCCCGGAGGAGCCGGCTCGGGCTGTTCGCCGGCTCCGAGGGGGAGGCCTGCGGGGGCGGAGGGGTCTGGTCGGCCGCCACGGCGAGCACGCGGGCCCGGCGCCGCGTGGCGGGGAGGTGGAGGGGCGAGAAGGTGAGCGCCTGGAACGCCATGGCGGCCGGTGCCATGGTGGTGGCCGCTGGGTTTTGCGGTTTGGGGGCTGGAGGAAGGGGGAGGAAGGAGGAAGAGGATAAGCGTAGAACGATAGGAAGGGGACCCATCGAGAGCCGTCCGTTCTGCGTTCGATGGCTCAGATCTTCCGGATCCGGGCCGAATGGGAGGAAATATCTTCAGCTATCTATCCGCCTTCGAAATGACATGGCAACCCACGTGAGGCAGTGACAGTTCGCCGGCCCCGTCTCGACAGAAAAGGTAAAGTCTCCGCCGCCGATCCCTCGCCGCCGGTAGGCGGGCAGTCGGGGCGCCACCAGCTTACCACCGGCCTGCGCGCCGCCCGTCGATGGCGAACCCGAGGAGGGCCATCGCGCTGCAAATCAACACCCAGACCCCGCCATTCCCCGCCGCCGCCGCGCCCTCGTCCTCCTCGCTGCCCTCGTCGCTCCTCCACTTCCTGAAGCGGCCGGCGTCCTTCCCCTTCCTGCTCTCCCTCTTCGTCCTCCTCACCTGGATCTCCCTCCACTTCCACCAACCCACCCCCTCCGCCTCCCTTCAGCGCCCCACCGTCGTCCACGACCCTCAGGCCAACCTCGTCCGCTACCCCGCCGCCCTCCATCCCACCCCCATCGCCGCCGACGAGCGCGGATGGCTACTCGACCCTGTCGCCGCAGCCCGCGAGGCCGGCCTCCCAAGTGAGCTCCCCTCTTGCCTCGCGAATTCTACGTTTCCAGTTATGCTCCCTTGTTGTTAGCTCGCTGCAAAAATTGTTTCAATAGAATAGTTGGAATGTGGCAGGGATGATGTAAAATATATTACACTGTGTCATCAATTGCAGAAGTAAGGTCTGTCTAGTTCATACTTGTAGTAGATACTCCAGCTCTTGCTCAGTTTGAAGTTTATAGTGAAAAGAAGAACAGAGTGATGTTCTGAACTGTGTCACTGGTGGAAGTGCAGCACAAACATGCTATCCTTTTAGGATGTACTCCCTCCATTCCAAATTACTCGTCGCAGAAATGGATGTATCTAGAACTAAAATACATCTAGATACATCCATACCTGTGACGAGTAATTCGGAACGGAGGGAGTAACACCTTTCAGAGTGGCACTTGGTTTGCACCTTTCAAATTAATCTTGCTACCTTAGTGCCAGTCTTACTTGGAGATTGTTAAGCTGGGTGTGCTATATCAACCAGTATAGGCACCTTGGCTGAGCTGGGCATATGCCGCTTTCGTCTGTTGTTAGCTCGCTGCAATAAGTTGTTTTAATAAAAGAGTTGGAATGTGGCAGGGATGATGTAGAATAAATAACACTGTCATCAATTGCAGAAACCAGGCCTGCCTAGTTCATATTTGTAGTAGATACTCCAACTCTTGCTCACTTTGAAGTTTATAGTGAGAAAAGAACAAAGTGATGTTCTGAACATGACACTGGTGGAAGTGCGGCACGAACATGCTGTCACGCGTGGCTAACACTTTTTGGAGCGGCACTTGGTTTCCACCTTTCAAAATAATCTTGTTACCTCAGTGGCAGTCTTATTTGGAGAATGTTAAGTGGGTTTGCTATGTCAATTAGGCACCTAGGTTAAACTGGGCATGTACCACGTCCGTTGGCAGCATTGTTTGTGTGAGTTTGATACAAGGTGCCTCTGTGTTCACCCCTTGGCATATGGCCCAACAAACTGTGATCACTGAGATGTTTTGGTGATTGGATCGTTCCACTTGCTTTCCATCTACATATATTAGACAGATACTCCCTCTGTTCCAAAATAGATGACTCAACTTTATACTAACTTTAGTACAAAATTAGTACAAAGTTGGGTCATCTATTTTGGAACGGAGGGAGTAGATGGGTAGCTTTCTTTCACAAGCAACCAATGATCAAGACTTGTGTTCAGAATTGTCAGTTCCATCTATCTATTTATTTATTTTCCTCAAATGTCCCTATTTATCATACTGATCTGTATCCCTACGGCCGAAAGTAGAAAAGGTAGCAAAAGAGAACATTTGCAATATGGGGGTAGCAACCGATTGATTTTTAGCTAACCAAGTTGGAGAATATTCTGCTACACAAATATCTCCCTTCTTTTGTACTTCATTTTACCTTTGTCGGTTCTATCAATAGATGCCCATCTTACTGGGAAAAAAGAGGACTTTCCATGCATCACTGCTGTTTTCCCACTACTTACTACTCCCTCCGTTCCTAAATATAAGTCTTTGGAGAGATTCCACTATGAACCACATACGGATGTATGTAGATGCACTTTAGAGTGTGGATTCACTCATTTTGCTCCGTATGTAGTCCATAGTGAAATCTCTACAAAGACTTGTATTTAGGAATGGAGGGAGTAGTTACTACTGTGTTGAACTTGAGACTCTTTGTCGAGTGTATGGCTGGTAGCCAGAATGAATTTGCTCTATGGTCTAGTTTGCCAGTATGTTGAACTTGAGGCTGTTCATCTCTGTGTTTCGTTGTAACTTTGCTTTGTTCAACTTGATTCTAAATTTGTGTCATCATGCTCAAAATAAAGTACTATTATTCATATGTTGTGTCCATCAGTGTCTCTACTCTCTATTGATTGTGTTCTAAAGATTTGTGTAGATATTGAAAGTCTCTACTGATCTTCTGCATACGAGGAGAAAATTAGGCATGGATTACTAGCCTACAACTTATGGGACCGTGTCACTTTGTAGCTGCAGAACTCCAAGTTTTTTTTTCTCTTGGGGTTTACTCCGGAACAATATTTACATGACAAGAAGTCATAAATACAGAAACATCGATTCCACGCTCTTTTGTATGGATTTGTGGAATGATATATTTACTTGGATGTGATTGCCTGGAATTTTGCTCTACAGCTTAGGCAGGACTGATGTGAATAGAGCACAGGCTGTTTTTCAGTATCTGACTGGACATTAATTATAATGTTCAATTTGTGGCAGATGGGGCGTTGGTCTGTCTTTCACTACACGTGGGACTGATCCAGCCAGGTGGTTTGCGTGGCAACCATCGTCACCATACATGCAATGAAACATTCGTCATCTGGGGCGCAAAAACAAAATTCAGGGTAATGATATTCTCTTCTTCATTCACTCACTCAGCCCCTGATAATCACATCCTCTATTGTTGATTGGTTGTTTTTCCGTGATAAACAGTTAGAAAATCCTGATGTAAAAGATAAAGGATACGGAGAAGCCATAATTGCTGCTGACGAGGTAGCCATTGTCGCAAGCGCAAGATCAACCGCACACGCATTGATCAATATGGATGTGCGACCGACCTTCTTCTTGGGATGTCAAGATACACCAATAAATCCCAACAGTTCAAATACTGACTACAAGGTCTGGAAAGATCTCTGACATCCACATTGCTCCTATGGTCTGACGGTGAGCAATATTTCAAAGACTAATACAATATGATCCGGAGAAACTGAAAGTAGCATTGAGCCTTCAGAATTCACCTCGGTGAAGATTTTAAGGTAGATGCTTGTGTATAGTTGAGGTGACACTTCCAGTTGGCTCTCCTAGTTCTTTCGTCTGTTTTTTTTTCTTTTTTGTTGACAAGGGGTTATTCTTGTTACTATTTGTTTGTTTTCTTTCTCTTGCATATAGTCACTGGTCATGTACTCCTTTGTTAAAGGAAACAGACCTACCTTATTTGGCTTAATATTCTCAGAAAAATTTCTTTCTCTGTATGTGCAGCATATGTCTGCCGAGCTGTTAACTGACAGATCATAGATGCCTCTTTATATTGACAAATTGTTGAGCTATGCGCTGCCGGGTACTAATTTGCAGATGCCGTTTCATGCCTCCTTGTATTGCCGAATTGCAAAATCAGAAATGACCTCTTTGTGCAGCGAATTGCAAGTGAAACAGGGCCACGTATCCAGGACACGTTGATGTGCTCTCGAGCTTGTTCTGTGACCTGTGCCTGGCTTTGGCTTACACCTCTCTGCTTTTCTCCATTCGATTGTTAGCCATCAACATCATCAATCGAGTCGGATTCGTTTTCCCCCACACGGTTCTTACGTGCCACAGATTTGCAAACGGCATGTGGCGATATTCATCGACAATACTTGCAGCGAGATGAGACGAGATATTTTAGGTAGGATATGCAGTTTTATTTTCAGGTTATAGGATATACAACTTCATCCAAAAAAATACCAACATCGCCGAGCTCGACAAGTGTCGCCGGGAGAATGCATGCATCAAATCCCTCATCCAAAAATAAAATAACATATGGTCCTCAGGTAGCTCCAGTACTATTTTTCACTTAGAATTTACAGAAATTTTGTAACAGGATGATCATTGGAATTTATACGTGTGGTGCTCCTCGATCCTTTTCTTTTTGAAGTTGGTTTTATGTGCCCGACGCGAACTGCTAGAAAATCAATTGTGTGAAGAATGCAACACAAATTCTATGCCTGCAGAGAAATACAAATACGATGGTGGTCCAGTACGCTTGTAGTCTAGTGGATGAACAGACAAGCAAGCCAATGAAATGGAGAGAAAAAGATCAAATACAGAGGAAGATATCTCGCACACCGGAATCCTCACATGTGATAGGCCCGCTTCACATTCACACCATCCACACGAGCCCATAAAGAAAATATTCTCAGAAAATAATAAAACGCTAAAATTTAAAATAACAAAAGAAAAAAAAACACTGAGAAAAAGAGAGAAGGGGAAGGGGAACCGGATGCCCAGAAACTGGAACCAGGAAATCCCTAGATCCCCACGCGATCCTCTTCCTCTATAAAGCCTGCCCCCCGCGACACAGATGCACCCAGTCGCGCACTGAGACCCCCCCACGTCATCATCGCCCCATCAACGCGCAGCTCGCGTAACATTTGCAGGTCCTCGTCGCCCCTTCGAGGTTTCGGTTTGCCATGGCGGACCAGCTGAGCGAGGAGCAGATTGGCGAGTTCAAGGAGGCCTTCAGCCTCTTCGACAAGGACGGCGATGGTACCGATTTCCGCCCCTTTCGCCCTCCCCTCCCCTCCCCTTCCCTTCCCTTCCCTCATCCGCATTAGGTGATCCCGCGCGAACGCCGTCCCGATCGATCCGGCCCGGAATCACGGATCCTGCCCCGCGAGGCGTGGGTTGATCTGCGTCATGCGATGCGCGCCTAGATCTGATGGCGTGCCGGGGCGGTGGCGATTTTGTTTTTGCGCGGCGATTTGGTCGTTTTGGCGTGACGGTAACCGAAACGCCTGCGTGGTGGCGAATTAATCTGTTCCGTGGTTTGGGCCTATCCTCGTTAGAGGCATGCAATTAGTCTGCAGGGAGGGGGGTTACGCATTGTGGTGTGCGTTGTGTGCTTGTAGGCTTGTAGTGATTTGACCCGGCGTGGCGTTTGGGTGGCCTGTGAAATGATCTCAGGAACAAGGATGGGGGTAAATATGCGCACCAATTTGCTGTTTGGATGTCTGTCATCATATCATAATATGTGAGCACGTAGTTGGGAACCGAAGTGCAGAATTTGACAATAAATAAGCTTTGGGGTCAATGTTATTTGGGGGAAGGGCATCACCACATCCTCCTGGTTGTTCAATCAGAGCACCAGACCTGGTAATTTCATCATTTATTATCTTCACTGAACCATACTAATCCTGAAAGAACAGTATTCCAAGGCAGTGGCCTAGTGGTTGAAGACGGTATTGTCACTTGGCTTGCTTACCATGCTTCCATTTCATTCGCATCAGATTCCTTACATGTCTCTGCTTCTCGTACGTCTGAAACCAAGGAATATCTGCTCTAAGCCCTGGCCATTCATTTTAGCATTGACAACTTGGGTGTGATGTGGGCTGTTATGTTAGTTATTTTCTATGGAATCTTATCGTGTCATAGTAAACATATGGAAAAGACTTGAGAATAAAGTGGCCATGGAGGAGTATTGTAAAAAAAAAAGTGGTCATGGAGGAGAATCTAGGTCTGCTCAGAGTTAGCGGTCCACATTGGCTTAGAATATAATAGAACACTTGAAGAATGTTGGACCATTCAATAATTCAATTGAAGCGCTTAACGTGTCGTTTAATCAATGCCCCAATCCTGGATATATTGTTTCAAACTGTCAATTGTTTGACCAGAATTTTTTAGGTAGTTTGGATGTAAAATGTGATTAATTAGATATGTGGGTATGTTGAACTGGTGTTTCTGCTGCCTATAGTGGAGGATGTAGGATTTTTAATAGTGCAAGGGCATTATATATGTGTACTTGAATTCAATTATATGTTGGGCGATGCCCTGTTTTAACTATTTGACTTGAAAATAAACTGAATGAGTTTTCATACTGATGACTTAACATGGGTTTTAATAGAATTTGATCATCACCATAAATAAGTCCTGTCATTCTGTTGATTGACATACTGTACTGTGAAAGATGCAAGGGCATAGAGACAACACAATCAACACCTGCATCCTAATTTATCTGCTGCCACCTGCCATATATTCCATTTGTGTTTGGAAGGTGTAGACCCAAAATCCGCTGAATGCTTTATTAATATTATTGAACCAAAGTACTGCCTTCGTTCCTAAATATAAGTCTTTTTAGAGATTCCACTACAAACTACATACGGATGTACATAGACATATTTTAGAGTGTAAATTCACTCATTTTGCTCCGTATGTAGTCCACAGTGGAATCTCTCAAAAGACTTATATTTAGGAACAGAGGGAGTATTGATAATTTTATGCTATTTATTATGTAAGGTAATGTTTATGTTCTCTTTATTTCTGCATGAGTTACTGTGCTTTATAACTGACTGTTCTGTCTAATCGGAGATTTTTTTTATAACCAGAGTATGTTTGATCACTTAACCCAGCTTGGGTGTTCTGTGACCATCGAAAGTGCACTTTCTGGTGTTAGTTGGTTTTATGTTCCCTGAATAAAAATGGTTATCCTGATGAGATGGATTCTTCAACTTGTCTAGTCCAAATCTTCACACCTTCTGCTATACATTTGTGGTCGCTACATTTTTAAGTTTTACTATACTTGACAGCACATTGCACATATTTTTCTCTTATATCTGTCTTACCATGAGGTGGTGTAATTTCTCAGGCAGCATCACCACCAAGGAGCTTGGAACCGTGATGCGCTCCCTCGGCCAGAACCCTACCGAGGCGGAGCTGCAGGACATGATCAACGAGGTGGATGCGGACGGCAACGGCACCATCGACTTCCCAGAGTTCCTGAACCTGATGGCCCGCAAGATGAAGGACACGGACTCCGAGGAGGAGCTCAAGGAGGCGTTCCGCGTGTTTGACAAGGACCAGAACGGTTTCATCTCCGCGGCGGAGCTCCGCCAGGTGATGACCAACCTCGGGGAGAAGCTGTCCGAGGAGGAGGTGGAGGAGATGGTCCGCGAGGCCGATGTGGACGGCGATGGCCAGATCAACTACGACGAGTTCGTCAAGGTCATGATGGCCAAGTGAGGAACAACCCCCCTCTGAAATAACCCTTTTCTATTTTCGCCGAATAACGAACCACCTGGCTTCATAACAACAATTTTTACCCTATTATTACGTGCACGCTGCTGGTACTGACACTTGTTGGCTAGGTGTAGTCACTGAGGGGAGAAGGGCCAGATACTATTTTTTTTGTTCTCTTGGCCACGGACTTCTCCTGTACTACTTTGCTGGATTTGGTGTTTTTTCTTGGTTGGGTTGCTTCTTGGTTCATGCTTGTCGTTCGGTTTGTTGAAAGTTATATACACTAATTTTGCGCCACACGTGCGTTCCATCTCGCTATCTGACTCTCGTTTTCGTTGGATATTATATCACGCACGTGAAGTCGGATTTGGGATTTTCGTCCTGCGTTATGTAGGTGCGGCCTAGGCTCATTCGTACCGTAACAATCACCTGTGGAGCCTCTCTCCGTGCTACGTCGTGGAGACTCTTCCTGGAGTCGTGCGTGCCGCAGAATTGCAGCGTAGGCCGTTGTCACGCACGAATGTGATGCCTGGTCGGTTGTCTCCGCCAGGCAGCTCGATTTGACGTCAGGTAGACGTGCCAAATGCGGCGGTGGCGGCTTCTCGAGACGGTCCCTATGCTAGCTAGAAGATGAAAAGATGGATGAACGTGACGCCATTGTCGTGGTTGATGGATGCAGTCGTGTAGAGATATATCATACGCCGACATGGCCAGTGGACATGGTTTCCTGGTGGAATAACCGGTCGGGAGGTGGCCATTGCTCGAGAATATATGCCATCCAAACCCTTTTTGGCCGGCGGCTCGAAGATGCTGAACGCAGCTTTTATTCGCTGTTTATGTTGTGTTCGTATAAAGTGAAAGGTCGTGGAGGCGAAAAAGCTCAAGAGAGGGATTTATTCGTACTGATTTTATTCGTTTTCATCGGTTTGCGTTTTACTTCCGGGCTTTTTCAGCCCCCCTCAATGAATGTACACGAGCTCTTGTGCAGATTCTTTGAAAACAAAAAAAGGAAAGGGACGAAGGGGGGAGGCGCGTTTCGGCTCCCGGGAGCATTCACTCCCGCATGAAATAGTACCTCAAAAAAAGTGGTAAAATGTTTTCAAAAAATTCTGATTTTCTGGATGTTCGTGTTAGTGTCACAAGCATGCTTCAATTTTCATGCGGAACGGAGTAGTGTTTTGTCGGTGAAAAAAATAAATTTAAGATGACATTTTTGCGTAACATTTGGTATTCAATTTCTTTTATTTTGCACAGGCTAAAATCTTTAACCTTTTTGCCTGAAACTTTACAGGTAGCATTTTGATGTGACTATGAATGCATAAAAAAACTGTTGAGATTTTTCTAACATTTCAAAAATCATTTTTCGCACGGGAGCGAAATTGGATTTCCGCGAAGGCTTATGCATGTGTAAACCCTGTTTGTGCAGGAGAAGGGAGAAGAGGATAGAGGAGAGGAGAGCGCCGTCGGCCAAGAAGAGCGTGGCAGGGGCATCCGGTGCAAAGAGTGGCAGCAAATGCACAATCCTCTAGCTGAAACCATCGGACGTGCATAGTGTGCGTGTGGTGCGCTCGGAGCGCTGGTCCCCGACCGACGCATCTGAGCTGTTGTATGTATGTATCAATGTGTGTTCATGTGTATCCCGGTGTGTGATGGCGATCGGCCTACGACTGTAACCGTTCTCAAGGTAAACGAATAAAAGTGCTCTCTGTCTTGCGGAAAAGGAAGAAAGTGTAGAAACAAGGCGTGGCGGAGCTTGAGACTTTAATAACCATCACGGACAGGTCGACAGATTCCTCATCAAAAAAAAAAAACACGGACAGGTCGACAGATCCACCGTTAGATATGGCGAAGCGCACGGCCATCGGGTCTCGGCATTGTTTTTTTTGTTAGAAATGGAGAAGGACCCTGGCCTTTGCATCTGAACGATGCATGCAGCCACTTTATTAATTATTAACACAAGATTTTATAAAGTCATATAACAGTAAGATTAAAGTCATTATCTAGTCAACATCTGTTACTACTCATATCCAGTTGATGAAGGGATGCTGATAGTCTGGGCCTAATGCCAAACAGATCTCACAGCCAAACCTAAGAGCAACTTCAAAGGGCCAACCCATTTCGTCCGCCTGCGTCCGTTTGGGTCGGCGCGGACAAAAGTGGCGGCCCAACGCGCCGACCCAAACCCAAATCACGTCCGCGTCGCGTCCACGCCGACGCATTTGCGTCCCAAATTTGCGCCCCAAATGTGTCCGCCGCGTCCCCACATGGTGGCCGTCCAACTACCCGCTGCCCACGCGGTCAGCTTAATTTATGACGATGGGCCCACGCGTCAGCGACGGCGCTCGCCCTTTTTTAAGCCGACCGTGCGGCGGGGTCGTCCTCATCCAAACTCGCGCGTCCACATCTGTCATCCTTTGCTCCCTCGTCGCCGGCAAACCCTAGCCACCACAACCACAGCGAGATGGGCCTCTTCTCCGGCGCCAGCGGCAGCAAGGCCAAGGGCAAGTCCCCCGCCACCCCTTTCCTCCCGCCTCCGCCGGCGTCGACGCCTCGCCGGCAGAGGCAGCGCGTGAACGTGGCACCGCGGCGGGCGTAGGCCCTTACCCTCTCCACGGCGGGCGACAGCGTGGTGCCGCCGGTGGCCCCGCCGTCCCCCATCAAGCCGGAGCCGGAGCCCGAGCCGTCCCCATCGAGCGCTACTCTTGGACGGGAGTAGTGCGCGAGTGTGTACGCGCGCCGCCGGTCTGGATGGGAGCGATGCCGTCGCAGGAGCGGGCGTACCTCGAGCACTAGCACAAGATTAGGGTGGCCAAGGAGCTCGCGACGGTGAGTACCTCGAGATGCTCGAGCGCGACCTCGAGGAGGAGCAGCGTGAGGCCGAGGAGGAGGCGCGCCAGGCCGCGGCTGCACAGGCGGCTTCACAACCCCCCGCGCCGGCACTGCCCGACATGACGGCGCTCTGGAACACGGCGTTCGCCTGGGCCGGTCCGGCGCCGACGCTCATCGACCTCATGGACCCCGAGGACGATGACGAGGACGCCTAGGGCAGCGCGCCGCCTCGTAGTTTAGGCTGTTTTTATTTTTTTAAATGCAAATGTGGACGCATGGACTCTCGCCGGCCTTCGTGGCCGGCTTTAATGTTTGATTAATGTTGTTTCTCTTTTTTAATATGCATGCGTTCATTTTTTTTGCGCCGTCAAAAATGTGTTCAGGACAACGTTGGGTGATACGTCTCCGTCGTATCTATAATTTTTGATTGTTCCATGCCAATATTCTACAACTTTCATATACTTTTGGCAACTTTTTATACTATTTTTGGGACTAACATATTGATCCAGTGCCCAGTGCCAGTTCCTGTTTGTTGCATGTTTTTTGTTTCGCAGAATATTCATACCAAATGGGATAAAAACTGACGGAGAGTTTTTTTGGAATATATATGATTTTTGGGAAGAAAAATTCACGCGAGACGATGCCCGAGGGGGCCACGAGGCAGGGGGGACGCGCCCCAAGGGGCAGGCGAGCCCCTGACCCTCGTGGCCACCCCGTAAGGCGGTTGGTACCCTTCTTTCGCCGCAAGAAAGCTAATATCCGGATAGAGATCGTGTTAAATTTTTAGCCCAATCAAAGTTACGGATCTACGGAAATATAAGAAACGGTAAAAGGAAAGAATCTGAGAACGCAGAAACAGAGAGAGACAGAGAGACAAATCCAATCTCGGAGGGGCTCTCGCCCCTCCTATTCCATGGAGGCCATGAACCAGAGGGGAAACCCTTCTCCCATCTAGGGAGGAGGTCAAGGAAGAAGAAGAAGGAGGGGGGCTCTCTCCCCCTCGCTTCCGGTGGCGCCGGAGTGTCACCGGGGGCCATCATCATCACCGCAATCTTCACCAACAACTTCACCGTCATCATCACCAATTCTTCCCCCCTCTATGCAGCAGTGTAACCTCTCTCTTACCCGCTGTAATCTCTACTTAAACATGGTGCTCAACGCTATATATTATTTCTCAATGATGTATGGCTATCCTATGATGTTTGAGTAGATCCGTTTTGTCCTATGGGTCATTTGATGATCATGATTGGTTTGAGTTGCATGTTTTATTATTGGTGCTATCCTATGGTGCTCTCCATGTCGCGCAAGCATGAGGGATTCCCACTGTAGGGTGTTGCAATATGTTTATGATTCGCTTATAGTGGGTTGCGTGAGTGACTGAAACACAAACCCGAGTAAGGGGGGTTATTGCGTATGGGATAAAGAGGACTTGATGCTTTAATGCTATGGTTGGGTTTTACCTTAATGATCTTTAGTAGTTGCGGATGCTTGCTAGACTTCCAATCATAAGTGCATATGATCCAAGTAGAGAAAGTATGTTAGCTTATGCCTCTCCCTCATATAAAATTGCAATAATGATTACCGGTCTAGTTATCGATTGCCTAGGGACAAATGACTTTCTCTTGACAACAAGCTCTCTACTAAAACTAATTTAGTTGTGTCTTTACCTAAACAACCCCTACTTTTTATTTACTTGCTCTTTATTATCTTGCAAACCTATCCAACAACACCTACAAAGTACTTCTAGTTTCATACTTGTTCTAGGTAAAGCGAACGTCAAGCATGTGTAGAGTTGTATCGGTGGTCGATAGAACTTGAGGAAATATTTGTTCTGCCTTTAGCTCCTCGTTGGGTTCGACACTCTTACTTATCGAAAACTGTTGCGATCCCCTATACTTGTGGGTTATCAAGACCTTTTTCTGGCGCCGTTGCCGGGGAGTAATAGCGTGGGGTGAATATTCTCGTGTGTGTTTGTTTGCTTTATCACTAAGTAATTTTTATTTGTTGTTCTTAGTTGTTTTCTATCTTCAGTTATGGGTAGGAAACACAAAATACCAAAAAAAATCAGTTGTACCTACTAAACCAATGGTTGAAGAACCACTCAAAATCTATCACACTGCTGAAATTTATTACTTGCATCATCTTCGATCCCTATGTGCTCGTGCTGAAACCCCAACTAGCTTAGTTGAGGGCTAATCTTTAGATGAGCATGCTTGTTATGTGCGACACCAAATATCTGAAAAAGGGAAAATTTTACTGGGTCAAATTCATCGTTTGCAATGCTATGCTTGGAATTTATGCGAAATATATGATATTACTTGTTGTTCTAAAAACCCTAAGAAACACCTTCCCTATCAATGTGAGTTTAGTGATAATGGAATCGTATCTTCGTATGCTAAGGGTGTTTATAGTTATTATGATGTCCAACAAATTGAAGAATCTGTTGCTTTTAAGGGTGCTTATGAAATTGCTTCTTTGATTGAAACGTATGATGCTACTCTTTACAAATTTGAAATTTTGACATACTTAAATATTGCTATGATAATTATGCTTCTAATGCCTATGTTAAACCATATATCGAGGTCTCTTCCGCTGTCCAAGAAGAGACTAATATTTTGCAGGAGTCTATGGAAGAAGAAATTGATGAAACTGTGAGCTCATTGGATGAAAAAGATGAGGAAGAGAGTGAAGAACAAAAGGAGGAAGAGCGGATTGATCACCCGTGTCCACCTTCTAATGAGAGTAACTCTTCAACTCATACATTGTTTAATTCCCTTCATGCTTACCGAAGGATGAATGCTATGATCCCGTTGATTCTTTTGAAATATCCCTTTTTAATGATGCTTGCTATGCTTGTGGCCAAGATGCCAATATGAATTATGCTTATGGAGATGAACTTGCTATAGTTCCTAATATTAAACATGAAATTGTTTCTATTTGCACCCACGCATGATAGTCCTATTATCTTTTTGAATTCTTCCGGCTACACTATATCGGAGAAGTTTGCCCTTATTAAGGATTACATTGATGGGTTACGTTTTACTACTACACATGATGATTTTGATAGATATAATATGCATGTGCTTGCTGCTCCTACTTGCAATTATTATGAGAGAGGAACTATATCTCCACCTCTCTATGTTTCCCACATGATAAAATTGCAAAAAACTGTTTATACTATGCATTGGCATTTACTATGTGTGCATGAATTGTTCTTTTATGACATGCCGATGCATAGGAAGAGAGTTAGACTTCGTCATTACATTGTATATATTACTTTGTGCTCACAACT